>NW_016804580.1:545549-558024 GCF_001698545.2 Rhinopithecus bieti | reverse complement strand
AAAAAAAAAAAAAAAAAAAAAAAAAAAAAAACTCCTGCTTTTGATTGTACTATGTAAGGAACACATGCCTTTGCAGCTTTAGTTACTAAAGAACTCCTCTGCATGTGTAGTTTGCAAAATTGTGTCACTTACTTAGTAAATATTACCAGGATATATAAAATATCTAGGATATATAAAACGTCTAGGATATATAAAATTATATATAAAATAAAATCATATATACAATATATAAAAATTATGTTGCAGCTAAAATAACCAGAGTTTGATTCAATCTCCTAGCTAGAATAAAGGAGAAATATCAGAGTCTTGTCTTTGGAATGAATCTCCTGCCAGGGTGTGCTGCAACAAGTGGATTCTCTGTGAACATTGGGGACCAGGTGGCGTAGACCAGTCCATTGGAAAGTAGCTCTGCAGTCAGATAGACCTGACTTCAACTTCTGGCTCCTCTCTTTTCTGGCTATGGGACCTCTTAATATCTCTGAGTCATGGCGTCTTCATATAAAATGGGGATATTAGTACATCACTCTGGCCAACTCCAGGTTGCCTCAAAGATCCTTTTCCCTTTTCTGTCACACTACTAATTTAGTGAGGTTCATGGCCTCCCAGTTAAAGACGACATTGCCCAGCATCTCTTGCAGCTAGGCATGGCCCTACGACTAAGAAGATTAAGTGCATATCCCACCCCACTGGGAGACGACGAGAATTGAAGAAGCTTCCTGGAAACCAGTGTTGAGGATGGCAGAAACCCTGTACCTTCGTAGGGTTGGTGTGTGAATTAAATGATACACAATATGAAAGTGTCTTATTTGGGGTCTTTAGAACAACACTGGAGTTAGCTAGACAAGAGAGGGTAATTAGGATTTAAGTACAGAGAAGTCAGAAATAGCAAACAGAATTGAGCAAATAATGTGCTTTTAACTGAGGTCAGGAGTTTGAGACCAGCCTGGCCAACGTGGCAAAACCCCATCTCTACTAAAAATACAAAAATTGGCCAGGTGTGGTGGCATGTGGCTGTAAATGCCAGCTACTTGGGAGGCTGAGGCAGGAGACTTGCTTGAACCCGGGAGATGGAGGTTGCAGTGAGCTGAGATCACATCACTGCACTCTACCCTGGGCAACAGAGCGAGGTTCCAATAAGAAAAAAAAAGAGTTGGGAGCAGTGGCTCACACCTGTAATCCCAGCACTTTGAGAGGCTGAGATGGGCAGATCACCTGTGGTCAGGAGTTCAACACCAGCCTGGCCAACATAGTGAAACCCTGTCTGTACTAAAAATACAAAAATTAGCCAGATGTGGTGGTGCCACACCTGTAATCCCAGCTACTCGGGAGGCTGAGGCAGGAGAATCACTTGAACCCGGACGTGGAAGTTGCAGTGAGCCAAGATCATGCCACTGCACTCGAGCCTGGGTGACAGAGCGAGACTCCATCTTAGAAAGAAAAAAATAGTGCTTTTAGACAGGAGGGTAGGTGGGACTCAGGGTGTGGTAGCCTAAGCAATCACCGTGCAGGGAACATCTGCCAGAAACCCAGGATCCAAAGGTCAGGAGAAGGGATCCAACACCATGACTGCGGGCAGGAAACCAAGTTATCAGTGCTCTGGACCCAGAGTCTAGGTGCAATGATTTAGGAATGATTTAGTCAATATAGTGGCAATAACAATAATAATAGTGACAAAAATAACTATCATTTGTTGACAGTCTGTGCTAGTCTCTATTCTAGTAGGGCTTTGTAAACATTTTAAAGGTTTAGAGGCACATAATCCCCATTTTACTGATGCTCAGAGATGTGGCCTTTTCGCTCAAGGACTCATAGCTAATAAATAGCTAAGTCAAGATTCAAATTGATATGGTCTGGTTGTGTCCCCACCCAAATCTCATCTTGAATTGTAGTTTCCATAATTCCCATGTGTCGTGTGAGGGGCCTGATGGGAGGTAATTGAATCATGGGGGCAGTTACCCCCATGCTGCTGTTGTTGTGATAGTGAGTGAATTCTCACAATACCTGATGGTTTTATGAGGGGCTTTTCTCCCTTTTGCTCAGCAATTCTCCATCCTGCCACCATGTGAAGAAGGACGTGTTTGCTTCTCCTTCACCAAGATTGTAAGTTTCCTGAGGCCTCCCCAGTCCCATGGCACTGTGGGTCAATTAAACCTCTTTCCTGTCTACATTACCCAGTCTTGGGCAGTACTTAATAGTAGCATGAGAACGGACTAAGACAGTAAGTCTAGGACGAGCAGACTCTAAAACTCAAACTCTAAGAACTGCTCAATAATCCAATCCCAGTTATTTGGGAGGCTCAGGAAGGAGGATCGCTCAAGATCAGGAGTTTGAGACCAGCCTGGGCAACATAGTGAAACCTCATCTCTTAAAGAAAAAAAGAAAATGAGCTGGGCATGGTGGCAGGCTCCTATTGTTCCAGGTACTCGGAGGCTAAAGTAAGAGGGTGGCTTGAGCCCAGGAGTTCGAGGCTGGAGAGAGCTATGATCACACCATGGCGCTCCAACCTGGGCAACAGAATGAGACCCTATCTCTTAAAACAAAACAAAACAAAACAAAACAAAACAACACAGTAATCTAAGTGAAGCATTTAGCACAGTGCATAGCAAAGGGATCAATAGACGTTAGCTGTTATCTAGACAAGGGATTGTGAGGCACAGATCAGCAGAAGCAAAGTGGAAACTCACCTGGAGGCCCTGTGAAGGCAGGCTCCTTATATACTGGTGTATGTGTGTGCATGTGTGTGTGTGTGTGCACACACGTGTGCCTGCATGGGTGTGTGGAGGGGAAGCCAGTGTGTAGGTGGAGGGACACAGTGGGAGGTGTTCTGGTGAGTAAGGAAACTTGACTCATATCAGAGAGTAAAGAAGTGAGGAATCAGAAAGCAAAGGTGTTCCTAATCTCAAGCATTCTTTTTTCTCTTCAATTGTGCAGAGAAGGAATGAGATGCTTTCATAATAGGGAAGCTGGAAAGAAAAGCTAACACGCTTCTTGGTTATCACAGAATCAGAGATGTTTAGAGCCAGAAGAAGATCTTAAAAACAATCTAGTGTCCAACCCTTTCCTCTTGGAAGTAGGCAAAGGACATTCACTGGGATTTTTAAAAATCACCATCTGCAGAGAAATAAGCAAACTCAAAAGGGCTTTTAATGCAAAGAGCCTGAAGTCTCAGAGAGAGGTTTTATAGAAGCAGGGTGAGTCAGAAAGCGCTTCGTAATCACAGCCTATGTGTGAGATTAAGGTTAGAAGACGTGTTAATAGGAACAGATGTCATAGGAAAATTTTCATATTAGGCTTTGGCATTCTTTTTCTTTTTCTTTTTTTTTTTTTTTGAGGCGGAGTCTCGCTCTCTCGCCCGGACTGGAGCGCAGTGGCCAGATCTCAGCTCACTGCAAGCTCCGCCTCCCGGGTTCACGCCATTCTCCTGCCTCAGCCTCCCGAGTAGCTGGGACTACAGGCGCCCGCCACCTCGCCCGGCTAGTTTTTTGTATTTTTTAGTAGAGACGGGGTTTCACCGTGTTAGCCAGGATGGTCTTGATCTCCTGACCTCGTGATCCGCCCGTCTCGGCCTCCCAAAGTGCTGGGATTACAGGCTTGAGCCACCGCGCCCGGCCGGCATTCTTTTTCTTAAGATTCCTTAAACTGTTTAAAAATAGAGTATTTCATTATTCTGATATTTAGATGGTAATGGGATGTGAGGATGATTGGGTCATTTTCATAAGGAACTATCTTTGGCTGGGTGTGGTGACTCACACCTGTGATCCTAGCACTTTGGGGGGCCAAGACGGGAGGATGGCTTGAGCCTATGAGTTGGAAACTAGCCTGGGCAACATAGCAAAACCTCATCTCTACAAAAAATAAAATAATTAGCTGGGCTAGGTGCAGTGGCTCATGCCTGTCATCTCAGCACTCTGGGAGGCCAAGATGGGCAGATCACCTGAGGTTAGGAGTTCAAGACTAGCCTGGCCAACATGGCAAAACCACATCTCTACTAAAAATACAAAAATTAGCCGGGCATGGTGGCACATGCCTATAATCCCAGCTACTTGGGAGGCTGAGGCAGGAGAATTGCTTGAACCTGGGAGGTGGAGGTTGCAGTGAGCCAAAATCACACCACTGCATTTCAGCCTGGGTGACAGAGCGAGCCTCCATCTCAACAATAACAATAACAAAACAAAATAATTAACCAGGCGTGGTGTTGCATGCTATAGTCCCAGCTACTTGGAAGGCTGAGGTGGGAGGATGGCTGGATCCCAGGAGTTTGAGGCTATAGTGAGCTATTATTGCCCCACTGCACCCCAGCCTGGGTGACAAAGCAAGACCCTGTCTCAAAAGAAGAAAAAGAAAAAAAGACTATTTTTTTAATCTAAGGATCATAATTGTGGCAGCTCTTATTTGAGTGCAAGCAGACAGTTTTTTTAAAATTGATACAGAAGAATAATGCAATATATATTACATAATTTATAAGGCCTAGTAATAAGGTAAACAGCTGTGAACCCAACCCAGCATCGTCGATGCCATTGATGTTCTTTGCATATCTCCCCACTCCCACGTTTCTCACCTCCCCACTGCAGGCAGCCACCCTCCTGAATTTTCTGTTAATTATTATTATTTTTATTATTTTTTGAGATGGAGTCTCACTGTCACCCAGGCTGGAGTGCAGTCGCATGATCTCGGCTCACTACAACCTCCGCTTCTTGAGTTCAAGCGATTCTCCTGCCTCATCCTCCCGAGAGGCTGGGATTACAGGTGTGTGCCACCATGCCTGGCTAATTTTTGTATTTTTAGTAGAAATGGGGTTTCACCATGTTGGCCAGTCTGATCTTGAACTCCTGACCTCAGGTGATTCATCTGCCTCGGCCTCCCAAAGTGCTGGGATTACAGGCGTGAGCCACTGCACCCAGCCTATGTTAATTATTCTTGTTATTTTTAGAGACACCCAGATTGCAGGCCCTTCACCACTACTACCTCCTGCAGGCAGGATACAGAATAGTGGGAAAGTGTTACCCTTGAAAATCAGACCTGCAAAGTGACAGCAAATGCCATTTTTCTTAATACAGTTTTGTTCAAGTGTAACTTGTCTTTAAAGTTAACAGTGGTACTTTTCAGACATGGAACATAAGACAAAAGTCACTTATAAAAGTTCCGTCAAGCGCCAGAATCAACAACAGTTTTCAACACATAGTATGCTGGTTAGATGCTATAACAAATCAATACATTTGACTTTGTCAAAGCTTTTTTGCGATAAAAATTCCCAAAGGGCTAATTTCTACAGTAAGTAATTACTTATTGAAAGACTGTTCTGTTTGTCAGATTTTTGTTTGGTTGTGGGGGGTAATGGTGGGGGTCTCACTACACTGCCCAGGCTGGTCTTCAGCTCCTGGGCTCAAGCGATCCTCCCGCCTTTGCATCTCAGTGCTGGGATTACAGGTGCTAGCCATGACACCTGGCCATGTTTGGCAGATTTTGAATGATTGAGAAGACTTCCTGGCTCACTCCTCTGCTCCTTAAGTTAGAGATCCCAAGGGTTTACTGGTGCACCTCTGTATTGTAAAACAGAATGACTCTATTTTGTAGGCACAGTGTGGGCTGGGGAAGTTCTGCAAAGAGGGTAAGACCTCGATAGGGATAGTTCTGGCCACACTGGCTTCCCTGTTGAAGTTAGAAGAGGAGAAGACTCAGAGCCTAAGCACCAAGACTTCAGGATCTATGGGATCCACCTCAAGCCCCATTGAACCTTCAGAACCTCAGTTCTGATCCGAGGAATACCATGGATAATAGATGCTCCATCTTAATACTGCTTGGGCTCTCCCAGTGAAACATCTTGACTCAGGTCATTCAACAGAAGGAAACCTGAGAACTAGAGTCCCGGAACCAATGATGATTTGGGATACGAAGGCATGTGACTGTCAGAGAGTGCAGTGGAAATGAAGAAGAGAAGAAAATGCAAGGCAGTCCTGGCTTTGTCTTTCTCTCCAAATAGTAAGTCACTGAATAAAGACAATGATGTGAAATAACTTGCTTTATTCTTTTGAGTATTTGGTATCAATGGTTTGAAAAGGAATACTGGTTGTGTCTTATTTTGCAGCAAATTTTGGCACATTTCTCTCTGCCTCTAGTTTTGTGTTCCAGTAATAACATTGGCAAAGGTCTCAGAATGGAGATGCCGGTGGCTAATACGTGCCTGCTCTGAGACAGTTGTTTATGTTGTGCTCTGTTGAAATGCTACCACGAGCTGCTGAGTGTTGCCGTAGAATTCCTGTACCTGATTAGCAGATTGGATAAGTTCCCTTTGCCTGGCTTGAGAGTTATGCTTTGCTAATGAATTGCATGAACACCTAATGTGGTTCTTAATGGCTCACACCTGACCTTGTAGTTGCACCTGTACCGAGTGATTCCTGTGGTACTGTTCACATTCAAAACCCTTAACCAGCCTTATTTAAAGACTACTTCCTAATTGGTAGGGGGGATAGACAGAAAGGCAAGGAGAGAAAAAGTTGGAAAAGACAGGATTTGAAATTAATCAGGGACTTATTTAAAAGGACAAGCTATTATTACTCACATTACTTATTATAGTAATAGAAGACAGCCTAATTTTGTTTGGACATCAGGCAAATTCAGTATTTTATAAGAAATCGTGTAGGAATAAGATATCATTTGGACCCCTCAGAGATGGGATTATTGCTTTCCTTCTGGCATGGGTGCAATCATAGAAATGTTTATTTCCCTAACTTTGTTGCTTGCTTTCTTTCCTCTTTTAGATAACAGGACAGCCTGGCTTATCAGCATAAAAAATATTTCTGTCAGCATCCAGAGAACACCAAGTAAGTGTAACACGATAGCAGTTATGTCAGCCTGCACTTTTAACCTAAGCCTAGACACCAAGGACTGTCGTAAATTAAATAAAAAAAAAAAGTCTCAGGCTGTCACACTAATTAACAGATGATAAGGTGTAAATATGTTAGCACATCGTATCACAGGCAAATTGCGCCTTTTGACAGGCGATAGAAACCTCACATGAAAATATTTAATCGAATGTGAGTATTAAGGTGGAAAACGTGACTTTAGGTGGGAAGAAGAAAAAAAAACCCTCTTACTACAGCAAGACGCGTTTTCCCTTCATTTGGAAAAGGATGCAGTTCAAAATAACAGTCCACGTGTGTTTCGTGTCTTCGTTGAATTATGATACTGACATGATCTGCTCATCTCCCAAAATAAAAGCGCTATCACCACTTTCTTTTGAATTTATTCAGTTATACTGAGAGGTGATGTTGGAAAGTCCTTTTAGGATCAAGTGAATCCCTAATCTCTTTAAACTGAGAAACTTAATTTTAAAATTGGAATAGTGTTTACATATAAATTCGGAGTCTTGACTAAAACTTCACTTTACAGAAGAAATTAATATTTTATGGGGGTTCTATTATAGGTGCTTTTCCTTGGAGGCAAATCTGAAACGCTCATCATAAGAATAAATTCCAAATACAGAATTAAAAATTGTGTGCTTTTGAGTAATGGTTTGAAAATAAGGAAATTAACCCATTTTCCACAGAGAAGCGGGGGAATTAAAATGTGGTTGTGAAACTTCAGAGCACTGGAGAGTCACAGAGTATTGAGTGTTAGGCTGTAACTTCGTGTTTCTGAAGGTCTCCACCATTTTGCACACTGTAATTACATCCATTTACAGTGTGCTGCAGAAAGAATCACCTTTGGGTGACTTCCTTAGAAGCAGCCTATAATGGCTGGCTGCCTCTGGAAATGAAAAATGGTGGATTTTACTTTTCTGATAAGGGTAGTTCTACGCAAAAGATTTCCATGCACAAAAAAAATGTCTTTAGACTGGGCACGGTGGCTTATATCTGTAATCCCAGCACTTCTTTGGGAGGCTGAGATAGGAGGATCGCTTGAGCTAGGAGTTTGAGACCAGCCTGGGCAACATAGTAAGACCCTGTCTCTACAAAAAAAAATTGTTTAAAAAATTAGCTGGGCACAGTGGTGCAAACCTGTAGTCCCAGCTACTTAGGAGGCTGAGGTGGGAGGATTGCTTGCGTCTGGGAGTTTGAGGCTGCAATGAGTTATGATAACCCCACTGCACACCAGCCTGGGCAATGAAGCAATACCTTGTATTTAAAAAAAAAAAAAAAAAAAAAACCCAGCCAGTCACGGTGGCTCATGCCTGTAAACCCAGCACTTTGGGAGGCCAAGGTGGGCAGATCACAAGGTCAGGAGTTCGAAACCATCCTGGCCAACATGGTGAAACCCTGTCTCTAGTACAATACAAAAAATTAGCCAGGCGTGGTGGTGCATGCCTGTAGTCCCAGCTACTAGGGAGGCTGAGGTAGAGGAATTGCTTGAATCCAGGAGGTGGAAGTTGCAGTGAGTCGAGAACACGCCACTGTACTCCAGCCTGGCGACAGAGCGAGAGTCCATCTCAAAAAAAAAAAAAAAAAAAAAAAAGAGAGAAAAAAAAAAAAGAGAAGGAAAAAAAAGCCTTTAATATCTCACCATTTTCCCAATGCACTTCCATTTCTGTCTTTTTGATGATTCTCACACATGCTCTCTGTTCTCCATCACACGCTCTCCTCACTCTGGGGTTTCTTGTAATTGTTACTGGGTAGTGCTATACATGAGTTCAGCTGCTCAGCAATTTTCCTCGTCCATGCCCTAGCACTTGCTAGGATCACCATTCTCCCTCAATCACACCAACATGAAAATCCCTTGTTGCTGCAAATTTCAAGTTTTTTGATGAAAAAAAAAAAAATCCTTACACCTGTAATCCCAGCACTTTGGGAGGCTGAGGCAGGAGAACCACCTGAGGCCAGTAGTTGGAAGTGAGATCCCCACAGCTACCAGAAAAAAAAAAAAAAAAAAATTGTGCTCAATTATTTACGCAGGATAATGGATTCAGGAGTTTCCCATCTAGTTAGGACATTTGCATACTGCCATGCTCTGAATAATTGTGTCACCCCATCCTGAAATTTATACATTGAAACCTAGTCCCCAGTGCAATCGTATTAGAAGGCGGAGATGTTGGGATGTGACTAGGTCATGAGAATAGAGCCCTCTCATATATGGGATTATTGGTGCCTTTATAAAAGAAACTCCAAAGAGCTAGCTAGCTCCTTCCACCATGGCAGGTGACACTGAGAAAGTGCCACCTATGAACCAGAGAATGAGCTCCCAGCAGACACCAAATCTGCTGGTGCCTTCGATCTTGGACTTTCAGGTCTCCAGAATTGTGAGCAATAAATGTTTTTGTTTATAAGCCACCCCATTTATTCCGTTTTTGTTATAGTAACCTCGTCAGATTATGATACATACTCTCAGTCACCTGGGAAAGATGCCTTTTTAAATCTGAGTAAAACCAATCTCATAAGATGCATTGTAAAACAGTGTCCCATTGCCAGTCAGGTTTGAAAAATACTGCCTGTTATGTCACATTTTTTGGAGATTTGTAATGCTTAATTTTTCCAAACACCAGTAAGTTCTACGGTAAATACAACGATTTCTTTAAATCTGGGATTTCTTTACATTCATGGACGTTAATGGACATCTGTCTGTGTGTATAGTTTTTTTTTAGTATGACATGGATTAATGCTCTATGGAGTACACACTTAGATATATACACTGCCTTCATTCAAAGTAGTGATTTGTCTGATGGTATGGGTTTCAGATACTGTGATGGCAACTTGGGATAAAGTTTTTTTTTTGTTTTTGAGATGGAGCCTCACTCTGTTGCCCAGGCTGGAGTGTAGTGGCACAATCTCGGCCAAATGCAGCCCCTGTCTCCTGTGTTCAAGCGATTCTCCTGCCTCAGTCTCCCAAGTAGCTGGAATTACAGGCATGCGCCACCACACCTGGCTCATGTTTGTATTTTTAGCAGAGATGGGGTTTCACCATGTTGGTCAGGCTGGTCTCGAACTCCTGACCTCAAGTCATGCACCTGCCTCAGCCTCCCAAAGTGCTGGGATTATAGGTGTGAGCCACCATGCCAAGTGGGATAAAGTTGTTTGTTGTTTTTGTTTTTGAGACGGAGTCTCACTCTGTTGCCCAGGTTGTAGTACAAGGACACAATCTTGGCTCACTGCAGTCTCTGCCTCCTGGGTTCAAGTGATTCTCCTGTCTCAGCCTCCAGAGCAGCTGGGATTACAAGCAAGCGCCACCACGCCCGACTAAATTTTGTATTTTTAATAGAGATGGGGTTTCACCATGTTGACCAGACTGGTCTTGAACTCCTGACCTCAGGTCATCTGCCCGCCTCTGCTTCCCAAAGTGCTGGGATTATAAGCGTGAGCCACTGCACCATGCCAGCATAAAGTATTTTGACGTTAGAGAATCTTTCAATACTTTTAAAGTCAGGCTGTGTAAATATCTGTCTATTCCATAAATGAGGTGTTAGCTTTCTTATCCAGTTTACGTTAACCAATAATCACTTCTGTTTATTTGGGGGTTTAATTCAAACAAATCATTTACATAAGAATATTTATCCCTTCTTTCAGCTGCTCATTCAAGACAGAGGACTGTGTGGCCACAAAGAAAAGCCTCATCATGTTTCTTCCAGCCAAATTTTGACCATTTCTTTTCATCCAAAGGAGACAATCTGTAATAACAAGGATCATTGCTCAGAGCATGTCACTCCCACGAAACATATGATCATCGCTGGAAGGGCCAGCGATCATTGTTGGAATCTGGAAGACTGAGAGAGGCAATCTGTTTCCCTTTGCCCTGGATCAGCTCTGCAGGAGATGCTCTATGAGTGTGAGCTGGGAGCTATCTCAAGGACTCCAGCTGCCATTGCAAAGCTGCACTGTCCAAGCATGTATGTATAGGAAATGTCTTGCTTTTATTTAGAGGCGTTTCTTCACATAATTTGGGATTAGGAATGGAGAAGCAATGTACAGTGTCAACGAAAAGAGTAAAACTCTGTAAAACATTTGAAGAGATTTATTCTGAGCCAAATATGAATGACCATGGCCTGTGACACAACCCTCAGGAGGCTCTGAGAACATGAGCCCGAGGTGGTCAGGGCACAGCCTGGTTTTATATATTTTAGGGAGGCATGAAACAGTAATCAAATAAAAAAATACATTGGTTTGGTTCAGAAAGGCGAGACAACTCAAAGTGGGGGGCTTCCAGGACGGAGGTCGATTTAAACATTTTCTGGTTGACAATTGGTTGAGTTCATCTGAAGACCTGGGATCAAGAGAAAGGAAATGTTCAGGTTAAGATAAAGGATTGTAGAGACCAAGTTTTATTGTGCAGAGGAAGCTCTCAGCCGACTTCAGAGGGAGCAGGTTGTAAAACGTTTCTTATCAGACCTAAAAGGGTGCCTGGCTCTTAGTTGATTATCTCCTGGACCTGGAAAGGAAGGAAGGAAAATAAAGGGGAAAGGGGATTCTTCCCACAGGAGACTCTGCAGGGCAATTTCTTTCTTTCTTTTTTTTTTTTTTCTCTGCAGGGCAATTTCAAGATATGGCAAGGAAATATATAATTAGGTTAAATATTTTGGTTTTTTTCCTTGTCTCATAATGTTATGCCAGAATCAGATTGGAAAGTAAGTCATGAAATATAGGGCCAAATAAAACCCGTCTGGCTGGGCGCAGTGTTTCACGCCTGTAATCCCAGCAATTTGGGAGGCCAAGGCGGGCAGATCACTTCAGGTCAGGAGTTTGAGACCAGCCTGCCCAACATGACGAAACCCCGTCTCTACTAAAAATACAAAAATCAGCCGGGCTTGGTGGTGTGTGACTGTAATCCCATTCAATTTGGGAGGCTGAGGCAGGAGAATCACTAGACCCTGGGAGGTGGAGGTTGCAGTGAGCCGAGATCCCGCCACTGCACTCCAGCCTTGGCAACAAAGCAAGACTCCATCTCAGAAAAAAAAAAAAAAAAAAAAAAAAAAAAAGACATCCAAGAATTTCAGGAGTTGCATGGCAGGAAACAGGGTTGAAGACCAAATGTGTATTTCATAATATTACAGTCTCTCTTCAGCAACTCTGTCTGGCATACACGCTCACTCTTCAGGGAATTAGAATCACCTGGTCCTCACATACGATGGCATCAATAATTTTATTCCTCTATAAATTGGGAAGAGATTAGAAATAAAAACCTTAATAGAAGCACAAGTATTTGTTAGTTTAAATTACTCTAGGGTGTGTAATTTCTGGTGAAAAGTAAAGAGTATGTACTGGTTTACAAAAGAGGTTATCATGGAATAATTTACTAAAGAAAAGTAGATTCGGCCGGGCGCGGTGGCTCAAGCCTGTAATCCCAGCACTTTGGGAGGCCGAGACGGGGGGATCACGAGGTCAGGAGATCGAGACCATCCTGGCTAACATGGTGAAACCCCGTCTCTACTAAAAAATACAAAAAACCAGCCGGGCAAGGTGGCGGGCGCCTGTAGTCCCAGCTACTCGGGAGGCTGAGGCAGGAGAATGGCGTAAACCCGGGAGGCGGAGCTTGCAGTGAGCTGAGATCTGGC
>NW_016804580.1:540859-543700 GCF_001698545.2 Rhinopithecus bieti | reverse complement strand
AAAAAAAAAAAAAAAAAAAAAAAAATCATGACCCCTGGCTGGGGCAGTGGCTTATGCTTATAATCCGAGCACTTTGGTAGGCCAAGGCAGGAGAATTGCTTGAGACCCCAGATTTGAGACCAGCCAGGGTAACAAAGTGAGACCCACTCCCCCACCTCCCCACCGCCATCTCCACAAAAAATACAAAAATTAGCCAGGCACAGTGGTGCATGCCTATAGTTCCAGTTACTCAGTGGGCTGAGGCAGGGGGATTGCTTGAGCCACACAGGTCAAGGCTACAGTGGGTCGCTATTGCGAAACTGTACCACAGGCTGGGAGACACAGGGAGGCCCTGTCTCAAAAAACACAAAGAAACAGAAGAAGAAAAATCGAAACAGATGACCCTACCCCTCCTATCCTCACCCTCACCCCAAATGCCTCTGGTGGTTTTCATGCAAGAGGTCTGCAAATGCACTTTGAGAAACTCTGCCTCTATCTTATCGCCAGGTTGTTAATATTTATCTTTATAAAATGTGTCCTAAATACATGCATGCAGAGTTCTGGATCAGAGATAGATTTCATATCAAACACCCCATAGTAAATGTAATAAGTGCGCTGGTACCCCTAGCTTCAGTCTTACCCCTGAGGTAACGTGATGAGAGCCAGGTCAATTGTCCTACAGGAGAAGGCAAGAACAAGGAAAATGATTTCTCCTGTTCCTAAAAGGGTAGGAGGCAGTTGTTCCCTCCTCTCCTGAGAAAGTCTCCTCCTTATCTTATCCTTTTGTGTGTAAATAAAATCTAGCCAGAAGCTGGATAGCTTGGGTGTGTCTGCCTTTATGATCTTGAGACCTCTTTAAATTCCCAGCCTTGGCAGGATGTGGTGGCTCACACCTGTAATGCCAGCATTTTGGGAGGCTGAGGCAGGTGGATCACTGGAGACCAGGAGTTCAAGACCACCTGGTCAACATGGTGAAATTCCGTCTCTACTAAAAATACAAAAATTAGCTGGGTGTGGTGGTGCACGCCTGTAATTGCAGCTACTTGGGAGGCTGAGGCACGAGAATTGCTTGAACCCCGGAGGCCAAGGTTGCAG
This sequence comes from Rhinopithecus bieti, assembly GCF_001698545.2. NCBI lineage: Eukaryota > Metazoa > Chordata > Mammalia > Primates > Cercopithecidae > Rhinopithecus > Rhinopithecus bieti. The sequence continues at coordinate 542,626 of NW_016804580.1, read as the reverse complement.
TGAGGTGAGATTGCACCACTGTACTCCAGCCTGGGCAAAAGAGAGAGACTCTATTTAAAAAAAAAAAAAAATTCCCAGCCTTGTTTCTCTTTGAAATGCAGATACCTAGAAATGTAGCATTGCTGCTTCTCTTGCAACTTGGGTTCAGGCTAAGGTGCCTACTGAGGCTGTAACTCTTTGGCTCACCTGGGAAGATAAGAGAAGTTAGTACTGTTTCAGATGGGAACAATTAACTAGACAAATGGCTACAGATGAAGGCTAGGGCTTCTTACAGAAACAATGGAAAAAATTCAGGAAAGTTTTCTTTCTCCCCTCATGTTTACCAGGAGGAGAAGGAAAGAGAAACTTTCTAGCTGATCAAAGCTGCAATAGAAGTAATACTGTCTCTTGGACCTTATGATTTAGCAAATTCAATAGTGCCTGTGCTCTATTGGGATGGGTTATGGAACTTGTATAAAACCCTGCTGGATTTAAGTTGTAAAGCAGCCATTTTAATGAATGGAGATCCAATAACAAGAACTGTCAGGAAGGCAGGTAACAAGGCCATAAATAAGGGGGAAAGGAGACTAAGCAACACAGGACAACAGAGCCAGTCCAGGGGCCCAGTATGGTGGCTCATGCCTGTAATCTCAGTACTTTGGGAGGTCTGAGGTGGGAGAGTCACTTGAACTCAGCTCAGGAGTTCAAAAGCAGCCTGGACAACGCAGTGAGATCCCATCTCTCTTTTAAAAAAAGAGCGTTTTTTCTTTCTTTCTCTTTCTTCTTTCTTTTCTTTTCTTTCTTTCTCTCTCCCCCCTTCCTCCGTTTCTCTCTCTGTCTTTCTCTCTTTCTCTCTCTCTCTCCCTTTCTCTCTCTCTCCCTTTCTCTCTCTCTCCCTTTCTCTTTCTTTCTCTTTCTCTCTCTCTCCTCCTTTCTCCCTTCCTCTTTCTCTCTTTCTCTCTTTCTCTCTTTCTCTCTTTCTCTCTTTCTTTCTTTCTTTCTTTCTTTCTTTCTTTCTCTTTCTTTTTTCAGGCAGGATCTCACTCTGTCACCTAGGCTAAAGCGCAGTGGCACAATCTCAGCTCACTGCAGCCTCCACCCCCCAGGTTCAAGTGATTCTCCTATCCCAGCCTTGCAACTAGCTGGGACTATAGGCACTCACCACCACGCCCAGTTAAATTTTGTATTTTTTGGTAAAGACAGGGTTTCATCATGTTGGCCAGGCTGGTCTCAAACTCTTGACCTCAAGTGATCCACCCACCTTGACCTCCCAAAGTTCTGGGATTACAGACATGAGCCACCGCACCCAGTCCACATTTTCATTTTCATTTTCACTGCCGCTGCTGCTCTTAGGCAAACAACCATTCATACCAATGAATGCTATGCTGTTAATGCCACATAGGCTCCAGGAAAACACTTCTGGACATCTCTTTCTCTACATCCTGGAAACAAAATGCCACTCTACCCAATGCTGTGAATGTGGTAGCATCCCTGCCAATGTTAGAGATGAATACTGCTTCAGGGCACAGGGAAAAAGAGGAGCAAAAGAACTTAGGTAGGAGAAGTGCGAAATTAACTAGTCAGATCCATCTCAGACGCTATCATTGCAATTTATTCTTACATAGGAAACAACATTTCTTAGCAGAAATGTTGAACATCCAAAGATCAGGCATGGTGGTTTGTGTCTGTAATCCCAGCACTTTGGGAAGCTGAGTCAGGTGGATCACTGAGCCCAGGAGTTGGAGACCAGCCTGGGCAACATGGTGAAATCCCAGCTCTACAAAAAAA
>NW_016804580.1:458675-536820 GCF_001698545.2 Rhinopithecus bieti | reverse complement strand
TTTTTTTTTTTGAGACAGTCTCGCTCTGTTGCCCAGGCTAGAGTTCTGTGGTACAATCTCGGCTTACTGCAGCCTCTGCTTCCTGAGTTCAAGCGATTCTCATGCCTCAACCTCCTGAGTAGCTGGGATTACAGGCACCCGCCATCATGCCCAGCTAATTTTTTTGTATTTTTAGTAGAGATGAGGTTTTGCCATGTTGGCCAGGCTGGTCTTGAACTCCTGACCTCAGGTGATTCATCCGTCTCAGCCTCCCAAAGTGTTAGGTCGTTCTCATGTGAGTACATAGAAAAAGAATTTTGTTTCCTTGAGATTCAGTACCTAACACTAGTCACACTTAAAATTGAAGTGAGAAAATAGAAATAATTTACCCAGTTGGTTTTGAGGCACACACAGTCAATTTTGGGGTGTGTCCTACTCGTGAATGTTATGGGAATACATTTTAAAAGCAAGAATCAGAGTAGCTCACAGCCATTTATCCTAGAAAATGTAAAAGGAAGCCATATTCTTTCATATGCCTTGTTGCCGTGGGACGTTTCATGGTCGAGCTATGCACCCTAAACTGTTTTCAAAAATGAAACAGACAATGCGATAAAAGTGAAGTTCTTTGTTTTTCTACACATTTAAAACAGAGGTAGCATTTGATCATAAAATGTCTAGGATTTCTCTTCTACTAACATGAAAAGAAGTTGTCTTCATTTGTAATTTTATAGAGGCAAGACCTCCTTTGTAGCTATTCAAAAATAGAGTGATAAAGCTGGGTACAACAGAGATAACATACATGACACCTAAAAACAGACACAGAGGGAGACACATGCAGGAACTGAAGTGCCAGGACTGAAGACACGTGCACAGAATGCTGACTGCAGGAAGTACACAGTTCGATGGATTATTGCCAGATGCTCGTTTGTTTAAACGGAAACAAAGGCAGAGAAACATTTAAGAGAGTAGAGAAACATTTAAGAGGGTAGAGAAACAAGACACTATCAGGTAGGAGCCCAACCTTATGTGCAAGGCAAATGAAAGGACTCCGTGACCAACATGATCAAAAGCAGCTGCCATTTCTAACACAAATAAGATCCGAAAATGTTGGTGGAACTGCTTATACATCTCTTCTGACTCCCAGAGAAAGACCCTATTAAGTCAAACTAAATTGTTCCAAGTGCCTTAAAGAGATGGCTGTCTGTTTTAATTTTCCCGACATTCCTCACCGAGGCTTGGTCTAATAGTGATTGTATGGAACTATTAGGAATGCATCGGATAGAAAAATGCAATTGTCAGCTACTGCTTTATTATTTTGATGCTATACAATAATTTTTCTCTTGACCGTTGTTACAGTAAAAGGATATATTGACCTACCATCTTACACCCTAATTAAGCAACAATAAAATTTTATACTAATATTGAATTCAAAGGGATGATTGTATTGAAGATTGCATGTATCTTCAAACCTTGCTCCATTATTGTTAGTGTGCTGTTCTAGACATAAAGAAGTCCACTTTAAAAATGGATTTAACAATGCAATGCATTTTGTTCATTATTTTTTTGAAATCTAATTCCTTAAATTAGTTGAGTTTTAACACTTACTATCACTTTAAAATGAAGGCTAGAATAACTTTATATCTGGCAAAGACATTTGGTAGGCACCTTTTTTTTTTCTTGTAATACAAAAATAGATGCTATAGAAATGTTACACTGCACTAATAATATATTTTGACTGTTTAAGTGATGAACCAATCTGAGCAGATACAAATAAACCTGAAAGAAATGAGGAGTTCTTTTCCAAACAGGAGACTACTTCGAAATTAGTAAGAAAATCAATAAGGTGAAATTAGTCAGCTAGTGAAACACAATGAAGCAAAAAAAGGATTGATCACCGCTTGATTCATTTGTGTTTATTTTAGGCACACATACTTTTTTTCCATCTTTGTACTTTCATAGTTTGGTATTTCCTGGCCCTGACAGTCATAATCATTCAGCTGCTTGCAAGAGCCAAGTGATCTGTGCCCACTGTGTTCCTGCCTGCTTCTCCTGACCACCCCTTACGTCTCAGTGCCGTCAACTTTGATTCTTGTCCTAGTTTGTCGAATACTGCTTCGGCTCCAACTGGCCCTCTGTCGTTCCTTTCAAATTGGAAGCAATATATTTTCAATTTCTGGTGAAAACAGTACCTCCAGCTGCTTATAGGGTCTTTACACACAATATCATTTAAGCAGCAACATTTCTATAGGGAAGTTATAATAATTCTAATTGTTTTCATGTAGGAAGCCAAGAGTCAGGAAGGAAAATGACTTGCCAAAAAAAAGTATCTCATCGCTGCTAAGTGGCAGGGGCAGGATTTGAACCCAGGGTTGTCCAACTTTGCAATAAGTGCTCTTTCCCCCTTGTGAGACCCACCTTCTAAATAGAGACCCTGAAAGCATTTTGGTGGATGTCTTGATCTGTTTGGGCTGCTCTAACAAAGTCTCATAGACAGAGTGGCTTATTAATAGCAGAAATTTATTTCTTGCAGTTCTAGAGGCTGGAAAGTCCAAGGTCAAGGCTCCAGCCAATTCAGTGTCCTTGTTCTTAGATGGCCATCCTCTTGCTGGGTCTTTACATGGTGGAAGAAGTGAGGCAGCTCTCCGGGGTCTTCTTGATAAGGACACTAATCCCATTCATGAAGGCTTCACTCTCATACCATGATCATCAAGACCCGATCACCTTGGGGATTAAGCTTCAACCTATGAATTTTGGGAGGGACACAAATATTTCATCTATGGCAGTGAAATTGTCAGCCAAATGCCTGAGAAAACAAAATGGTCTGTGGAGGGACCATGTAGGGGGAAATAATGCTTAGGGTGATTGGCTAAGGATAGGATGGGTTAGCACATTCGGAGGTGAATCCTGAGATATTCGAGAAGTTGGTGGTGGTAGCAGCTGTGTCTTTTGGGCTATCTGAGTGGATAGCGGAGTGCCCAGCAGTGAAAACCAGAATCGGCTCTAGTGCAGCAGTCCCCAACCTTTTGGCACCAGGGACCAGTTTTGTGGAAGACAATCTGGGTCGGGAGAGACGAGGAATGCTTTCAGACTGATTCAAGTGCATTACATTCGTTGTGTACTTTATTTCTATTATTATTACATGCTCACCATAATGTAGAATCAGCGGGAGACCTGAGCTCGTTTTCCTGCAACTAGACAGTCCCACGTGGGGGTGATGGGAGACAGTGACAGGTCATCAGGCATTAGACTCTTATGAGGAGCGCGCAACCTCAATCCCTCACATGCACAGTTCACAATAGGTTCACGCACCTGTAAGAATCTAATGCTGCTGCTGTTCTATCAGGAAGCGGAGCTCAGGAGGTAATGCGAGCAATGGGGAGTGGCTGTAAATACAGATGAAGCTTCTCTCACTCACCAGCCACTCACCTCCTGCTATGTGGCCTGGTTCCTAACAGGAACTGGTACTGATCGGTGGTCTCGGGGGTTGGGGACCCCTGCTCTAAGGCAGTGGTTCTCAACCAGGGGTTAATTTGTGCCTCCCCTCCCCCACCCCGGGAACAATTGACAATTCTAGAGACATTTTTGGTGTCTTAACTTGGGTGGAGGGTGCTACTAGCATCTAGTGGTAAAAGATCAAAAATGCTACTAAACATCCTACAATGCACAGGATAGCACCCCATAACAAACACTCACCCGGCCCAAAATGTCAGAAGCGCTGAGGCTGAGGAGCCCTAGGCTAGGGTGATCCAAAGATATCAGAGTGAGAGAATGGTGCTTCAACATGGTCCATTTCACTGCCCTAATTTTTCTATGTGTGGACAACTGATTTCATTATTTTCAGTGAGTTGGATTTAAATTATTTTAAAATGAAGGAAGCTATTTTCAGCTTGTTCATTTCTGTTGGATTGGTAGCTATTTCACTGCTATGCTATAGATGCAAAGTGTTTTCTAATGTATCTTCCTTCATTATTCTTTGACCCTCATGACTTTGAAGTAACTACTACCTTAAAAACAGCACTTTGGGTTGGCGTGGTGGCTCAGGCCTGTAATCTCAGCACTTTGGAAGGGCAAGGCAGAAGGATCGCTTGAGCCCAGGAGTTCGAGAGTATACAAAAAATTAGTGGTGAATGACGGCGCATGCCTGTAGTCCCAGCTACTAGGGAGGCCGGGGCAGGATGATTGATTGACCCCGGGGATCCAGGCTGGGGTGAGCCATGATTGCACCACTGCACTCCAGTTTGGGTGACAGAGCAAGACTCTGTCTCAAACAAACAAAAACAAAAATGAAAACTCAGTACTCCACCTTGTGATGGAGGCAACATCTTCACTCTTTGCATTGTTTTTAAACCAGAGGTAGAGCGATTTTGAGAGAGAGAGAGACAGAGAGAGAGACAGAGAGAGAGAGAACTTTATTTGCAAACCCCCCCTTGAGTTTGTGTCGAATCCCACAAAAATCAGCGAAGGTATGATGGCTTCTGACAGGAGACAACTTCTCAGAATGTGGTATCACGCTGTCCAATCTTTAAGTGAAGATACTTCTTCATTCTCTGTAGGTTTCTTTTCAAAACACCACAATGAAATTCCTTTCTCCCTCCAAGATGGAATCTAAGATCTAGCAGGGTATCAGTGGCTCATATATTCATCAGCCTCTTTTATTTTTTTGAAGATAAGGTTTCTTCTGTGTCGAGTGTGAAAAGGCATTTTAATGCTATCTCTCTGACTTATTCTCCTGTGCACTTCCCCTTCCATGCTCACATTATTCTCGGTGATATCCACTCTTATTTCTTTTTAAATAGTGTGGCTTTTGATCAGGGTTGACTCTGGTGGAAATGATCAGGGAGGATTTCATAGAAATATTGCTTCTAGCGAAGGCTTTAATTCCCCTTCTAACAGACTGAACGAGAACAGTGTTTGTCCTCTTTCAGTTCCACGGCCCAGAGAATATTTACTGCTCTTCTTTATCAAAATCTCCTGTGCTGGAGGTTCTTCAAAGATGAATCTGAAGTAAAGTATTTTTTTCCTATTCCAGCTATTGATAGGCCACTCAGTGTGAAAGGATATTGATTATGATCTTGGATAGAGAATAGAGCAGAACAGGAGTGATTCTCTGCTACGTTGCTCGTTTTTATTTTATTTTATTTTATTTTTTCCTGACAATTTGCTGCCTCCACAAAGCAGTCACTTGGCAGCATCTCACTTGGGGCCCCAGTGTCCTCATTTACTAGAAGTAATGCAAGCTGCCCCTTCGGTCCCCCACCTCTATGCAAGGTACCTGATGCTCCACAGATAATGGCGCATAATAAATACAAGATTCTCGGGAATTTCAACTACCCAACACAGTTTTACCAAGCACTCATTAATAACCAGATTAATGAGGCTTGAACACAATTGTTCACATGTTTAGAGTCTGCTCCAGGTCTGCATTTGTGAATATTGTTGTCATAATTAAGTTCAAAAGGCCAGACCATGAACCCATATTTTAAGGATCAAAGGTTGAGATGAGGCACATTGCAGTTAAGTGGAAAACTTCTTACTTTTAGGTAACCCCCTAAACTAGAACCGAGCTGAGGGAACCACATCCTGGCTGGGATTGTCACGTTTTGCTGTTCTATGAAACTACGGTAAAGTTCATGGTAAAGTTCATCTCTTTCTGCATTTCCCTCCTACCCACCTCTCTGCAAAAGGATTTGTTGTAAGCTGATATACACAATCTCCCCCGTTTGATCTTTCTCTAGCAATGTTTCATCTTTGTTCTTCTCATACTTATTGGACACTAATTAAATACTAGGCTTAAACATTCAGACATTTCCAGGATGTAGGTACCAGTATTAGCTCTCATATCACAGGTAAGAGGCTGTGATTTGGATACTTAGCACCTTGCCCAGAGTCACCCAGTGAACAAGTGGTGCCACTAGACCTTGAGCCCTTAAAGTTTTGAGGTAGGAGCCAGGACTTGCCTCAGGAAGTGGGACTTGACTCTGAAGACAGGGTTCTGACACTGGGCCAAATTGAGGAGTTGAGTTACAACAGGGACAGGTAGGGCATGGTGGCTCACGCCTGTAATCCCAGCACTTTGGGAGGCTCAGGTGGGCAGATTACTTGATGCCAGGAGTTTGAGACCAGCCTGGTCAACATGGTGAAACCCCGTATCTACTAAAAATACAACATTAGTCAGTCATGGTGGTGTGTGCCTGTAATCCCAGATTCTTGGGAGGCAGAAGCACAAGAATTGGTTGAATCCAGGAGGCGGAGGGCGGAGGTTGTAGGGAGCCAAGATCACATCATTGCACTGCAGCCTGGGGAACAGAGCAAGACTCAGGGACAGGGCAGAGGCAGCTTTTCATAAGGCACACCCACCAGTGTGCCATGGGAGTTTACATTGCCATGGCAGAAACCAGAAGTGACTGCCCCTTTTCATGGCAATGACATAATGACCTAAATGTTACCACCCCTTTTCTAGAAATTTCTGCATAATTGCTCCTTAATTTGCATATAATTGAAAAGTAAGTATAAATAGGACTGCAGAACTGCCTCTGAGCTGCTACTCTGGTCACGCCACCTATGAGGTAGCCCTGCTCTGCAGGGAGCAGTGCCTCTGCTGCTCTTGTACACTGCTGCTCCAATTAAGGTTGTTAAGACCCCTGTAATCTCAGCACTTTGGGAGACTGAGGCAGGCAGATCATGAGGTCAGGAATTCAAGACCAGCCTGACCAACATGGTGAAACCCTCTCTGTACTAAAAATACAAAAATTAGCTAGGTGTGGTGGCACACGCCTGTAATCCCAGCTACTCAGGAGTCTGAGGCAGGAGAATCTCTTGAACCTGGGAGGTGGAGGTTGCAGTCAGCTGAGATAGCACCATTGCACTCCAGCCTGGGTGACAAAAAGAGACTCCATCTCAAGAAAAAAAAAAAAAAGTTGCTAAGACCACTGGTTCACCTTGAATTCTTTCCTGAGTGAAGCTAAAAACCCTTCCAGGCTAAGCCCCAGTTTTGGAGCTCACCTCTCCTGCATCAGTTTAGCTTCAGAGTCAGTTATGTCTACTGTATCTGACAGACTGCTGTGTTCTTCCACCACCAGAGAAATGAATTAGTGTTCGATGCACATTTGTTTCTCTGAACGATCTTTGTCATTATGGCCGTGGAAACCTAGAGATAGTATGAGCCACCTGTTTACCCTTGTGGATGGCCAAAGAGCACCCTTCCAGCTATAGTGAAAGGACAGTTCTTTATGTTCTTAGTAAAAAGAACGGAATCCTAACCTCCTTATTCTGAGGCCCACAACTATAGTAAAGAGTTGTGAAAGTGGAATCAAAATAAAAATTTTGGGAGAATGGTAAGTTCTTTAAAAAAAACACGAAGTGTAGGCCAGGCTTATGCCTATAATCTCAGCACTCTGGGAGGCTGAGGTGGGAAGATCACTTGAGCCAGGAGTTCAAGACCAGCCTGGGCAAAAAAATGAGACTCTATGTTTACAAAAAGGAAAACAATGAGCTGGGCATGGTGGTGCGCGCCTGTAGTCCCAGCTTCTTAGGAGATGGAGGCAGGAGGATCGCTTGAGCCCAGGAGATAAAGGCTGCAGTGAGCTATGTGTGATCATGCCAGCCACTGCACTCCAGCCTGGGCAACAGAGTCATACCCTATCTGAAAAATAACAACAACAACAAAGTGTATGATACATTAGGGATAATTCTGTCTATTTACAAACTCATACTTAACATGATATAATGGAGAAACACATTACAATCTCTACGAGAAGTATAAGGTAACTTTCTTTTCCGCTTCCTTATATCACTTACCAGTGGTTTTGACATTTTAGTTTTAGAGAATTTTACTGGGCCCTGGCTTAATGTCTGTTACTTCTCACACATGTCTGTTTCCTCATGGTGCTTGAGTGAAGTGTTTTGTTTTATTTTTTTTCTTCTCCGGTCCCTGGATAGACCTTCATTTTGTTTAGAGAAAATTGAAGGCTCCTATTGCTAAAAATAAGAGAGATGAATTGATAGTTAAATGTATTAAATAAAAACATTATACTTGGCTGAATATGAGACTAGCAAGACATAAAAAATGCCATTATAATATATTCCACTTCTCTTAATTTGACACTAAATGGCTTGCTTTCCTTTATACATAGTCAACATCAGCTCACCAGAAGGTTTGGTAGTTAAGAAACAAGCTGTTAAATATTAAAGCTGTATCTATGTAATTGAATGTTTTTGGTATGGCTGTGTTCTAAATATATCCTATTAAGATACTGTTCTACAGAGATATTTAATTACTGACATCTAATCATGCTACTGCTGTTTCTTTAACCAAGCGAAAATATGAAGTGCTAGAAAAAAAACAGTTTCATTTTAAATAGCAACATTTTATTAATCTCAGCCATAAAAGCAAACTCAGATTTCCAAATGAAATCATGCCATTTTAAAGACAGAATTTTCAGTTTGGTAATCCTTGTATAATGCAGAGATATATGGCTATACTTAAGGCGTTAAAACATTCTCACAAATAATGCACACAATAAAAGTTAATTATGCTCATTTATTACATCAAAATAAAATCTAAACTATGAAATTCACAAGGAGAATTTCACAGTCAACTGTGGAACATTATTTTAGATGTTTATGACCCTAACATTTTTAATGCTGTAGACAATTTAGGAAGACATTAAGACCATAATCAGATAATAATAATATCTTTCACTTCTGGAGTGCGTTCACAAATTCACGAACATTACCTCATTTTATCAGAACAGCAGTTCTATGAATTAGGTGGGGAAACTATTGTTATGATCATTTTGACATACGGCGAAATTGAGGCCATGGAAACGTGTGTGTCTTGTTTCAGTTCACAAAGTAAGTGGCAAAAGTGGAATTGTAATCCAAGACTCTTAATTTCAATTTTTCAAAATTAGAAACTAGGTTAAATATTAGTAGTTTTTAATAGTGGTTTCTGGTGTTCAATCTTATTTTTTTTTTTGAAATTAAGAAGGTGCTATTTAAAGTGATGTGGCAAAAGTGACTTGATCAGTAAATATTTTCCCTCAGTCCAACATACTAAAAGTTCTAACTTCGTACAAAGACCACAAAATTACTACAAAGCCATTTTGGTTAGAAGGTAGTACTGAGGGGGGAAGAAGCCTATTTATTGATTTTTCTCCTCATTCTCACTAAAATATTTACTCTTAAAAACACGTTAATTTTTCCCTCTGTTTTTTTATTTTGGATATAGATCTTGCTGTGTCACCTAGACTAGAGTGCAGAGGCACGATCGTGGCTCATCATAATCTTGACCTCCCAGGCTCAGGTGATCCTCCCACCTCAGCCTCCTGAGTAGCTGAGACTACAATCACGTGCCACCATGCCTGGCTGACTTTTGTTTCTTTTTGTAGAGATGGGTTCTCACTATGATGCCCAGGTTGGTCTTGACCTCCTGGGCTTAGTGATCCTCCTGCCTTGGCCTCCCAAAGTGCTGGGATTACAAGCAATGGCACTGCACTTGGCCAAACAAGTTGATTTCTATCAAAGAAAAGAAAGTGACTCTTTTTAGTGTCTGTAAATACATTCAGAAGAGGCAAGTAGGAAGGAAATGATGCACCTTGAATGCTGACAGGAAAGTTGCCCCTGACATGATGATTTGGTCCGTGTTCACAATGAAGGAGTTAGGAAATTTAAAGTTTGATCTTTGAATAAGAAATGGGATATACCACTCTCTCATCCCAGCTATCAAGATATTCAAAATAAATAAACTGACCAGCTTTATAATTTCATGACTGTGGATTAAAATGTCAGCCCACTAATCTACTGGGTAAGAGATAGCCCAGCCAAAGAGATGGACAATCCATCAATATCCATGATAGTGAAATACATGAATTCAGCTTTCTGATTTTGGGGTTTTTTTGTTTTGTTTTGTCACGCCAAGCACGTGAACCCATGAATTCAGCTTTCAGAATGTTTAATCTAACCTGCTTTAAACAAAATTCTGACCTTTTTTTGAGACAGAGTCTCGCCTTGTCACCCAGGTCCCGTGGTGCGATCTTGACTCACTGCAACCTCCGCCTCCCAGGTTCAAGTGATTCTCCCGCCTCTACCTTCTGAGTAGCTGGGATTACAGGCGTGTGCCACCATGCCTGGCTAATTTTCATATGTTTAATAGAGACGGAATTTCATCATGTGGGCCAGGCTGGTCTCAAACTCTTGACCTGCAGTGATCCACCCACCTCGCCCTCCTAAAGTCCTGTAATTACAGGTGTGAGCCACTGCCCCTACCCAAAATTCTGATTTAATGATCCTTTTGTAATTCATGAGCATGACCATCGGGTGTTTACATGCTTGTGTGAGATATGCCACCCTCTGAACCTTGTTACGACATTGGCATGTTACCCGTCTAACCCGAAAAATAATTCTTATTTAACCTTTCTAATTATCTAGACCAGTCGTCAACCAACGTCTTATGTAAAGTTGCAGACAGTAAACATTTCAGGCTTGCAGGGTGTACAGTCTCCAGTGAAACTACACAACTCTGCCATTATAGTGCAAAAGCAGCCACAGCCAGTATGCTACAAATGGACCCCACTGTGTTTCAGTAAAACTGTTTTTTTTTTTTTTTGAAATGGAGTTTCACTGTTGTCGCCCAGGCTGGAGTACAATGGTGCCATCTCGGCTCACTGCAGCCTCTGCCTCCCGCCTCCTGGGTTCAAGTGATTCTCCTGCCTCAGCCTCCTAAGTAGCTGGGATTACAGGCGTGTGTCACCACACCCAGCTAATTTTTGTATTATTAGTAGAGGCAGGGTTTCACCGTGTTGGCCAGGCTGGTCTCAAACTCCTGACCTCAGGGAGCCACAGGCTGCAGTTTGCTGACCCCTGATCTAGACAGGTTAGATTTCGTTGTTTTGTGATATCTACGAAACATTATGACAAAATTATGAGTTTCATTGTGCTTTTTCTTCCAACCATTTACTTTGGCCTGTTGATTTTATTTGCTTGTCAAATAATAGCCTTAAAGGAAAATTGTCCTTGCTCTCTTTTTTTCTTAGTTTTCTTTCCCACAAATATTCAGTTAAATTTATTGAACATCTGCTAAGTCATAGGCAACATTCTAGGCCCTGGAGAAGCAACTTGAAGACCCAAGATATCTCCCTCTGGGGGATAATAGTCTTTTCTTTTCTTTTTTGGAGCTGGAGCCTCGCTCTGTCGCCCACACTGCAGTGCAGTGATGCGATCTTGGCTCACTGCAACCTCCGCCTCCCAGGTTCAAGCAATTATCCTGCTTTAGCCTCCCGAGTAGCTGGGATTACAGGTGTACGTCACCACACCTGGCTAATTTTTGTATTTTTAGTAGAGATGGAGTTTTGCTGTGTTGGTCAGGCTGGTCTTGAACTCCTGAGCTCAAGTGATCTACCCGCCTTGGCCTCCCAAAGTGCTGGGATTACAGGCGTGAGCCACCATGCCCAGCCAATAGTAGCCTTTGAGGGTGACTTCTGTAAACAAACCATCCCTTAGTGTTATGCAGCTGACACGGACGTTTCTAAATGGAAAGTTGGGCTCACAATGGGTAGACAGAATAATGGTCCCCCAGAGATGTCCACGAACTAATCTCCAGAGCCTGGGAATATGCAACTTTACATGGGAGAAGGGACTTTGAGATGCAGTGTGGATCTCAAGATGGAGAGATTATCTTGGATTATTTTGGCGGGTCCAATGTCATCAGAAAGGTTCCAGTAAGTGGAAGAGAGAGGCAAGAGAGTTGCTGCGGAGAGGGAGATGAAACTTGGGAACAGAGATGAGAGTGATTTGAGGAAGGGACCACAAGCCTGGGAATACAGGCAGCCTCCAGAAGGTGGAAAAAGCATAGAAACACATTGTTCTTCAAAGGCTTTTAGAAGGAACACAGTTCTGCCAACACTGTGATTTTAGGACTTCTGACCTCTAGAATTGTTAGGTGTGGCGAGATGACACCATTGCACTCCAAACCTGTTAAGTCATTAGGTTTGTGGTCATTTGTTACAGCAGCAGTAGGAGTAAAGATGAGTGGCTGAGGGTAGAGGTAATTCTGCTGAGCAGAATGGGAAGTAGAAAGGATGCCTGGTCTCCCATCATGGTGGCTAATGCCTAGAATCCAAGCACTTTGAGAGACCAAAGCGGGAGGATTGCTTAACCCCAGGATATTGAGACCAGCCTGGGCAACATAGTGAGAACCCATCTCTACAGAAAAACTGAAAATTTAGCTAGATGTGATGAAGTACGCAGGTGGTCTCAACTGCTCGAGAGGCTGAGGTGGGAGGATTGTTTGAGCCCAGAAAGTCGAGGCTGCAGTGAGCTGTGATTGAGCCACTGCACTCCAGCCCCGCAACAGAATGAGACTCTGCCTTAATAATAATAAATAATAATAATGAATCAATAAATAATATTTAATATCTTTAATTTAATTATTATTTAATGATTTTTAATTTTCTTCTTCTTCTTCTGAGGGAGCAGTTTTGAACTGGCTTTTGAAAGATAAGGTTGTGTTCTAGAGTGAGAAAAGGGGTTTGGGTGGCAAAGGCCTTTCCAGGCAGAGTGAGCAATTCAAGAACAGATTCAGAGGCACAAAATAGGCTGGTGTCTTTGGGTAATTTTGAGAAACTTGCTAATTCACTTTGCTAATTTAACATCTTGGTTTTGTCCAAGCAGGGCTACAGAGACAAAACCTGGAGAAGGGGATAAACTTCTAAGTCATTGTGAGTGGGAAAGCAGTGCTTCCTTCTTGTGTCTGAAAGCCCCTGATGTCACAGCTGGAAGAAAGGGGGCCATACCCATGCCTCTGTCCCCTGTCACTGAAATTTTGCAACTAGAGGCTAAAAACAAAATTTTGCAGCTAAATATTGTTGGCCAGGCTGGTCTCGAACCTCTGACCTCGTGATCCACCTGCCTTGGCCTCCCAAAGTACTGGGATTACAGGCGTGAGCCACCACGCCCAGCCACTTTTCCTTTCTTAAATTCGAATTCTCCTGTAATTCCAGAACTTTGAGAGGTTGAGGTGGGAGGATCACTTGAGCCCAGGAGTTTGAAACCACGTTGGATAATGTGGTAAAATCCCATCTCTCCAAACAAACAAACAAACAAACAAAAAAACCAAAAAACAATTAACTGGGCATGGTGGCATATGCCTGTAGTCCCAGCTACTTGGGAGGCTGAGGTGGGAGGATCACCTAAGTCCAGGAGGCAGAGGCAGCAGTGAGCTGAGAAGACACCAGTGCCCTCAAGCCTGGGTAACAGAGTGAGACTCTGTCTCAATAAATAAATAAATAAACAATGAAGTTCTGCTTCCTAAGGTTTAGTCCAGAATGCTGTATTTGAATGGAAACTACTAGAAGGTGGGAATCCTACCTATTCATGGTTGCCTCTCCCACAGTTCCTAATAGAGTATTTTACACATTCTAGGTATTTAAGACCGTGAACAAATAAACGGATGGGTGAATGAAAAAAATGAATTAGGAATAAAGAAACGAACAGATTGCCCTGCTTTATCCTGGTAGATTTGGAATGGAGAAAATAATGGAAACATCAATGGCATTTTAACCCTGCTACTTATAGCTATATGTTATCACATTTGCCAAATTATCCTGTTACATTAGATTTCTTTTGTGCTGATTATCCTGTTGGATTAGATTTCCTTCATCACATGCTGACCCCCTTGTTATAAGACGAACACCATTTTTTCTAGGGATTGCTGAACAAAGGCCCACCAGGTTCACATCAGGTTCATAGGTCTTGAAACAGGAATTCAATCCGACCCTGGCAAACCATTGAAATTCTGATCCCTTTCCCCATCCAGGTCTGTGCTGTGAGGGAGGATATCATATTGCTGAACTTGTAATAAGATTCAGTCATTCTGATAAATATAAATTATTTATCACTTACTCCCCATTTTATGGGCTTGATGGTATTTAGAATTATATTACCCAGCATCATAAGGCTCCCTTTTCCGCATCTCGCAGTTCTGAGCCCCTCTGCTAACGGGAAAAGTTGGCACATGTGGTATAAGGGTGACAGGCTTTCCGACAGATAGATGAAGTGATTGTATAATTTAATCCCAGCCACTTACTGCATAGAAGCCTTTATGAAGGAGAGAATCACAGTAGCTATTTTTCCCCTTCAAGGACATAAGCCAAATGATAGTAATCATTGATGATTGAAGTATTGGTTTGACCGGTTGGCAAAAATGCAGCAACCTTCACCAACAGCAGAGTACCGTATGAGCTATGTGGGTTGTTATTCTTACATAACTGCCTGATGAGGAACCTTCCGCCAGTTCAAATCAGAGGGTATCTGGAAAGAGGTCCCCTGGCAGATAGCTGAGCATCTAATTCCAGGGAGAGAAATATGAGTGCACTAGAAAAGTAAAGATCAATGTATAGTGACTTGCTGAGCTTATTAACTCCAACACCCTTACAGTTGACCTCCAGAGTCCAGTAGCTCTATTCCTGGAGGTGAGCAGCATTTAGCAGAAACTCGACATAAAGCAGAGAGAAAGTCGGGGGTTTTGTCTGATAATTTAAGACTCTTAGAGCTGGAGCCATTCACCATTAAAGATGCTTGCAGGTGATGAAGAGACATCCTACTTTAAAAAAATACAAATGTAAACTGAAGCAATCCTGGACTTGGGGCTTAGAAAGGCAGTTTACGTCTCTCCTAATGCAAGGCAAACAGGACCGGGGTTCAAGATCATTTAGGCAGAGATCGGAAACAGCTACCTCAAGAATCAGGGCACTGCGTATGTAATTCAGGTAGACAGTACAAGCTTGTGCATGTCCAAGATGTACACGCTGATAGAACCAACAATAGATACATTAATTAGAAAGGAGGTTCTGGCTAAAAGACAAGAAAAATGAAATAATCAATATGTCAGGGGGAACTTGTTTGCAGTGATGGATGGAACATCTGGTAAGTGGTGACCCCTGGAAAGCAGTCAATATTGATGGAGTTAGACGGTCATTTGGGGGCTGTTTACAAAGAGGGTGGGGCAGAAAGGTGCTGCCCTCTCTGAATGAATAGACTGCAATGCTTTGGAGAAGCCAGTCAAATCTTGATGCGGAATAGATTTCACGAATAAGCAATCTTGGGATTTCTCTAGGCTGAAACATCCTCATTCTAATAAGTCCTTCTTGGCACAATTAGCCTTTCCTTTCCCTCCTCACATTTTCTTTTACTTTATTCTGTGTCCATTTGCAGGAGAAAATTACCCAACTCCCTCTCATAATGCTCTCCTTATAGAATGTAAGCTCTGTGAAGGTGGGGGCATTTGGCTTGATTTTCTTCTCCCCTGCTGTATCTCCAGTGTCTAGAGCAGCATCTGGTGCTTAGTACATGCTCCATCCATATTTATTAGAATGTCTGCATTTCCCCTCTTGGTTTTTCTTTCTACTCCTCACTGCTTTTCCCTCAAATTTTATTTGTTTATTTATTTATTTTTGAGACAGAGTCTTGTTCTGTTGCCCAGGCTGGAGTTCAGTGGTGCAATCTCTGCTCACTGCAAACTCTGCCTCCCCGGTTCAAGCGATTCTCCTGCCACAGCCTCCTGAGTAGCTGGGATTACAGGCGTGCACGACGACACTCAGTTAATTTTCGTATTTGTAGTAGAGATGAGGTTTCACCACGTTGGCCAGGCTGGTCTCAAACTCCCAACCTCAGGTGATCTCCTGGCCACAGCCTCCCAAAGTGTTGGGATTACAGGTATGAGCCACCGCGCCTGGCCTCTATTCCTCATTGCTTTCTACTCACTCTGCTGTTTCAACTTGCTGCCAGAAACCTGAGCTAGCTAGCATAAAAACAAATAATAGAAACCCTTCTGTGGTGCTGAAAGCATCTCAGATTTATTCACTCCCTTCCGCAAACACTCTCAGTAGAAAGAATCCATGGGGTGAGAATTCTGGCTGAGTCATCATTCAGTCTGTGCTTGATTACCTCCACAACGGGGAACTCACTTCTACTCTGAATTCTCTATTGCATTTCTGGAGATATTGAATGGGTGTCATTGTCTTTTCTAACATGTAATGTGATATGAACATGTAACGTGATATGCCTTCTTAGAACGTTCATATACCCACGATCTTACATGGCGTCAACCCAGTAAGTCTATGGACAGTCTCTTATTTGAAGAAAGACACGTTCCCGTCCCCCACCTCCAAGCTAAACATAGTAGTTTATGGATTCTGCATCATGCTGGAAATCCACTTTTGGCTCCATGGTAACCTGAAGATGTCTCCTTTTAAAATGTCATGCTCAGAGGTGAATCTGTTGAAAATAAAACAGTGGTTTGACCGGCATAGAATAGAGTAGGATTATGTCCTTTCAAGAACTGAAAAATCACCCATATATGAATTGCAGGACCAGTAAGGCTCAAACAATTTTTGCAATGACATTTCAAAAAGCATCCTCAGCCAGGCACAGTGGCTCACGCCTAGAATCCCAGCACCTTGGGAGACCAAGGTGGACAGATCACTTGAGGTCAGGAGTTTGCGATCAGCCTGGCTAACGTGGTGAAACCCCGCCTCCACTGAAAATACAAAAAAATTAGCTGGGTGTGGTGGTGTGTGCCTGTAATCCCAGCTACTTAGGAGGCTGAAGTGGGAGGATTTCTTTAACCCAGGAGGCAGAGGTTGCAGTGAGCCAAGATCACGCCACTACATTCCAGCCTGGGTGACTGAGCGAGACGCTGTCTCAAAAACAAACAAACAAACAAAAACCATCCTGATGTTTTTCCTTTTCATTCATGCTTCTGTCCATTCCATGATCTTACTTGTTTTTGGTTCTTATGCCAGCCTGTGAGGGTTACTTTTCAACTTGATCATTATCCATTTCTGGGTATTTATTCCTTCTAGATTTGTATCATCTGCATAGTCCTAGGTCTGCATCTTCCTAGGTAAGGTGAGCACATATCCTAGGTCTCCATCCAAGCTACCAATAACAGGGTTGAACAGGACATCTCCAGAAAGCAGCATCTTGTCATCCCACTAGAAACCTTAGTTGAGGTTTCATGGCCGTTATCTACTTTCTTCAGGAGGGTAGTATCTCTCTGTGCAACAGATACACATTCAGCTAACATTAGACCATCTCATACACCTGATCTTGCTGAAATCATGACGTATGTCTGAATAGCATGTTCTTCAGCTGCAATTGTAGTAGATCTATCAAGAAAGAAAATGTGGCCAGGTGTGGTGGCTCATGCCTATACTCCCAGCACTTTGGGAGGCCAAGGTGGGCGGATCACTTGAGGCCAGGAGTTCAAGACCAGCCTGGCCAAGGTGGTGAAGCCCCGTCTCTTCTAAAAATACAAAAATTAGCTGGGTGTGGAGGTGCACACCTGTAATCCTAGCTACCTGGGAAGCTAAGGCAGGAAAATCTCTTGAATCCAGTAGGTGGAGGTTCCAGTGAGACCAGATCACACCACTGCACTCCAGCCTGGGTGACACAGCAAGACTTTGTCTCACACACACACACACACAAACACACACACACACACACACACAGAGAAAATGTGAAAGAAAAGATCAAATCCAACAGAGCTTAAAGGGGAAAGGAAGCAAGGAAGGAAAGAAAGTACACAAGCCAGACACGTGCACCTTACTGTGGAAGAGAGGGGAGAGGTTGAACTGTGAGTTGAAAATTGGACTTCTGGCCATGCATGGTGGGTCACTTCTGTGATCCTAGCACTCTGGGAGGCCTGATCACCTGAGCTCAGGGGTGCGAGACCAGCCTGCTCAACATGACGAAACCACATCTCTACAAAAAACACAAAAAAGTTAGCTGGGCATGGTGACATGCACCTGTAGTCCCAGCAGGTTGAGGCTGCAGTGAGCCAAGATCGCACCACTGCACTCCAGGCTGGGTGACAAAGTGAGACCCTGTCTCAAAAAAAAAAAAAAAAAAAAAAAAAAAAAAAAAAATTGGACTTTTGATGAGCCAACTGGAATTTACATAGGATCCTGAAAACGATTTGATCAGTTCTTTATTTCAGGTTCAATCCATAAGCAGGGGCTCTTTAAATGGAATTCAAAATCAGCTGGTGGGGAGCTTGTTTAAAAAACAGAATCCTGAGCTTCACCTCCGAGGTCCTCCTTCAGTGGGCCATGGTAAGCCCGGGGAGTTTGTGTTTTCATTGAGGTTCCTTAGGTGGTTCTGTTGCTGAATGCCAGGGGTTCTTTCTAGGTTTGGTTGCTCACCACACAGAAAGCTAATTGCTGAGACAAGGAGCATTGCCAGGAAGGAAAGACTTTACTACAGGTGACATTAGTTGGAGAGACACAGGAGGTGAAACCTTAAGACCCTCTCTACTCCCCATCCCTTTGACTAAAGGCAGGGGTTTATATCACGGGGAAGGAAAACAGAAGGGGTAGGGAAGAGGAGGTGACCAAGAGGCCGCTGGTGCATTTCATTGTCTGGGTGCCGTGATCTGGAAAGCCTCAGTTTCCTGATACCATCCGGAAGGCCTGGTCAGTTTCTAAGAAAGGAACTCAAATAAGGCCGGGCTCAGTGGCTCATGCCTGTAATCCTAGCACTTTGGGAGGCTGAGGTGGGCGAATCACGAGGTCAGGAGATCGAGACCATCCTGGCTAACATGGTGAAACCCCGTCTCTACTGAAAATACAAAAAATTAGGCAGGTGTGGTGGCGGGTGCCTATAGTCCCAGCTACTCCAGAGGCTGAGGCAGGAGAATGGCATGAACCCGGGAGGCAGAGCTTGCAGTAAGCCAAGATTGCACCACTGCACTCCAGCCTGGGCGACAGAGTGAGACTCTGTCTCAAAAAATAAATAAATAAATAAATAAATAAATAAACATTAAAAAAAAGAGAAGGAACTCAAATAAGACAAATGTAAAAAGGAACTCAAAACAAATGTAAGTTTTTCAAACTTCAGGTCTATGGGAGTATTGGGCCCTGTTCAGTTCTGATGCAGTTGGACTATAGACTGCATGTGCATGAACAGCCACACTGAGCCAATGCAGTGCTTCACACTCAACTCTTGCTCTCTAGCCTCCGAGTCCCCACCCTGCCCTCCAAGATGCAGCTCCCCCAGAACCCTTGCAAGTGCTATTGTGTGTGTGGTTTTTTTTTTTGTTTGTTTGTTTTTTGAGACAGGAACTCTCTCTCTCATCCAGGTTGGAGTATAGTGGCATGATCCTAGCTTACTGCAGCCTTGAACACCTGGGCTCAAGGGATCCTCCCTTGTCAGCCTCCCTTGTAGCTGGGACCACAGATGCTCACCTCCACACAGGCTAATTTTAACATTTTTTTGTAGAGACAGGAATCTCACTATGTTGCCCAGGCTAGTCTTGAACTCCTGGGCTCAAGTGCTTATCCCACCTTGGTCTCCCAAAATGTTGGGATTACAGGCATGAGCCACTGCGCTCAGCCCATGTTTCTGCTCTTCGCTTTTACAATTCTTTTTCCACATTTAAGTTGACCCATCCTGTGATCCGTTCACTTGCAGCCTAGCTTCCTAATGCACCTAAATGAGGTTACATGTATATAATTAAGGCTTTTTTAAAAAAATTTTTTTGCGATGGAGTCTTGCTCTCGTCACCCAGGTTGGAGTACAATGGCATAATCTCGGCTCACTGCAACCTACATCTCCCGGGTTCAAGCGATTCTCCTGCCTCAGCCTCCCGTGTAGCTCAGATTACAGGCATGCGCCACCACGCCCACCTATTTTATTTTATTTTATTTTATTTTATTTTTGTATTTTTATTAGAGGCTGGGTTTTGCCATGTTGGCCAGGCTGGTCTTGAACTCCTGACCTGGGATTACATGCGTGAGGCACCATGCCTGGCCACGTGTAATTAAGGCTTAAACCTCAAGTGTTGCTAGAGATTGGGCCAGGTGTCTTAGCAGGCTCAAGTGTGGCATATTAGAGGATGGGTTAAATTTTGTATAACCTGTAAGCAATGCCATTATGTGGTTGCCTTCTCTACATTTACCCAGAGACAGATCCAAACCTATAACCTGTGAATCTGGTGACAATAATATCGCTTATTGGACAGTGACTATGGGGCAGTTACCTTGTATTTATTATCCTTTTTAATCATCTGACAAGGGCACATCTGGGATTTGTAGGGCCTGAAGTTTGTATGATTTGGAGAGCTTGGTTTAAGAAAATGAATAAAGCCCAGGTGTGGCCACTCATACCTATAATCCCAGCACTTTGTGAACCCAGCATGGGTGGATTGCTTGAGCTTAGGAGTTTGACACCAGCCTTGGCAACACGGTGAGACCCTGTCTTTACAAAACAAAACAAAACAACAACAAAAAAATTAGCTGAGCATGGTGGTACGTGCCTGTGATCCCAGCTACTTGGGAGGCTGATGTAGAAGGACTGAGGCTGCAAGTGAGCCATGACCACTGCACTCCAGCCTGGGCAATAGAGTGAGACTCTGTCTCAAAAGGAAATACCCACACCCTCCATCAAAAAAAAAAAAAAGAGAATGAAAAGAAAGGACAAATACAGGATGAGGTATAGGACCTTGGGAGAGACTCATGGAAGTGGGCATTCCTGGTGATTCAGTTTCATTAGCATCATTGCAAAGCCCCCTGGGTCTTTGACAATGCTACTAGGCAGGGGTGTATAACCGGTGGTGCAATTAACAAAACTGACTCAGCAAGTTTGAACACCTTGCAGGGTCCTGCAGCTGAATATGGTAGACGTGGGAATTGAACCCAGGTGTGCCTCAATCCAAGGGTTACACCCCTGCTGCCCTGACGAGTAACAACAGGCCTCTTCTAGTGAAATGCTTCCATGGCTGCCTGCTGCTCTTGCTTTTGGTGGCGTCTTGTTTTAGGACTTCCCTGCACACCCTGATTTGAGGACAAGAACGAATGAGAAGATTTAAAGTGAAAAAGAACATTGAGTTGATTTGAAAGAGAAATATATCTGCAAGGGGTATGTAGATGAATGTGTTCTGTCTCAGTCTCTCTAATCAATTTCCGAAGGATTCACTAAATTATGTTTCCAAGAGTTTATTTTTCTTTTTTTTTCCCTTCCTTCCTTTCCTTCCTTCTCCTTCTTTCCCTCTCTCACTCTCTCTCTCTTTCTTTCCTTTTTTTTGAGACAGGGCCTTGCTCTGTCCCAGGCTGGAGTACAGTGGTGCAATCTTGGCTCACTACAGCTTCAACCTCTTGGGCCCAGGTGATTCTCCCACCTCAGCCTCCCGAGTAGCTGGCACTACAGACTTGTGCCATCATGGCTGGCTAATTTTTTTTTTTTTTTTTGAGACAGCGTCTCCCTCTGTTGCCCAGGCAGTGCAGTGACACAATCTTGGCTAACTGCAACTTCTGCCTTCCGGGTTCAAGTGATTCTCCTGCCTCAGCCTCCCAAGTAGCTGGGACTACAGGTGCACACCACCATGCCCAGCTAATTTTTGTATTTTCAGTAGAGACGGGGTTTCACCACGTTGCTCAGGCTGGTCTCAAACTCCTGACCTCAAGTGATCCACCTGCCTCAGCCTCCCAAAGTGCTGGGATTATAGTCGTGAGCCACGGCGCCCGGCCGGCCAATTTTTTTGCTTTTTCTTGTAGAGAGGAGGTCTCACTATGCTGCCTAGGTCGTTTTTGAATGCCTGGGCTCAAGGAATCCTCCCTCCTAGGCCTTCCAAAGTGCTGACGTTACAGGCGTGAGCCACTGCACCCAGCCAGGTCCAAGGGTTTAAACACTATTCTTTTCTTTTGCGTTTTGTTTTCATGAAATAACAAATAGAACTAAAATAGAATTTTGTTATTTAAGAATAGTAAACACAAAGTCTTGATAAAAACATTGCTTGTGAATGGGAGGGAAGGGAGAGATAAGTAACTCATTTTTTGAGAGATTATTGCATGCTAACCATATGATCCTCAATGTGAACCTTAGGGCTAGACACATCTCAATTTCACCAATGATCGAGGGGACTGAGACTCAGGTTAAGTAAATAGGTCAAATCTATACTATCACAGCAGGGAAGAGGCTGCTAATTGTTTTAAGACAAAGAAAATTTCTACAAAACACACCATGTCAAATCCACATGTATTTTAACAATAGTTACTTTAACCCAAGATAGTGGTTTTCTGCAAAAGAAAAAAAATGAGTCTCATTTTCACAGATCTGAAATATGATTTATCCTATATGGTATTGCATCACTGACATTTTTTAATTGCAATCTATTTATGGGGTTGGTTAAAAAGAGTTTGAAGGACCTATTAACACACAGTACAAAAATGTGACAGAAGACTAAGAGAACAGACAATCCCAACTTCTAATTGTGAAATCAGACCGTGCTTGGGTTCAGTGCGGATTTGCAGCAAGCTCATTAAAGTCCTGTAAAGGACCATCTCTCTACCCAGAGCTGACTGTGTTGAGCCCCCCGAGAAGTCATCTGACTGTTAGCCCAAGTCTTTCTGACATATAGGGCTATATGTCAACCTCTGACCTTACAAAGGTGGGAAATTTCCTTGAGGGCTTAGAAAATATTTCTCTCCCTTGATCATCTGTAGAGAACTGTTCCTAGATTATTCTCGACACAAAAGGAAAGTAATTGTTGTGAACGCAAACTTTGAAGGCCTTTGAATACACAAAGTGATAAAGAATAGTGTGTCTGAGCCTCACAATAGGTAATGATGAGAATGCAAACCTTCACTTCTGCCTGGAACAATTTTATCCCAGCTTTATTCAGTGAGAACATGCCAATTTCACACAATAGTAAGAAACTATAATTTTGGTCTCTTTTTGGTACCCTGGACATATATGTTGTATTATAAAAATTATACAATAGACATATATTTTCTCTTACAGATTTCCCGCTTTATATTTCCTTTTCTTTTTTGGAGACAGAGTCTAGCTCTGTTGCCAGGCTGGAGTGCAGTAGCCTGATCTTGGCTCACTGTAACCTCCGCCTCCCAGGTTCGAGCAATTCTCCTGCCTCAACCTCTCGAGTAGCTGGTACTATCAGCATGTGCCACCATGCCCAGCTAATTTTTGTATTTTTAGTAGAGACGGGGTTTCACCATGTTGGCCAGGCTGGTCTTGAACTCCTAACCTCAAGTGATCCACCCCCCCCAGGCCTCCCAAAGGGCTGGGATTACAGGCGTGAGCCACTGTGCCCAG
Organism: Rhinopithecus bieti; assembly: GCF_001698545.2. Lineage (NCBI taxonomy): Eukaryota > Metazoa > Chordata > Mammalia > Primates > Cercopithecidae > Rhinopithecus > Rhinopithecus bieti. The sequence continues at coordinate 513,735 of NW_016804580.1, read as the reverse complement.
CCCCCTTTATATTTTCATCTTTTCAGAGGATGTCTCAAACAAAAGTCACCAATTTATTTAGGGTCAATATAGCAGAAAAAAATATTTAAAGAGTTTGTCCTTTAACATAGTGTCTGCAGAATTACTGTAAAATCTAACAATTCATAATGATAACAGTGTTTAGGTTTCTATTGCTTTCTTTTCATCATTTTCATGGGATCATGCTTCCTGGATTTTTCTCAGACTGTGTTGCTGGTGATTCACTGATTTCAACCCAGCTCCATTTCTTCGGATATCTGTCAGGACCCTTTCCTGGGGCTGAGCAGGTCTTTATTTGCAGAGTGCTCACTCAGACCACCAGAGCAGAGGCAGCCAGCTGGGCGCATCAGCGGTTGGCATGCCTTCCCCACTCAGTTTCCAACCATATGTGTCATTCCACGTTTTGGCACGGGCTCTGCGTGTGTGTGTAGGAGCAGCCTAATGGACAGCAGCAGCCTACTCCAAGGAGGTAACCCTTCTGAGTTAATCAGATCTGCTTCCTCCACGGCTCTGTGAATTTTACCTTGCCCCTCTACAGGGCGAGAGCCTCTGATGATTGCCATAGTGATCAATTTGTCCCCCGGGAACCAGCCAGAGACCATCACACTGATTCTATGCAGGCCATTAGGTAATGCTGAGAATCTTGGAGAGAATTGCATTTTTCTATGAAAAGAATCCATGTGGACGACTGGTGCGAGGTTTAATTGGACTGTATAGTTAATGCTGACTGAGAGGGGAACAAAGGGTCTGGGGAAATAGTCACAGAAGTGAACTGACTGATGGGTTAGTCATATTCTGCTCCATTGTTCTTTTTTAGATATTTAACAGGAAGGAGGTGAATCTCAGTGTTTTAGGGCCAAAAGCGAGGGGCTATTTGCAAGTAATGGGTTTGCAGATAACAAATAGTTGGGACATTTTTAGACTACAGCATGCATTTAGGACTTCATTGCTAGGACACCTGAAAAGTAATTGTTGCTTCTTAGAGACCAATTACTAGACATCAGCTCGGCTGGAGACCACATTCCCTTTCTTCCCAGTTCTTGCTGAGATTTTGCCATAGATGAACTAACCACTCACGGGCACCTTTCTGGACCTTAGGAACCTCGTCTCTATCTTTGCAGACATTGTCCAATCAACCTTGTTCTGATACTGGAACTCCATTGTGGGGTTGAGCACCGCAGGCCTCTGTGAGCTCCTTCTGTGGTCTTCAAACAGTGATTTTAGGATGGCTACTTAAGCCATACTATGTGGATTCATAGGCATGATCCATTTGTTAATAACTGCAATTAGGTGCATGCTGTTCTATGCTGTGTCTATAGGCCCTCAAGTAAAAGTCATCAAGGCTACTTGCCCTGAGTGGTCATACAGTCAATTAGAGGAGGGAGGCAAGACTAATATTAAAGTCATCTGGCTTAAATTTAATGTACTTTGGCCGGGCGTGGTTGCTCAAGCCAGTAATCCCAGGACTTTGGGAGGCCGAGGTGGGCGGATCACGAGGTCAGGAGCTCGAGACCATCCTGGCTAACGCGGTGAAACCCTATCTCTACTAAAAATACAAAAAATTAGCCGGGCATGGTGGCGGGTGCCTGTAGTCCCAGCTACTTGGGAGGCTGACGCAGGAGAATGGCGTGAACCCAGGAGGTAGAGCTTGCAGTGAGCCAAGATCACGCCACTGCACTCCAGCCTGGGTGACAGAGTAAGACTCCGTCTCAAAACAAAAACAAAACAAAACAAAAAAAATTGAATGCACTTTATGGTTACAGGATTGCGTTGGCTTTGCTTGCTATTCTTTGCTGTTCAGATTTTCTAACTTCAATGTGTATTGGACTAGTTTTACAGAGTTCCAACTATGCTAATTTCTATGTTCAAATTCTCTTTTCCTACTGGGATTTCCATGCCTAGAAAATAAGAATGTCAGCAGAGAAGAAGAGCATCCCATTCTGGAATATTTAATCCAGTACCAAAGCCTCTCCCTACCATGTAGGTTTCCACAGTCACCTTAATACCATTTCTATTCAAGGCTCTCTACAACTTCACCTTCCTTTATACCTTCCTGTACCTCAGCCCATGGTTTCTATTTATCTCAGGTGCGCACATACAAGGTGTAATTTATTAAGAAACAGGGTCTAGCTCTGTCTCCCAGGCGGGAGTACAGTGGTGTGAACATGGCTCACTGCAGCCTCAACCTCCTGGACTCAAGTGATCCTCCCACCTCTGCCTGCACATAGCTGGAACTATAGGTGCATCCCACCAAACCTGGCTGATTTTTAAACATTTTGTGGAGACAGGAGTCTCACTGTTTTGCCCAGGATAGTCTTGAACATTTGGCCTCAAGTGATCCTCCTGCCTTGGCCTCCCAGAGTGCTGGGATTAGAGGTGTGAGACCTTGTACCCAGCCCACAGGGTGTTATTAAGTTGGTGGAGACGCTGCTTGGAGCCTTCTTCTCCCCCAGAACACTGAGCTGTTTCTCTCTCACCTACCACTGGAAATGCGGTTACATCCCCTACTCTTCCCTGCAGCACCCCAAGAGATGAGAGTAAAGCTGACCATTCCCTTTACAGGGAGTAAGTTAAACTCAGTGGCCCCCTTTCCTTATTGCCATCTTGATAATCTATGTCTTAATGTATGTTATCAAGATATATTCATTTGAACAACTGCTAAGCCACATGTTTTGGACCATTTCTGATAAAGTTTTCCTCTTCTATGTTCGTATCACTGATGATCTTTGTCAGCCTAACAAAACTAGCAAACTATTATGCACTAAATGTGTAACAAAGTAATGTGTTAGGTGAAAACTAAGAACATGTAATCACTGCAAAGGCACATATACACCAAATAAATGGGACCTAAACAGTCACGCCCAATGGACATTTAGTAGATGCTTCCAGAAGATGATGGTGATGATTCATGAGATTTGGTTAAGCAAATCACAGCTGCTCAAAATATGATTGAAAATTCCTTAATTTTAGTTGATGGCCTCAAAACTCTTTGGATTGTAGATTTTATTACTATTACTTTGTTATCTAGCAACTTTTCTGATTTTGTTTAATGTCTGTGAAGTTTTATTCTTTCTCTTAAAGGTCAAGGTTTTTTTTTTTTTTTTTTTTTTTTTTTTTTTTTTTTTTGAGATGGAGTTTCATTCTTGTTGCCCAGGCTGGAGTGCAGTGGCCTGATCTTGACTTACTGCAACCTCTGCCTCCCAGGTTCAAGTGATTCTCCTGCTTCAGCCTCCTGAGTAGCTGGGATTACAGGCATGCACCACCATTCCAGGCTAATTTTGTATTTTTAGTAGAGACGGTGTTTCACCATGTTGGTCAGGCTGGTCTCAAACTCCTCATGTCAGGTGATCTGCCCACCTCAGCCTCCCAAAGTGCTGGGATTACAGATGTGAGCCACCATGGCTGGCCTCCTTCTTCTCCTTTTATATTTGATTCTTTTTCTTTCTAAAACTTAATTTCTGTTTCATATTCATTTTCCCATAGCTTCAGAACTTCCTGCGAAACGCTATTGTCATAACTCAGCAACATCCGTTCATCATTTGTCTATATTCTGGTTGTGATAGCATTCTCCCTTGGTGAAGACACTATAAGTAGCAAAGGAAAAACAAATCCTTGACTCATTAATCATTTTCTCAGTCTCCACGTCAACTGAGACCATGACAGAGGTTAATCATGAAGCAGGTGTACATCTGTACCGGGCAGTGCTCATGAACAGCGGTCATCAATGAGTCATCTCTGAATCAAGAACTTCTGTAGATGATTGTGTCCGTTTCAAATAAATAAAGGTCAACCATCTGGGCTAGGTTAAAACCACTGGTTGAGCCAAGGTGCAGAAAGTCATGTACAAGTCCAAAAAATTGACATAACATTAGCTTACAGTGGTTTTGAAACTTGGCACTCTTTTAAAATAAGGTTCCTCGCGGTGGCTCCAAGCCCTTGTAAATTCCCGCACTTTTGGAGGCCGAAGGATGGGGGCGGGATCACGATGGTCCCCAAGGAAGATCGAATTGGTCCTCCCTGTCTACACGGTGGGAAAACCCCTTCCCTCTTACTAAAAAAATACCAAAAAAAAAAACTAGACCGGGGGCTAGTATGGGGCGTGTGGCGGGCCCTGTAGGTCCCAAAGGGCTACTGGGAAGGGCTTGATGCCAGGAGGAAATGGGCGTAAAAACCCCCCCGGGATGCGGGGGAGTTGCAGGAGCCGAGGATCGTCGGCGCCCATTGCAAAACTTCCAGCCTGGGGCGTACAGGAGGCCCAGACCTCCGTCTCAAAAAAAAATAAAAAAAAAATAATAAAAATTAAATAAAATAAAAAATAAAATAAAATTAAGGTTTCCTTATAAAAATAAGCCTTTTTAATTAGGTAAGGTTTAATGTTTAAGTATTAGTAAGGTTTCTTTAACACATCCATTTCTTTGCCAAAGAACTTGATGGACTAAGGGTAGTTTCAGATGGCTCTAAAATTTCACTCATAAAATTTATTAAATTATATTTAAGTTTGTTTTATATCTTATGAGACTCTCCACCTTATGAAAATTTCATCACTTTTTAAAGTTAATTCCATTAATCTTCAAAGTCATTCCTTGATCTTATGAGATATGAACCAATGAGTTCTCTGAAAAAAATGTTTATATCTGTTTAAATTCCTTGTTAATTTCTATTGAAATATGCTTAAAATGTTATGGTATAGAAAAATTTCATTTTTTAAAGCAGTATATATCAGACAAGGTTGCATTTATTTTTAATAGGCTTAAACATTGTATCTGAATTAAAAATTAAAAAAAAGAATAATTGGAATGGGTTAAGAGTTGAGATAGGGCCAGGTTTAGTGGGTCACACCTGTAATCCCAGCACTTTTGGAGGCTGTGTTGGGGGAACTGCTTGAGCCCAGGAATGGTTGAGACCAGCCTGAGCAACATAGCGAGACCCCATCTCCACACAAAATTTAAAAAAAATAGCTGAGTGTGTTGGTGGTGGTGCATGCCTGTAGTTCTAGGCTGGGGAAGGAGGGTCATTTGAGCCTGGGAGTTCGAACACATTGAGCTATGATTGCACTGCACTCCAGCCTGAGTAACAGAGCCAGACCCTATCTCAAAAAAAAAAAAAAATTGACTTAGAACTGAAGTTAATGGAGGAAAGTTGTTAGAATTAAAACAGTAGGTTCAAGTATGTCCAGCAAGCAAAAAAGGGAATGATAAGGACAAGCAGTTCTGAAACTAGCAGACCTCATCTGAAGTCTAGGCCAAGCCCTAACTGGCCGTGAGACCTGGGATAGGTGGGTGCACTGCCGAGTTGTGCTCACGTGTGGAGTGGAGGTGGTGATGATGATGCCGCCTCGCTGCCTGCGTAGGGTCTTTCTGAGCAACACAGGAGCAGAGTGCTTAGCTGCATGCTGCACAGCATGGACTAAATATTTTATTTTTTAAAGTGGGCTTATTCACTTTCTGCTTTTGTTTCTGTTTAAAAACTAGAGAAAAGCTTTTTCTTTAGAATACTCACTAGAGGGTCAGGCATAGTGGCTCATGCCTATAATCCCAGCACTTTGGGAGGCCAAGGCAGGCAATCTCTTGAGGTCATGAGTTTGAGACCAGCCTGGGCAACATGGCGAAATCCAGTCTGTACTAAAAACACAAATATTAGCTGGGCGTGATGGCACACCCCTGTAGTCCCATAGTCCCAGGTACTCAGGAGGCTGAGGTGGGAGGATCACTTCAGCCTGGGAGGTTGAGGCTGCAGTGAGCTGAGATCACATCACTGCCCTCTACTGTAGCCTGGGCAACAGAGCCAGACCATGTTTTTTTTTTTTTTTTTGAGACGGGAGTCTTGCTCTGTCGCCCAGGCTGGAGTGCAGTGGCCGGATCTCAGCTCACTACAAGCTCCGCCTCCCGGGTTCACGCCATTCTCGTGCCTCAGCCTCCCGAGTAGCTGGGACTACAGGCGCCCGCCACCTCGCCCGGCTAATTTTTTGTATTTTTAGTAGAGACGGGGTTTCACCGTGTTAGCCAGGATGGTCTCCATCTCCTGACCTCGTGATCCACCCGTCTCGGCCTCCCAAAGTGCTGGGATTACAGGCTTGAGCCACCGCGCTCAGCCTTTTTTTTTTTTTTTTTTTTAATAAAAAAGATACTCAATGTGGGTGGAAGACCTGACTCAAGATATTCCCATGCTTAGGAGAAAAATGCAAGGATACAGCTAAGGCCTGAGATGTAAAGGAAGCACCATTTTCATCTACTCTGGGTGAAACTGAACCTAAGTCTTCTTTGTTTTGGTTTCATTTGGCAAACAAGAATTAAATATACTTACAGGGCACAATGTGAAGTTTCTATACATGTATGCATTGTGGAATGAGCAAATCAGGCTAATGAGCTTATCTATCACCTCAAATATTTATCATTTCTTTATAGTGAGAACATTTAAAATTCCTTTCTATTCAGCCTCAATACTAGAGGACAATTAGCTAAAAATCCACCCCCCACTTTTTTTTTTTTTTTTTTGAGACAGGGTCTAGCTTTGTTGCCCAGGCCAGAGTGCAATGGCGTGATCTTGGCTCACTGCAACCTCTACATCCTGGGTTCAAGCTATTTTCCTACCTCAGCCTCCTGAGTAGCTGGGATTACAGGCATGTGCCACCATGCCCAGCCAAATTTTGCATTTTTAGTAGAGACAGGGTTTCACCATGTAGGCCAGGCGGGTCTTGAACTGCTGACCTTGTGATCTGCCCACGTTGGCCTCCCAAAGTGCTGGGATTGCAGGTGTGAGCCACTGCATCCGGCCATTGGGACTGGGCTTTGAATAGTGGATGTACCTAATTAATGGGAAGACAAACGAATTAATTACCAAAGTTTTCCTCTCAAACGGTATATACCCAATAGATTCTTGTATAGCAAGTAGAACCTAAAAACTGAGATCTCAAAGCTAAAATCTGAACCTCAGTAGAACCAAGGAGTTAGTTTTTAGCTTTCCTTCCTTTCCCCACTCATGGTTCTGGATGTACTGAGCAGTGTGGAATTTACAAGAGAGGCAGGTATTTACAGAGGAGCGTTTTGTTGCATTAAATGATTCATGTCATTCTTAAGTTTCTACTTATAGTCCGGGAGCGGTGGCTCACTCCCGGCTCATGCCTGTAATCCCAGCACTTTGGGAGGTCAAGGTGGGCTGATCACTTGAGCCCAGGAGTTCAACACCAGCCTGGACAACAAAGTGAGACCTCAGCTCTACAAAAAATAAACAAAATTAGCCTGGTGTGGTGGTGTGTGCCTGTAATCCCAGCTACTTGAGAGGCTGAGGCAGGAGAGTCGCTTGAATCCAGGAGGCGGAGGTTGCGGTAAGCTGAGATCATGCCACTGCACTCTAGCCTGGGCAACACAGCAAGACTGTCACAAAAAATTAAAAAATTAACTAGGTATGGTGGCACATGCCTGTAGTCCCAGCTACTCCAGCTGAGGTGCGGGTGAGAGGATCCCCTGAGCCTAGGAGATTGAGGCTGCAGTGAGCTATGATCACACCACTACAATCCATCCTGGGTAATAGAGTGAGATCCTGACGTGCCAGAAACAAAACAAAACAAAACAAAACAAAAAACAGCAACAACAAAAATAGCTTCTACATACATGTAGGCTTAGGAGTATAAAGTGGATACAAATTCTTTACAATGGCAATTAAGTGAACATTGAAGTCTAGAATTACAAGTAGTTGCATTTTATGAGTATATTTAATGAGATAGAATCAAATTTTCCACAACTAAATGTTTAAATTTAGCTAATTAAAATTGTTATATACATTAATTATAATGTATATTTTCCCTTGATTTTAATCTCTATTATAGAAGAAAACACCTTTTTAAAGAGAACATACAAATATTTGATTTTCACATTTATATTTACCCTTTGGATAAAATATGCTCAAGTTTTGGACACAAAAAATTTAAAATTCTTTAGGTGATGACTGATAATTGAGCAAAATTATGTAAATATTTTCATTATAATAGCATAATTATTGATTTTGTGGAAAGGCAAAGAAACTATGAAATTATAATTTGTGAAGTATATATCATTGTTATTACTCATCTAATCATCACTGATGCTTTGACAAAATATTCTGACATATACAAAATAAATGCAGTCACCTGCTGTTTTATTGATTTTAGTTACATAAAATTCATAGCTTAATATACTGTTTTTTATTAAGATATATTTGTAAGGGGAAACAATAAACAATTTTGTAGATTTTAGCTGGATTTTTCATGTGAAAATATTTAAACATATATCTATCTACATTTGTCAACTTAACCTTCTATTCCCCAAATGTTAGCAGCAGGTCTAGAATGAGGCAGAGTGGAGAATCTAAGGGGAGACAGTTACTCTCATTTCCCTACTGAATTCTAGAGAAGATTTTATAGAAACATCCTTTATAGCTACATGGCAGAAATGACTTTGTACTGACCTCATAGAAATTGACCCATGTATATCTGTTTGGTTAATTGTGGTTCCATATTCAAAGTTCCTTGACTCGAGAAGTTGCTGTGTCTCTCATAGTCCTTGTCTATAAAAACAGATACTCTGATAGTAGAATTGCATCAAATACTGATCAAGAGAACAAAAAGAAATTAGAGGGTGGAATTTATAATAACCACTCTTCTTTAAAAAAAAAAAGTGGGGTTGATGTCTTATTGTGGGAAAAATTAGAGACATTTTAGAGATGTCATTTTTACCAAAACTGTGCTTAGATTTTATGTCACTTTAGTGATGAACATATTTATGTACTCTTTCTCTACAAAAAAGTTATGTACCTACTTTGGTATTTACATGAAAATGGAAGCATTCTAGATGAGTTAGGAACGGTCTTATCATATGAGGTATGCATCATACTGTTTTACGTGAATTTGAGATAAAATACATTCAAAGTTCATTCTTTACAGAACTTACCATCTCAGTTCTATTTTTTCCTTGTAAGAGTACTTTAAAGTAAAACAGAGCTTTTGTATTATCAAAACACACATCTGTGAAAATGGGATTGCGTCTGTGCTGATGTTAAAGTTTACTGAATTTTTCTCACTTCACTGTGAGTGAAATTAATCTGGAGAGTTTTACGTGTGGGTCATGTGACTTGCCTCTAGGGAAAAGTCTTGAACTTTTCTCCCTAGAACCTGAACACAAATGCCTGTCGCTCTTCTTGTTATTTTGAGACCCTCCTCCAAAAGATAAAGGGTGGCTTTGGGCAAAACTGATCTCTTTTCCTAGCAGCTGCTATATTTATGGGAAAATGTCCCTGCCTGTGACTATCTGATGATTCTGTCATCTTATCTGTTGAACTGTTGAGTAGCTTGACATCGATGATTTCTCATGTTTCTTGTGACCTTCAGGGCTTCCTTACTGGAGGCTTCAAGGGTAAAGACCTGAGCTATAAGCTCCTTAACTCCTGGAGAGGAAAGAACCTACTTTTATCTTTCCATGTGTTCCAGATACAATACTTAAATTTTCTAAGCGTCCAACAGTCAATGAAGTGCCTTTGCCTGCGGTATTGATTCCATCAGACACCCAGAAAGCATGATTTATAAATACTCAATGCCTTTTTCTATTCTTAGGCGAATGGAATCTACAGTAGGTATAGTGAAAATTAGATACTCACGAGACTTGGTGTCCAGGTAGACATATTATAAATTTTAAGTGCTGATGATTAACTTAGAGCAGAAGTTTTATGAAGTGATCCAAGGGCATGTACTTGTCATCAGAATCACCCACATCGCTTTTATTTTATTTTATTTTTGTTTTACTCTCTTTTTTTCCTTAAGCTCTGTTGGACTTGACCTACATAGCATTTAAAGATTTAAATTCCTGGCGGTGTGCTGTGGCTCATATCTGTAATCCCAGCACTTTGGGAGATCGAGAAAGGAGCATTGCTTGCAGCCAGGAGTTTGAGACCAGCCTGGGCAACATAGGGAGACCTTGTCTCCACCAAGAAGAAAAAAAAAAAAAGAAAAGAATCAAATTCCTGAGCCCACTCTTTACCTACCAAAATAAAAACCGGGGCGGGGGGCAGTGAGAGGATGGAAGGAGTTGGAAGTTAGGCTGTTGATGTTCTACTTGCCTCTCCGCATTCACGCTTCTGTCTTTACTTGGTACCCAAGAGGCTGGTCTGTATGGACATCACCGAGCACCTTGCCTTCTGGCTTCCAGGTGTGTTCAGCAAAGTGGGAGGCAGAGCAGGAGACAGGAGGGAGTGGGGAGAGTGAGTCTGGATATTTCTCTCTCCTCCCCCGACCTCTCCCTGCAGGTCATTTCTAGCTGGCTGCCTGCCTCCTAAAGATCCTATTCAGGTGGTACTCTCTACAAGACTCCTTTTTTAATTGAGACAGAGTTTTGCTCTACTCTGGAGGCTGGAGTGCAGTGGCACCATCATGGCTCCTTGCAACCTCGATCTCCTGGACCTAAGCTATCCTCCAGCCTCAGCCTCCCAAGTAGCTGGGACCACAGTCATGCGCCATCACGCCTGGCTAGTTTTTAAAACTTTTTTTTTTTTTTCCTTAGAGATGAGGTCTCAGTATGTTGCCTAGACTGGTTTTGAAGTCCTCGACTCAAGTGATCCTCCCACCTTGGCCTCCCAAAGCGCTGGGATTGCAGGCATGAGCCGCTGCACCCAGCCTACAGGACTCTTCTTTATCCTGGTGGCCACTTCCTTCCTTGTGCCTGTGGTCTTGAGGCTGTTAGCCCTCTGTTACTGCACTTTCTCTTACGGTTTTCTTACACTCTGCTCGTATCTTTTAAATAATCCCTTTATTAAATTCTCCTCAAATGACCTAATTTGAGTATGTCATCTCTTTCTACTTTTTGCTAGAATCCTGATACAGAGTTTTAAATAGCCATCTAAAATTTGCAAGATCTCTTTGTTCCTGGAGGTAGCACGTTGCTATATATCTTCTGAGTATACTGAGTTTATGTAGAATGAGTTCTCATTCTGTGCATGCCTATAAATGGTAATTTTTAAAAATTTTGACTTTTGAAATACAATTTATTGCACCCATTTTAAGTGTAAAGTTTGAGTTTTGAAAATCGTATATGGCTGTGTCGTTATCTTGACAATCAAGTTAAAGAACATTTCCATCACACCAAAAAGCTCTCTTCCCTACCTGGCTCCTCTCTATACCAGCCCCAGGCATAAATTGATCTGCTTTGTCACTACAGATTAGTTTTGCCTCTTCTAGAATTTTATATAAATGGAAATTTGTAGTATTTATTCTTTTAAGTTTTGAGACAGTGTCTGAAAAGACCTGTAGGTGACCGGTACACTAAAACCTCAGACTTCAGGCCAGGCGCAGTGGCTCACACCTGTGATCCCAGAACTTTGGGAGGCCAAGGCAGGTGGATCACTTGAGGCCAGGAGTTGGAGACCATCCTGGCCAACACGGTAAAACCCCATCTCTATTAAAAATACAAAAATTAGGCCAGGCGCGGTGGCTCATGCCTGTAATCCCAGCAATTTGGGAGGCCGAGGCAGGTGGATCACAAGGTCAGGAGATCGAGACATCCTGGCTAACATGGTGAAACCCCGTTCCTTCAAAAAAAAAAAAAAAAAAAAAAAAAAAAAAAATTAGCTGGGCGCGATAGTTCCCAGGTTAGCTCCCCAGGGGGGCCTGAGGCATGGAAGAATGGCATGAACCTGGGGAGGTGGAGCTTGCAGTGAGCAGAGATCACGGCCACCTGCACTCCCCAGCTGGGCGACAAAGCGAGACCCTCCATCTCAAAAAAAAAAAAAACAAAAAAAAATTAGCCGGGTATGGTAGCATGTGCTTGTAATCCCAGCTTCTTGGAAGGCTGAGGTAGAGAATCGTAGAACCTGGGAGGTGGAGGTTGCAGTGAGCCAAGATTGTATCACTCCACTGCACTCCAGCCTGGGCAACAGAGTGAGACTCTGTCTCCAGATAAAAAAAAAAAAAAAAAAAAGCCAAAAAAAAAACCTCCTCAAACTTTATACTACACAATTGATCCATGTAACAATAAACCACTTATACCCCAAAAGCTATTGAAATAAAACATAAAATATATAAAACTTGTCTGTTGCCAGGCTGGAATGCAGTGGCACAATCATTGCTTCCCCCAGTCTTGAACTCATGGGTCAAGAAATCCTTGTACTTCAACCTCCCAAGTAGCTAGGACCACAGGTGTGTGCCACCACATTCAGCTAAATTTTTAAATGATTTCGTAGAAACAGGATCTCTGTATGTTGCCCAGGCTGGTCTTGAACTTCTGGGCCCAAGGGATCCACCCGTCTCAGCCTCCCAAAGTGCTAGGATTACAGGTGTGAACCACTGCACCCAAAGTATTTACTCTTATGTCTGTTTTTCTATTCATCATGTTTTTGAGATGTATCCTTCTTGTGTGTCTATCACTGGTTTGTTCTTTTTTTATTGCTCATTAGAATTCCAATGTATAAACGTACCACAATGTGTTTATTCACTTTGCTATTAATGAATATTTCAGTTATTTCTAGTTTTTGGCTATTATAAGTAAAGCTGGTATGGGCATTCATGAATGTGTTTCTGTGGGTATGTTTTTATTTTTTTCCATAAATATCTGGGAGTGGAATGGCTAGATCACAAGGAAGGTATGTATTTAGCTTCATTAACTGAAACTTTCATAATATTGCTCTTGCAAACCTTAAATACATTTATCCATTGACTTAAATCCTATTTAATTTCTCCCAATAGCATCTTACAATTTTCAGTATCAAAATTTTACACACCTTTTCTTAGATTTATCTCCAACTTGTTATGTTTGTTGATGCTATTTTAAATAGCATAATTATTTAGACTCTATTTTTTGTTGTTGGTCTTTAGAAATACACTTGATTTTTATACACTAATCTTGGAACCAGCAACCTCACTGAATTTATTTGCTATTTCTAATAATCTTTCTTTCTTTTACATGTTGTCTGTGAAAATCATTTTAACTATAAATAATGAATAATTTTTTTTGCTTTCTAATTCTAATGCATATTTCATTTTTCTTGCCTTATTACACTAGCTAGACCTATATGATTTTCAATAAAATTGCTACTAGCATCTTTGTCTTTTTCTCAACTTGGCGAAAGATTTGAATATTTCAGAATTAACTGTGGATTTTGGGGAGACATTTTCAGATTAAGGAAGTCTCTTCCATTCTTACTTTGGTAAACGTTTCTTGGTTATCATAAATGAAGATTGAATTTCCACAAATGCATTTGGGGGTTTATTTACCTGATTATCTTTTGTAGAACTGTAATCTGTAGATTGATTTAAAAATTCATTTTTTAAGAACCTACTGGTACTTTATGTCTCCACCATCATTTGGATAATTATTTAATTTGCTGTCTTATTTATTTGCACATTTTCCGCAAACCTCTGAGTAACCTCTTATTACAATGCTGAGTTTAAAGAAAGGTGTTTTTTTTTTAATTTATGTTTTATAATTTTTATAAACTTTGATTAAAATCACTTTTCAATTATTTTTTTCTTTTCTAGTACAGAGTCTCACTCTGTCACCCAGGCTAGAGTGCAATGGCAGGATCTTGACTCACTGAAATCTCTGCCTCCTGGGTTCAAGCAGTTCTCCTGTCTCAGTCTCCCAAGTAGCTGGGACTACAGGCATGCACCACCTTGCCTGGCTAATTTTTGTATTTTTAGTAGAGATAGGGTTTCACTATATTGGTCAGGCTGGTCTGAAACTCCTGACCTCAGATGATCCACCCACCTCAGCCTTCCAAAGTTTTGGGATTGTAGGCATTAGCCACTGTGCCCAACTGCTTTTCATGGTTTTTTTTATGGGCAATAAAAGCATATGTTTTGCAAGGTATGGTGGCACATGGCTGTAATCCCAGCACTTGGGGAGGCTGAGGCTGGAGGATCACTTGAGCCCAGGAGTTTAAGACCAGCCTGGGCAACATAGCAAGACCCCATCTCAAAAGAAATGTATATCTAAACTCTCAAACCTATTAATGTTTTCAATTTGTTACAATCTGTATGAGTTGTTTTATTTACTGTGAACCTACAACTCAAATAATTATTACATCTAATTTTAGAATGAGTGACTAACAAAATAAGTGTGAGTTATATGTAACCAAAAATAGGGAGATAATAATTGGTAAAATATTATTTGAAAAACATATTTGCATTCTTATTTCTAGTGCACTCAAAATGTGAAATTCTTTGACTTTTGGGCTCAATCTGATGCTTATTTTCAGAGGCCCCATTCAATGGCAAACAGGTTCTCAGATGGAGATGAGCTTCCAGGTTTATTAGGAAATTTATATGTAAGGGAGGTAGGGAAGCTAAACGGGATCAATGGAGAAGTCCAGCTGCAACACAGCCATAATAGAGACCTCAGTGATTCTCACAGAGACTTTTAAACTGAGATGTCTTCAGTGTCACCCCACCTTGAGGCAAGGAGTCAAGACTTTCCACTCCTCTTTGGGGCAGTCACTGGAAATGGGCTTCCCTCTGGAAGGCATGCAACCTTTGATTAAGGGCAGTTCCTGGAAAAGGATCAGTGCTGGGGATTCTGTCATCAACATTTCCAGCAGTTGGGGAGTGAGGCCTTCAATTCTGATGGGGAGATCTGGGCAGCACAGCTCATCGTCCACTACACCTTGGTGTTTAAGAAGATAGTATATTAGCCTCGGCATGGTGGCTCATGCCTGTAATCCCAGGACTTTGGGAGGCTGAGATGGGAGAATTACTTGAGCTTAGGAGTTCGAGATCAGCCTGGGCGACATGACGAGACCCCATCTCTACAAAAAAAAAAAAAAATTGTTGAAAAGAAGATATGATATTAAACTAAATAATTTAGAATTGGGTTAATCTTTCTTTCTCTCTCTCTCCCCTCCCTCCCTCCCTCCCTTCCTTCCTTCCTTCCAGATGGAGTCTCACTCTGTTGCCCAGGCTGGAGTGTAGTGGCTAGAACTTGGCTTACTACAACCTCTGCCTCCTGGGCTCAAGCGATTCTCCTGCCTCCGCCTCCTGAGTAGCTGGACTATGAGCACACGCCACCATGCCTGGCTAATTTTTGTAATTTTAGTAGAGACGGTGTTTTGTCATATTGGCCAGGCTGGTCTCGAACTCCTGACCTCAAGTGATCAGTCCACCTTGGCCTCCCAAAATGTTGGGATTACAAGCGTGAGCCACCGCGCCTGGCCCATCTTTCTTGACAATGCTTTGGTTTTGTTTATATAGTGACCTACAATAGTTTCTACTGTGCTATGGTGTAAAGAGGTGGAAATGAGAGTTGGAAGGCTGTGTTTTTTCATTTCAGTTCTGCCATTTTGCACCTCTCTGTATACTTTTAAGTATGAAGTATGGTCACTTAAACCATCTGCATCTTGGTTTTTCTATTAAATGAAAATAATAGTATCCTTTAAAGTCGAGACGCATGCGAAATTAGTAAACTGTTACCTTATGCTTTGCTTTTGTATTTTTGCAGAAGAATTTTCCAATAGACATTTGTGGATTATTTAGTTATTCACAAACCAAATCTCATGGAGTGACTTGAAAAATATTTAATTGCACTATTTTAGAAGCTGGCTGGGATAGCTGATTCCAAGGACCTCTGAATAACTTAATTAGTCTCACATATTGACTTTCTCTATAATACATAGGAACTAAAAGGCAATGGCCATTTTAATAGGACACCTACTTGAACTCTGAAGAGCTCTGCCATCATGGTTGGCATTCTAGTTAGTTTCACAGGAAAAGCACGTCTTTAATAGAAGACCAAATGGACTCGGAAAGTTGGTATTATTACTATGCAGGGATGCAGTTTTGCACTCAAACACAAATATTAACATAAATAGACACATGGAGTAATCCATGCTACTGAGTTACTAATTTCCAGGAAAACGACTCCTAAAATTGCCCTGCTGAAGGCTGCATAGCGGCTCTTCTTTGAGTAATCTTTTCCTTGTTTCGTATTTGCAGTAATCACTCTTTTCCAATGGGACGTATGTGATCGTCTTTCCTTTTCTGTGGCACGATTATCAATTCATAAGCAGTGGCTGCTTGGGGCTGAATTTTAATTTCCCCTGCACTAAGCTGGATATTTTTCCTGTAGCTGGTCCTTGAAGAACACACCGAACCTGGAGGCTGCAACTAGGTTCACCAGGTGAGGTGAAGTGGCACAAAATCACCTGGAGTTTAAAAAAAAAAAAAAATAGCTAGTTGTTTCGTCTTCCTCTACCTTTGTTATTCTATGTGACTGTGAGATGTGTTACGTCTCCTAAAATATTCACTAAATTGTATTTTCTCCCCACCCACGCCCCTGAAATGACATTATGAGATTTCCTCTTATATGCAAGTTAGTTAATAGCTAAATTTCATCAAAATCAATTTGTGAATAAGTAAACACCTCATAATAAATAACCCACTTTCGAAGTACATGTTTTCCGGGATTGATCTAACAGCATCCAATAAGTTCTGCCAATATCATTTCACATTAACTTCTGTCATGTTTAAATGCTTTTATAGGCTAATGGAGCAGTTTGTAATTTTGCCATACCTATGCTATTACTCAGATACATGGCATATGACGGATAAATAAGATGTCCGCAAAGGTATTTGTATTAAATGTTCGCTGGGGGTTTCCTCTCTTACTGCCCCCACTCCTAGAAGCTACCCTGGGAGATGAATGTGCCAGGATAAGTTATCTGGGGCTCATAAAATCTTTTTCAGAAGATTGAAATAAAGTCAGTGCTTGCAGAAGACAAATCAATTGTGACATTTCTGAATAGAGTGCGATGCATTTAATTAGCACAAGACATACTAGCAAATGCTGAATTACCCAATAAATCACTGGATGCTGGAACCCGTACAGAGCGGGGAATCAGCTGTCCTGTGAGATGTACAGCAAGTGATAATAGGGAATCTGGCCATTTGTATTGTCACTTTGCCCCATTTTCTGCTAATTTTTTTCTGTGTTGACATTTGCGCATACAGCCCCTATAATTATCCTAAACTATCAGCGAACTCTGTCCCCACCTACTCTGAGAATATTTTACAAATATTTGCATTTGCAAAGGACAGTCACTGCTGTTGATGTGATATGGCAGATGTGGCAGTAAGGTCCTTGGTAGAGCGCGAGCGTGTGGAGATAAAAATCTTTAGCACAGACATACTGAAAAAGCAACTCACGGGGTCACTGGATTGCAGTTCATTGAAAATATTGAAGGTGTTGCTTCAGTCATTTTTAAGTCTCACAAAGATAGCTACCAGTTTAGGCAGAAAATGGCTCACTTTAATGTTTGACACCTTTGGTTTTGTTTTGTTTTGTTTTCTGTTTTTTTTTGTTTGTTTTTTAACCTGGAACTCAGATGCTACTTCAGTCTGTCTTTGAAAGGCTGCAGCTTGAGAGCATTAAGGCTTAAATCCAATGTTTTGGTGATGGAGAATCTGGGAGAAAATTGGAAATGAATTCTAAATGAGTCTTGCTGGCTCTGGAAGGCAAGGTGAAACATTCCCTCCAGTGAGGAGCACCTTATGGATAAATTGGTGACTGTGCTAGTGAGGTTTTAATTGAGTAGCTTGCTATGATGTAAACATTAAGTAGCTTACCTAATGAGCACCAGGTCATACAGAAGACGCCTGCTACATACCCACTGCACTCTGCTTTGATACCAGGTTAATTGGTGACATTTCATACGTAGGTAAAGATAGATCCAAACAGGTTTTCATTTATAAAAATATCTCAGGTCTGCAATGCTGGAATCTAATGTTCTAGAGAAGTGAGACTCCAGAAATACCAGCACCGTTTATCTGAAGGCATGGGAGTCTAGCTTGTGTTATTGGGGCTTACGATCATGATGCAGAGAGGAGAAAAAAAAATCTCAGAATAACCAGAGAAGGCTTTCCAAATTATGTAAAGGCCCTTTCCTCCCTGCCTCCCGCCCCGCATCCATCCCAGGCATCCTAAAACGTGAACAGGAAAGAATTCTCCTTACCCCAAGGAATCAACAGGGATGGAGAGGCAGACAAAACTAAAAAGATGGAACTCACAGGCAACCAACATTATCTGCTGCATGGACAATGTCCAAATCCATCATCACCCACCATCACCTTTCTTTGTTTTTCTTTCCTTATGATAGTGTCTTGCTCTGTCGCTCAGGCTGTAGTGCAGTGGTACCATCATAGCTCACGGCAGCCTTGAACTCCTGTACTCAAGCAATCCTTCCGCCTTAGCCCCCCAGTAGCTAAGACTATAGGCATGCACCACTACAGCTGGCTAATATTTGTATTTTTTCTAGAGGCCAAGGTCTTACTGTATTATCCAGGCTGGTCTCGAACTCCTGGTCTCAAGCGATCCTCCTGCTTTGACCTCTTTTTCTTGTTCTCCCCATCACTGCTTGGGGAAGATGACGTCCACATCCCCAGGCAGCTGAATCTTGATTAGGGTACACCTGTCCTGTCAATTCCCTTTCCTCAGCCAGTGTCTGCTTGAGGAAAGGGGGACGTCAGATAGTTCTGGCCAATGGGATGTCTGGGGAAATCTGTTGGACAGTTTCTAGGACAGTTTAATGCTTTAAAATAGAGGTCCAGAAAGAGAAATAGCCTTTTCTGTCTCTGAATGAATTTGAATGTAGAGAACTTGAGCTAATGTAGTCATTTTTAGCAATGAGAGCACAGGCCCCAGGACCAAAGCTAGCACCCTGAGGGTGAAAGGACTCATGGGGTGACCAACCATCCAGGTTTATCTCGGACTAAGGGGGTTCTCGGGACATCTTATTTGAAGTGCTAAAACCAGGAAAGTCCCAGAAAACTGGGACAAGTTGGTCACCCTAGAAAAGAAAGCGTTGGATGTTTGATGATATCATCACTGCTAAGTTAAGCAGCTCTGTGGAAGGTCTACCTCTAGACTTCAATCCTTGTGACAAGTGTCTTTATTGTTTATGCCATTCTGAACTGTGTTTTATTTTATGCAGCTGAAAGTGTCCTAATGACCAATATAGAAGGAATTTTGTTTCAAATAAAAGCCTACACAAAGAGCTGAATGTGGTGGCTCATGCCTGTAATCCCAGGACTTTGGGGAGCTGAGGCCATAGGATAGCTTGAGCTCAAAAACTCATGACCAGCCTGGGCAGCATAGTGAAACCTTGTCTGTACTAAAAAATAAAAATAAAAATAATTAGCCAGGTATGGTGGTGTGCCCCTGTAGTCCTAGCTACTGGGGAGGCCAAGGAGGGAGGATCGTTTGAGCCCAGGTGTTGGAGGTTGCAGTGAGCTAGGCACCACTGCACTCCAGCCTGGGTGACAGAGCGAGACCCTGTCTCAAACCCTACAGATGTGAGTGGTGCTATAGTAATAGGAAGATAGGGCCTTTCAAATATGCTCTTCTTAATCTTAAACCTTTCCTTTTATAGTTGTTAACTAATACAGGGATATTTATTAAAATGTGTTTAGCAGAGATGAATAGTTCATCACCAGCCATATTATTTTGCCTTATTTGCCTTATTTTAAATTACTACTCTGCTCTTAGAGTGTGATGAATTCTTAGACATACAAATGACCATAGAGCAGATGTATTATTGGTGAAATATCTTTTACATCAGCAGCAATAAATGTCAAATAAGCAGGTACGAATTCAAAATGTGAGATAAAGACTTCATTAGCAGCTTCAGATGATCAAAGCAGCAAGCAGCTTAAGAAGCACCAACAGAAAAGGGACCTCAATATTATCATGTTTGAAAACTTACAGATCACTGTGATTCACTATTAGCTTTCTCTCTTTTGAGACAGAGTCTTGCTCTGCTGCCCAGGCTGGAGTGCAGTGGCGCGATCTGAGCTCACTGCAACCTCCGCCTCCCAGATTCAAGTGATTCTCCTGCCTCAGCCTCCCGAGAAGCTGGGATAAAGTGCCTGCCATCACTCCTGGCTAATTTTTGTATCTTTTTTTTTTTTTTTTTTTTTAGAGATGGGATTTTACCATGTTGGTAAGGGTGGTCTCAAACTCCTGACCTCAAGTGATCCTCCAGCCTTGGCCACCCAAAGTGCTGGGATTATAGGTGTAAACCCACTGTACCCAGCCACTATAAGCTTTTAATTGTTTGGAGATTTCTTACTCTGTGCTTCCAGGGAGAAGGGTTCTATTAGAAGTCTGTCTTAAAGTGTAAGCAACCATGAGGCAGAGACTTGTCTTCTTCAATAAGTCCCTTACTTAACTTTATCACAAATACTGAGGAGTTTATTTGTAGAGTGACTGTTAAGTACTGGCCTTGCACAGGACTTCAGACAACCAATTTCATCATTTCTTTAAACACAGAAGAATGGTAGAAATTCACACCAACAGAATTGCTTAATTGCAATAGGTATCATTGTAATTGCAACTCTGGAAAAAGCCCTAGAGAGAATTGGGCATTATAACATTTGGCAATAGAAGTTCTGTTCAGCCTGGTGCAGTGGCTCATGCCTGTAATCCCAGCACTTGGGGAGACTGAGGTGGGAGGATCACTTAAGCCCAGGAGTTCTAGAGCAGCCTGGGCAACATAATGAGACCCTGTCTCTATGAGAAATCATGAAAATTAGTTGGGTCATGGTGATGGGTGCCTATAGTCCCAGCTACTAGGGAAGCTGAGTCAGGAGGATTCCTGGAGCCTGGGAGACCGAGGCTGCAGTGAGCCATGATCACGCCACTGCACTTCAGCCTGGGTGACAGAGCGAGACCCTGTCTCAAAAAAAAAAAAAAGTTATTAGAAGTTTTGGTCCAGGATACTATCTTAGTGCCTTGGGATCCATTTCCATCCATTGCTCCTATAAAATGGGCTATGATACCACTCGAGAAATGAGGAAATGGTGTTGGCAATAAGACCATCAGCACACTGATAGCACTCAGCTGTTATGTCCCTTTGTCAGAGCTGGATGGTGGCAGATTTCAACGCCTGGTGAGTTGAGGCTCTGAATCAAAGTGAACCACTAGGACTTGCGATCCACAATCAGGGATGACAGCATCTAGGGGAAATCCGCAGCGGACAGAAGGAGGTCTCACGCTCAGCAGAAGGATATATAAATGTACTTTGTAATTTTTCCAACTTTAATTGGACAATTCTCCTTTTAAAAAGATAAGAATGTTTAAAGGAATCCAAACTAAGCTTTTCTTGTGTCTTCGTATTTTCCTTTTTCAGACCAAAACAAACCGAAACCTGTTAGCAAGAGTATCTGATTTCCACAATAATGTTTTCAAAATTGCTGGGTTTTTTTCTTTTTTTGTTTTGTTTTGAGATGAGGCTCCTCTGTGGGCTGGTCCCAAACTCCTGGGCTCAATGGATCCTCCCATCTCAGTCTCCCTAATAGCTAGGACTAGAGGCACTCACCACACCCAGTCAATTTTTATTACTTTATCTTTTTTTTTTTATATATAGAGATAGGGGACTTGCTATGTTCCCCAGGCTGGTCTTGAACTTGGGATCAAGCAATCCTCCTTCATCAGCCTCCCAAAGTGCAACAATTAAAGGCGTGAGCCACTGTGGCTGGCCCAAAATTGCTGCTTTGTAATTATTAAATTAATGACTCTCCTTGCCTTGCAGTAAGGCAGTTGTTTCTTGAAATACTTTTCTCTCATTAAAGGATGTGGTTACAAATGTTTGATCAATTTGTCATTCTTCACTTAATGTTTCTGGAGAAGCTTCACTCTGCCTCTCTAATTCTCTTTAAGAATGGACCCACCGGCTGGGCGCGGTGACTCATGCCTGTAATCCCAGCACTTTAGGAGGCCGAGGCGGGTGGATCACCAGGTCAGGAGATCATAGCCATGCTGGCTAACACGGTGAAACCCTGTCTCTACTAACAATACAAAAAGAAATTAGCCGGGCATGGTGGCAGGTGCCTGTAGTCCCAGCTACTCGGGAGGCTGAGGCAGGAGAATGGCGTGAACCAGGGAGGCGGAGTTGCAGTGAGTTGAGATTGCGCCACTGCACTCCAGCCTGGGTGACAGAGCAGGGCTCCATCTCAAAAAAAAAAAAAAAAAAAACAAGAAAGAGCCCACTAAGCACTCTGGGTATTACACTCCATAGTAAGTACATATTCCTCTAGCTATAAAAGAACCGGAAATTAAAAATCAACTATCAAATCAAATGTCACTTCTGGAAATATTTAGGAAAGGATCGTATAAATCATTTATAATAGCCTCCAAAGAAAATTAGAAGAATTCTGAATTTTCATCTAACCCAATATTCTAGTGCACTCTTTTTTCCTTGAAATGAGAGATGCATAGACGCTTAGACTTAGAACATGGCTTTTGAGATCCTGCAGACTGAATCCAAATCCTTGGCCACTTGCCTGTGTGACATGCATCAAATTACTTAAATTTTCAAAGCTTCACTTCTGCTCATTTGAACATTGGAGTCATAATACCAACCAAATGGGGTTTTAAATTAGATGATGTAAAGCAATTAGCAGTGTCCAGCACACAATGGTTAATAAATGGTATCATTGTAATAGTAATTGTGTAACCACCCAATGGGTTCACATTGGCCGCTGCCTAGACAGAGCCATTTTATCAAGACAGGGGAATTGCAAAGAGAAAGAGTAATTCATGCAGAGCCAGCTGTGCAGGAGATCAGAGTTTTATTATTACTCAGATCAGTCTCCCTGAGGATTCGGGGATTAGAGTTCTTTGGGGGCAGGAAGGCCAGTGAGTTGGAAGTGCTGATTGGTTGGGCCAGAGATGAAATCATAGAGAATCGAAACTGTCCTTTCATATGGAGTCAGTTCCCTGGTTGGGGCCACAAGATCAGATGAGCCAGTTTATTGATCTGGGTGGTGTACTTGATCCATCAAGTACAGGGTCTGCAAAATATCTCAAGCACTGATCTTAGGGACAGTTTAGGGAGGGTCAGAATCTTGTAGCCTCCAGTTGTATGACTTCTAAACCATAATTTCCATGTGTGTGGGTGTGGGTGTGGGTGTGGGTGTGGGTGTGTCTGTATGTGGCAGGGTCTTTCTCTGTTGCCCAGGCTGGAGTGCAGTGGTGTGATCTCGGCTCACTGCAACCTCAGCCTCCCAGGCTCAAGTGATTCTTCTGTCTTAGCCTCCTGAGTAGCTGGGACTATAGGCCCATGCCACGAGGCCTGGATAAGTTTTGTATTTTTGGTAGAGACGGGGTTTCACCATGTTGGCTAGGCTTGTCTCGAAGTCCTGACCTCCAGTGATCTGCTCGCCTTGGCCTCCCAAAGTGCTGGGATTAGAGGTGTGAGACAACCTGCGTAACCCAGATTTGCATTATCTCTAATTCTATAACTTGTTCACTTGACTCCATGTTGCTCTCTCAAGCTCTGCACACTGACCAATCTCCTTGTGAAATCATCACCTTTATCACATATTTTGGAACATTTTTCTTATTGTCATGAGTCTTGTAGCCAATGGCATTTTGCTATTGCCATTGACTATTTTTGTTTTCCTATTTAGAAGTTGAAATGATCCTTTTCAGATACATGTGATAAATACACAAACAATTCTTTCTGCACATGACAAGTCATTATCAGTATCAGAGAGATAAGAAAAAAATAACAATCAGAACTTTTTGTTGCTTTTCTTCCCCTGGATCATTTTAAAGGAGAGAATTAACTACTCTACTAGTTTCCTAGTAGAAACTATAACAAATTATAGGCAGCCATAACAAATTAACAAAAACTGAGTGGCCTAAAACAACAGAAATGGATTATCTAGCAGTTCTGGAGGCTGGAAGTCCTAAGTCAAGGTGTTGGGAGGGTTGATTCTTTCCAGGAACTCGTAGAGAGACTTTGTTCTAGGCTTGTCTCCTGGTGTCTAGAGGTGGCTGGCAGTTCTTGGTGTCCCCTGGCTGCAGATGTATCACTCCAATATCTCCCTTCATCTTTACCTGGCCCTCTTCACTCTGTATCTCTGTGTATCTTCAAGTCTTCCTCTTCTTCCTCCTCTTCTTCTTCCTTATTCCCCCTCCTCTTCTTCCTTCTTCCTCCTCCTCATGTCGTCTCGCTCTGTGGCCCAGGCTGGAGTGTGCAGTGGTGGGATCATAACTCACTGTAGCCTTGAACTCCTGGGCTCAAGTGATCCTCTCACCTCAGTCTCCCAAGTAGCTGGGACTACGGGTGTGCACTACCGCACCCAAGTAGTTTAATTTTTTATACAGATGGGGTCTTACTGAGTTGCCCAGGCTAGTCTTGACCTCCTAGGCTCAAGTGATCCTCTTGCCTCAGCCTCCCAAAGTGCTGGAGTTACCGTTGTGAGCTATGGGCCAAATCTCTCCCTCCTTCAAAGGACACTAGTCATTAGATTCAGAGCCCACCCTAATCCAGGATGACCCCATTTTAGCTTAATTACACCTACAAATAATTTATTTTTAAATGCAGTCATTTTCTGACCTTCCTGGTGGACATTAATTTTGGAGGGACACTAGTCAACTCAGTACAACCACAAACAAACGTTCATTTTTTTAAAAGGGTGAGTAATTAATGTGAGTCTGCAGCAGCTTTCTGAAGAATCTGTCACTAAAGTGGCCCTTTGTATTTGTCCCTGTTACAGTCTGGCCAGAGTACCACAATGTAGCAGTCTCTCCTCATGAGGTATCACCCAGACTTCTTTGTCTCATTAGAAAGATAATTAAGGAGCCATGACACAAAGGGTGAGGTTGGAGCAAAAGTTAAATATGCAAAAGAAGAAAGCTCTCTGCCAGGGAGAGGGCACCTGGAAGATGGTTGCCATTTTTATAGTTAAATGCAAAGGCTTTTTATAAAAAAACACCAATGAGGGAGGGGCATCTCATTTGCATAAGGTGTGAGTTTCTGGTAGCTCCACCTCCTAGCTTCAGTTACTCCATATTGCTTTGTTCCCCTTACTGTGCATGTGTTAGGGGACAGAATTTTCCATTGTGGGCATATCTGGGCAAGTCATTTGTGTAGCCTTTGTCTGTATGGCTGTGGGCACGTCTTAGGCAAGCCCCCCTGTGAAAGTTCTCTTACCTGTGCTTGCAAGCTGTTCTTCTGTTTGAAAGAATTCAACCGAGGACCCACCCTAACTGCCTGACCAGTTTCTTCCTTTCTCCTCTCTCAACCCCTCCCCCATTCTCAAATTCCCATTGTCATCATTATCACCCCACACAAGGTTATAGTGTACAGAGCTAATGTTTTAAAATGTGTAATTTGATCTGTTTTGCTTTCCCAAGTACGTACATAAATGTGGCCCTAATTGGCTTGCGGCATGTATCTTCTGGGGGTGGGAGACAGGAGATGTAGAAGAATTAGGGTTTGTTAGCTGGGCATAGTGGCTTATGCCTGTAATCCCAGCACTTTGGGAGGCCGAGGTGGGCGGATCACCTGAGGTTGGGAATTTGAGACCAGCCTGACCAACATGGAGAAACTGCATCTCTACTAAAACTACCAAAAAAAAAAAAAAAAAAAAAAAAGCCGGGCGTGGTGACTTATGCCTGTAATCCCAGCACTTTGGGAGGTTGAGGCACGTGAATCATCTGAGATCAGAAGTTCGAGGCCAGCCTGCCCAGCATGGCAAACCCTGTCTCTACTAAAAATACAAAACTTAGCCAGGCATGGTGGCGGGTGCCTGTAATCCCAGCTACTCAAGAGGCTGAGGCAGGAGAATTGCTTGAACCTGGGAGGCAGAGGCTGCAGTGAACCAAGATCTCACAATTGCTCTCCAGCCTTGGTGACAGAGCAAGACTCTGTTTAAAAATAAAATAAAAAAAAAAAAAAAAAAAAAAAAAAAAAAAAATTAGCTGGCCATGGTGGCTCATGCCTGTAATCCCAGCTATTCAGGAGGCTGAGGCAGGAGAATGGCTTAACGTAGGGAGGTGGACGGTGTGGTGAGCCGAGATCATGCCATTTCACAC
The DNA here is from genome assembly GCF_001698545.2 of Rhinopithecus bieti. Classification (NCBI taxonomy): domain Eukaryota; kingdom Metazoa; phylum Chordata; class Mammalia; order Primates; family Cercopithecidae; genus Rhinopithecus; species Rhinopithecus bieti. The sequence continues at coordinate 487,888 of NW_016804580.1, read as the reverse complement.
TGGACAACAAGAGTGAAACTCCGTCTAAAAAAAAAAAAAAAGAATTAAGGTTTGTTAAAGGAATAGAAATAAGATCAGTTTTTGACTTTCAATATAGGCCTTTATAGTCAAAATTGTCTTGTAAACCTACCTACTTGTTGGAAAGGAAATTACTAAATTCTTTTGCAGTAATCTTTTATTTTTTGGCATATTAATTGCTAAACCAGGGATTCAGGTCACAGAGTACTTATAAAATACGTAGAAAATATCAGTATTCGTGATTAATGCTTAGCTAGGCATCTGGAATTGGCAAGAAGGAGGTGTATAAAAACACCTGTGTTTCCTGTGTGATAGGAAGAAAATTGGGAGAGAAAGGAGAGTTAAGATATTGGTCAAAAATATCTTCTAGTTAGGATGAAAAAGTTTGCGATAGACAATCATTTCTGCCATAATGAAATGCGTAAGTATAAAATCTAAATATTTCAAAAGCCAGCAGAGGGTGCAAAGAAATGTAAAGGCACTGTTACTGGATGCCACCGCTTACTCAAAATTAGCCTTTGGGTTGGGGTTTCCATAGTACTGTCCCTTCCATCGTCCTTAGAATGATGTTACTGGAAAGGGGTCCCAATCCAGACCACACGAGAGGGTTCTTGGATCTCGAGCAATAAAGAATTGAGGGAGAGTCCATAAAGTGAAAGCAAGTTTACTAGGAAAGTAAGGAAATAAAAGAATGGTTACTCTATAGGCAGAGCAGCCCCGAGGGCTGCTGGTTGTCCATTTTATGTCCATTTTTATGGACAAGAAATATGTCCATATTTCTTGACTATATGCCAAATAAGGGGTGGATTATTCATGCCTTCTCTTTTTAGACCATATAGGGTAACTTCCTCATGTTGCCATGGCATTTGTAAACAGTCATGGCACTGCTGGGAGTGTAGCAGTGAGGATGACCAGAGGTTGCTCTTGTTGCCATCTTGGTTTTGGTGGGATTTGGCTGCTGCTTTCCTGCACCATTTTTATCAGCAAGGTCTTTATGACCTGCATCTTGTGCCTACCTCCTGTCTCATCCTGTGACTGAGAGTGTCTTAACTTCCTGGGAATACAGCCCAGCAGGTCTCAGCCTTATTTTACCCAGCCCCTACTCAAGATAGAGTTGCTCTGGTTCAAAAACCTCTGACAGAACTGCATTCCAGAGAAGGACAAGCCTTTTTTTAGGTGAGAGAAAGCTGTAGCCAATTTCATCCCAGGGCAAATTAACAAATTAGGACACGGACAGGCCAATTATTTGATCTGCCACAGACAGAGGACTTTCTGGGGGTAATGAGATACCAGCAGAACTCTAAACCATTGTGGGTAGGCTGGTGACAGATTAGAACACAGAGAAACTTCAAATGCACAGCTAGGTCTTCCTCATTCCTATTTTTCCCCTCCCTCGGAATTTTGCTGAGTTTGAGTAGCTGTGGGAAGCTGAGGAAAGAGCTGGAATATAGAGATTGATAAACATGGCAAATCTTGCCCTTAAGATATTTGAAACTGGGCCGGGCGCGGTGGCTCACGCCTGTAATCCCAGCACTTTGGGTGGCCGAGGCGGGCGGATCACGAGGTCAGGAATCGAAACCATCCTGGATAACACGGTGAAACCCCGTCTCTAGTAAAAATACAAAAAATTAGCTGGGCTTGGTGGCGGGCTCCTGTAGTCCCAGCTACTTGGGAGGCTGAGGCAGGAGAATGGCGTGAACCTGGGAGGCGGAGCTTGCAGTGAGCCTATTTCGTGCCACTGCACTCCAGCCTGGGCGACAGAGCGAGACTCTGTCACACACACACACACACACACACACACACGCACACACACAAACTGAAACCAGGAGTGAACCAAAGATAAAGTGGCAACCCAGCCTCAACCCAGCGCAGTTCCTGATTGGATCAAAGTAATCAATTCCTCACTCTGATTGCCAGACAGAAGAAAGTGTATGTCCTCTCCAGGGGAAAATATTACTTAAGTTTTTAAATAATAGTGTCTGAGATACAATTAAAACAATGTATGAGACATGCAAACAATGATGAGAGAATAGCCAAGAGGAAATAAGAGAAGTTGAGTCACAGATGATCCAGATGTTAGAATGAACAGATTAAAGAGTTGAACAATTATAAATATTTTAAAGAAAATAGAAAAAATGAGATAAATGAATGAAAACATGGAGAGTTTTAAAAACTATGAAATGCTACTAAAAAAAACCAAATTGACACTATAGGACTAAAATATGCAACATCTAAAGTTAAGGATTTATTCAATGGACTTAACAGCAAACTGGACACAGCAGAAGAAAGGACCAGTAAACTTGAAGATAGAGAACAGAAATGAGCTAAACTGAAACAGACTGAAAAGAGATGGAAGAAAATAGCATTTGAGACACAAAGGACAGTAACAAATGCTTTAATACATGTGACTGAAATCCCCAGGGTGGTGGGTAAGGGAGGAGAAAGAGAATAAATACTCAAAGAGATAATGGCTTGGCCTGGGCAACATGGCAAAACCCTGTCTACAACAAATTAGCCAGGCATAGTGGTGCACGCCAGCTACTCAGTAGGCTGAGGTGGTGGAATCACTTGAATCTGGGAAGTCAGGGTTGCAGTGAGCTATGATCCTGCCACTGCACTCTATATTTTGTTCAATGGTTTGAGCAAAGCAAACCAATGGCTCAGGGGCAATGGTTTATTGCCCCTGAACCTGGGCAACAGGGGGAGACCCTGTCTCAAAAAAGAGATTAATGGCTGAATGTTTTCCAAAATTGATGAAACATACTAACAGAGTCAAGATGTTTATCCAACCCCAATCTGGACAAATAGAAGGAAAACTACACCCTGGCAAATCATCAAATTGCTGAAAGGCAAGGAAAAAATCTTAAAAGCAGTCAGAGGAGAAAAGATACATTTTATGCTGGGGAACAACAAATGAATGAAATAAACCTCTCATCAGAAGCAATGAAAGTCAGAACACGGTGACATTGCTTCTTCAGAGTACAAGTTAAGAAAAGCCCCAAACCCCTGCCCATCCAAAATTCTATATCCAGCCAAAATAAACTTCAAAATGGAGATAAAGATTTAGAAAAACATGAGCTGAGAGAATTCTTTGTCAGCAGATCCAATACTACAAGAAATAATATGGAAAATATTTTAGGCTAAATGGGAAATACTCCCATCTGTTGAATAACAGGTGTACAGGAATGAATGGAAAGTAGCATAAAGGTAACTTGAACATATTTGGAAGACTATTGGCTATTTTAAGCAATGACAAAAATGCAATGGTAAAAATGTATTATGTAATTTATAACATATAAAGGTAAAATATATGATACCAGCAGTGCACAGGGCACAGGTGAGTGAAACCATAGTTTTCCTATACATGAAGTGATAAAATAATTCAAGGTCAACAAATAAGGATATATATAATAATGTGAAGTATAACCATTGAACAAAATAAAGAAATGTATAGCTAAAAAGTAAAAGTAAAATAAAAAAAAATGTTTTTAATCCAAAAGAAGGCAGAAAAGGTTGAGCAAAGGAACAAAGAACAGAAGGGATAACTGGTAAACAAATAGCAAGATGGTAAACGGAAACTATATCAATAATTAATTGTATTAAGTGCAAAAGGAATTAATACTCCATTATCAGATTGTGTCAGTCCAAATAACAAAACATCACCCAACTGTATGCTGTTTACAAGAGACACACTTTATTTTTTTTTAAGAGACTATGTCTTGTTCTGTCACCCAGACTGGCGTGCAGTGGTGTGATCATTGCTCACTAAAGCCTTCAACTCCTGGGCTCACGTGATACTTCCACCTCAGCCTCCCAAGTGCTGGGATCACAGGCATGTATCTCCATGCCCCGCTAATTTTTCAACTTTTTGTAGAGAGACAGTCTTGGTAGGTTGCCCAGGCTGGTGTCAAGCTACTGGTCTTAAGCAATCCTCTTGCATTGGCTTCCCAAAGTGCTGGGATCACGGTCACGCACCACCATGCTCAGCTAATTTTTAGCTTTTTTGTGGAGATGCAGTCTTGGTATGTTGCCCAGGCTGGTGTCAAGCTCCTGGCCTTAAGCGATCCTCCTGCCTCAGCCTCCCAAAGTGCTGGGATTATCGGCATAAGCCACTACACCTGGTCAAGAAACACATTTTATATATGAAGATACTGATAGGTTGAAAGTTAAAGAATTGAAAGTAAAAGCTGTACAAGCACTAGCTCTAATAAAGTTATTATCTGATATGGCTATATTAATATCTGACAGTATACTTCAAGATCAAGAACATAAGAAATAAAGAGGACTATTTCAAAATCATAACAGGATAATTTCACAAAAGTACCCATAAGGACCCCAAATGTGTTTGCTCCTAATAACATACCTTCAAAATTCTATCATCTGATGTGAGCCATCAGCAGGATGTGACATAAAGTATTACACAGTCTGATGTCAATTGAGAAAAATGGTGAGACAAGTTTCAGTCATTTTAGGAGGTTCATTTGCCAAAGGTAAGGATACGTGCCCAGGAGACAGATCTATGTCTTTCTCCAAACATGATTCTGAGGACTCCAAATTTAAAGGGGAAAGGGCGCGATATTGAGAAGTATACAATTTTCATGTAAAAGGGGGATAGGGAAAAATAGTCATTCCTGCCTTTGGTTCAGTGACTCTGCATTTTCTTTTTTTTAACGTAAGATGACATAGATAAATGGGGCAGAGGAAAAATGCAGGGAATCTGCCTTTTACGTAAGATGACATAGACAAAATGGGACAGGAGAGCAATCAGATATGCATTTGTGTCTGGTGGGCTGGAGGTGATTGTACCTGTAAGGATAAGATGTCAATTTACATTGCCACGGTGAAATTTTAACAGAAACAGCTTAAAAGATTTTGCAGTTCGCTAGGAATTTCCTTGTGGGCAAAATATGGGGGAGGCGTGTAGCTTTTCATCTTGTAGTCATGTTATTTAGGAACCAAAAGGAAGTGGGCAGGTTTGCGTGACCCAGTTCCCAGCGTGACTTTTTCCTTTGGCTTAATGAGTTTGGGGTCCCAAGATTGAATTTCCTTTCACATCTCCTTGATACCTTTTCTTCACTTAGCTTGCAGGACAGCATGTGTGTTTGTGGTTTCCTCACTGGTTAGTAATTTTCAGTCTCTTTTGCCAACATCTCTTCTGTTAGACTTTTTGATATGAGTGTGTTCCAGGGTTCAGTCCCTTTCGTGTTCTCTTCTGAGTCTACATTCAATTCATTGATGTTATCATCCTGGGTAACGGTTTTAACTATTATTGCGACACTAACAAGTTCCAAATTTTATATCTACAGCCCAAACTTCTCTCTCAAATTCCTGACTTGTATAGCCAAATACCTATTGAAATCTCTGTTCAGTGATCTTATATAATCATCTTAAACTCAACTTGGCCAAAACTGAACTCCAGTTCCTTGGCTCCCAATCAGGCTTCCCATATCAGCTGAAGGCAACTATATTCTTTCAGTTGCTACATCTAAAATCCTTGGAATTACTAGTGATTTAGTTTCTTCCTTTCACAGCTCACATGACTGTATCATCAAAATGTGTTTAGAATTAAACTCGTTACCACCTCCATTGTTAACATCATGGTCCAACATACCATGAACTTGAACTGGCTTTCTGCAGTAGGGTTTTAGTTGACTTCTACCCTTATAACCTACTACACAGAGTTATTTCAATATAGAAATATATTTGGGGTTTTTTTTTTTTTTTTTTTTTTTTTTTTTTTTTTTTTTTTTTTTTTTTTTTGAGACGGAGTCTCTCTCTGTCATCAGGCTGGAGTGCAGTGGTGCAATCTCTGCTCACTGCAACTTCTACCTCCCAGGTTCAAGTGATTCTCCTGCCTCAGCCTCCTGAGTAGCTGGGACTATAGGCATGCACCACCATGCCCAGTTATTTATATTTTTAGTAGACACGGGGTTTCACCATGTTGTCCAGGATGGTCTCAATCTCTTGACCTTGTGATCCACCCACCTTGGCCTCCCAAAGTGCTGGAATTTCAGGTGTGAGCCACCACATCTGGCCAGAAATATATTTCTATACATACATTTGTATATATAAATATATTTAAAAAGATATTTTTTTGAGACGGGGTCTTGCTCTGTTGCCCAGTCTGCAGTGCAGTGGTGTGATCTCGGCTCACTGCAACCTCTGCCTTCCGGGTCCCAGCGATTCTCCTGCCTCAACCTCCTGAGTAGCTGAGATTATAGGCACGTGCCACCACACCCAGCTAATTTTTGTATTCTTAGTAGAGATGGGGTTTTGCCATGTTGGCCAGGCTAGTCTCGAACTCCTGATCTCAGGTGATCCACCCACCTCAGCCTCTTCAACTCCTGGGATTATAGGCACGAGCCACCGTGCCCAGCCTATTTTTAGTACTTTTTCATTGAGTTGAAATAAACATGAAACTAGATATTTTAACCTGTACAGTCCAGTGGCATTTAGTACATTCACAATGCTGTATAATCACAGCCTCTATCAAGTTAAAAAACATTTTCATCTGAAAGGAAGATCCTATACCCCTGAGCAGTCACCCTTCATTTCCTGCTCCCTTCAGACCCTGGCAACTATCAGTTGCTTTTTCTTTCTGTGGTTTGGGTTATTCTGGATATTTTATTTAAATACAATTAGACAATATGTGACCTTTGTGATTTCTTTCACTGATCATGTTTCCTTTTCCTTTCATTAAAGTTCTATTTATTTATTTTTTTGAGACAAGAGTCTCGTTCTGGCAACCAGGCTGGAGTGCAGTGGTGCGATCTTGGCTTACTGCAACCTCTGCCTCCTGGAATCAAGTGATCCTCTTGCCTCAGCCTTCAGAGTAGTTGGGACTGTAACTGTGAACCAACATGGCTGGCTGATTTTTTTTTTTTTGGTAGAGATGGGGTTTCGCTGTGTTGCCCAGGCTGGTCTTGAACTGGTCAAGTAATCTGCCTGTCTCAGCCTCCCAAAGTGCTGGGATTATAGGCATGAGCCACTGTGCCTGGTCTTCACTTAAGCTTTCGAGGTTCATTGATGTTATAGCACATATCAGTACTTCCTTTTTTTTATGGCTGAATAATACCTCAGTGTATGTCCACACCACATTTTATTTATCCATTCATCCACTGATGGACATATGGCTTGTTTCCAGCTTTTGACTATTGTGAACATTTGTGTACAAGTATTTGAGTATCTGTTCTTAATTCCTATTGTTAGTATTTTCTTATTTTGAAACCATGACAAACATATAGAAAAGTTTAAGCATGTACAATGGACATGTATTTTCCTGAATCATTTGAGAATACATTGCCATCCTTATGCCTCAACGCTCCCTAATATCTTCACAAGTATTTCCTACCAACAAGTACACTCTCCTAAGTAACCATAATACAGTTATTAGTCCTCAGATCTCATTCATGTTTTCCTGGCCAGGTGCGGTGGCTAATGCCTGTAATGGCAGCATTTTGGGAGGCTGAGGTGGGTGGATTGCTTGAGCTCAGGAGTTCAAAACCAGCCTAGGCAACATAGCAAAACTCCATCTCTAAAAAACAACAAAAAGCCCCCACACAAATTAACCAGGCATGGTAGTGCTCCTGTAGTCCCAGCTACTTGGGGAGCTGAGGCAGGAGGATTGCTTGAGCCCTGGAGGTTGAGGTTGCAGTTAGCCATGATTGCGCTACTGTACCTCCAGTCTTGGCAACAGAGCAAGACCCAGTCTCAAAAAAATTTTCCCATTGTTCTAGTAATAATCTTTATAGCGAAATGATTCAGTACAGAATCAGGTTGTATTTATTTGTCACATCTTTTTAGATTCTTTCAGTCTGAAAGTTTCTTTTTCTTTGATTCATCTAACTTTGACACTTTTGAAGATTATAGGCAGGGTTTTTTCTAGAATACCTCTTAACTTGGGGTTCTGATGTTTCTCCATGATTAGACTTGAATTATAAATCTTGGTCAGGGGCGAAGCGTGATGACTCATGCCTGTAATCTCAGCACTTTGGGAGGCTGAGGCAGGTAGATCACGAGGTCAGGAGTTTGAGACCAGCCTGGCCAACATGGTGAAACCCTGTGTCTACTAAAAATACAAAAATTAGCCGTGCGTGGTGGCACATGTCTATAATCCCAGCTACTCAGGAGGCTGAGGCAGGAGAATTGCTTGAACCCGGGGAGGTGGAGGTTACAGTGAGGTGAGATCATGCCACTGCACTCCAAGATGAATGACAGAGTGAGACTCTCTCAGTGGTGGGCAGGGGGGAGGGGGGTGCAGTGCGGAGTGGGAATCTTTGTCAGGAATGTCACAGAAATGGTGTGTTCTCTCAGTTGACACATGATCTCATTTTCTTCCATTGCTGATAGTGTGCACTCTTTTCCCATTTGCAGTTAGCGAGGATTTTGCAGGGTTAATTATTATAATTAATAATTTTAAAACTATGTTAATATCCCAATGATCAAACTTTAATCAATTTGTCTGTATGGACTTGTGATTTCCTATTTTATTCAATGGGTTATTGATTCTTACATTTATTATAACACTCAAATTGTCCCATATTTGGCCAGTAGGAACCCCTTCAAGCTAGCTTCTATGTCTCTTTAAGATGTCATTCTTTTAGTGCTTCTGTGATTGCTTGTACAAGAAAATGTTCATTTCTTTTTTTCTTTTTAACTGTTTGTTGAAGCTCTTTTTTTTTTTTTCCTTTCTTTCTTTTTTGAGACCTGGTCTGGCTCTATCGCCCAGGCTACAGTGCAGTGGTGTGATCTCATCTCACTGCAGCCTCTGCCTCCCAGGCTCAGGCCATTCTCCCATCTCAGCCTCCCAAGTAGCTGGGACTGCAGGTGCATGCCACCACCCCCAGCTAATTTTTGTATTTTTTATACAGACGAGGTCTCACAATGTTGCTCAGGCTGGTCTTGAACTCCTGGGTTCAAGTGATCCACTTGCCTAGGCCTCCCAAAGTACTGGGATTATAGGCATGAGTTACCATGCCCGGCCTCCAGATTCATTTTACACATTCCCTGCACCAACCCTGTAATCAGCCATCTGTCCTAGGAATCTCCCCACCCCATTCCTTGTGGTGAAATATAGTGCTTAGAACCCATGATCTGGGTGCTAGGAGTGCTCATTACAACTGGGGTGTCACTGTTCCTAGTTGTCTCAGTGGACAGAGTTAGGGGATGTATGCATGTATATAAACACACACATAGATACCTTGTTTATTTCCATTACCATATATACTAAAAACCAAGAGCCCATACTAATTAGTTCTAACACAACAGGCTTTATTATCATTTTCTCCCTTTCATGTTTTTTACTCTTTTCTGTAACCATGAGAAACTTGGCTCCCATTATCTTTAATATATTTCACTGTTTGTAACCACTTTTCCATCTGCATTTCCACCTGCTCCCTTCATAAATACCCTCCTTACCCAACTTGGGCTTAATTCCACTTTCTGGGCTGCTCTCCCTCCCACCCCTCTCCCACACACAGATGCTCTCCTCATCTAGCTTGGGCTCTAATTCCCTGCACCAGACCACTCCTCTATAGAGATTCTCTCTACAGATTCCCTCTACAGACCTTCAGCCTCTACTTCCTCATACTGGGCCACCCATGTGGTGGTTCCCACCTGCTTGGACCCAATGCCAGGGCAACCCGCCACAAAGCAACCTTCCTGGTTCTACTTCACCTCTGGCAGCCCGGGTTAGGCAGACTTCCGATCAGCATGCATGCTTTCTTCACCCTACTTGGGCTATGATACCTGCCTGGGTCACCAAGAGTCCATCCCCCTATTCTTTTTTTTTTTGAGATGGAATCTGTTTCCTAGGCTGGAATCCAGTGGTGCAATCTCAGCTCACTGCAACCTCCACCTCCCGGGTTCAAGCAATTCCTCTGCCTCAGCCTCCTGAGTAGCTGGGACTATAGGCGCATGCCACCACACCCGGCTAATTTTTATATTTTTAGTAGAGATGAGATTTCACCATGTTGGTCAGGCTGGTCTCGAATTCCTGACCTCAGATGGTTTGCTTGCCTTGGGCTCCCAAAGTGCTAAGATTACAGGCATGAGCCTCCGCACCTGGCCCATCCCCCTGTCCTTCTGGTAGCAATGCCTACCTTGCTTTGTGTTACCTAATGGCTTATGGACTCAATTGTTCAAGATGAGAAGGGAAGAGGGAGAGGTATCAGAATGGTCCTTTAAAAACCCACATCAAATCAAAATTGTTGTAGTAATTTACATTGCTATGAGTAGTTTATGAGGCATCTCATTCCTTCGTATCTTCCTGAAATGGTTCCCTGCTTCATTCAGAGCAAAAGCCAAAGTCCTCATTATAACATGCTTAACCGCCCTGACTGTTGCCTGTTGTCTTACTGTTGTCCTCCTGCCCCTCTACTCTCCACATGCTTTAACTTTGCTTTCAGACACCTGGCTTCATTGCTGTTCCTCAAGTATGTAAGGCAGACTCCTAACTCAGACTCCTTTGTTGTCAATGTTTTTTCCGCATCAAACATTCTTCTCCCAGATTCTCTTTCAAATACCTACACAAATCTTTTTTTCTTAGTGAGACCTAACCTGATGTCTTTGTTTGGTAGGGCTACCATGATAAAATACTGCAGACAGGATGGCTTCAGCAACAGGAATTTATGTTCTCACAGTTCTGGAAGCTTCAAGTTCAAGATCAACGTGCCACTGGGGTTGGTTTCTCTTGAGGCCTCTCTCCTCGGCTTGCAGTTGGCTGCCTTCTGGCTGTGTCATCACACAGCCTCTCCTCTGTGTGAGTGTCCCTGGTGTCTCTGGTCTAATCTCTTATTGTAAGGAAACCAGTCAGATCAGAATAGGTCCCATCCTAATGGCATTATTTTAGCTTACCTTTTAAAAGGACCTGTCTCCAAATACAGTCACACCAGGGGCTAACTACAGCTTAAAATACGAATTCTATTCTGTCCCCTCTAAAGGCGGACACAATTCAGCCCATAACATCTGGCCACCTAATGTAATGTTGAAATTTACATAAAGCGGGCACTTCTAATTCCTGTTACCTTGTATTATATTTTTATTTCTATAGCTCTGATCGACTTCTGCCATAGTATATAATTTGATCAATATATATGTTTTTTTATGGTCTGTTTACCCCTACTGGAATATAAATTCTACAAAGGCTTACAACAGTGCTTAGTACATAGTAAGCATTCCATGCATAGTGTTGAATGAATGAATGTAATTAACATATCCACTTGTTGTTAATGAGCATTTGGGTTATTTCCATTTAGCGCTATTATCAATGATGTGCTGCGAATATTATTTAAAATGTATCCAGGAATATACATGCACAGATTCCTGTGTAGTATATCTGTATTAGTCTGTTTTCACACTGCTGGTAAAGACATACCTGAGACTGCACAATTTACAAAAGAAAGAGTTTTAATGGCCTTACATGTCCACGTGGCTGGGAAGGCCTCACAATCATGGTGGAAGGTAAAAGGCACGTCTCACGTGGAGGCAGACAAGAAAAGAGAGCTTGTGCAGGGAAACTCCTACTTTTAAAACCATCAGATCTCATGAGACATATTCACTATCATGAGAACAGCATGGGAAAGGCCTGCCCTCATGATTCAATTACCTCCTACCAGGTTCCTCTCATGATATGTGGGAATTGTGGGAGTTACAATTCAAGATGAGATTTGGGTGGGGACACAGCCAAACCATATCAATATCCAAGAGGAGAAATTGCTGGGTCACAGGACATGTATATTGTATTAGTTTTTTAGAATTACCTTAATAAAGTACCACAAACTATGTGACTTAAAGCAACCAGAAATTTATTTATTTTTTCACATTCTGGAGGTTACAAGTCTGTAGTTAAGATGTCAGCAAGGTCATGATCCCTTTGAAGGCTCTAGAGAGGAATCCTTTCTTGACTCTTCCAGCTTCTGGCACTCCTTGGCTTGTGGCAGTGTCACTCCAGTCTCAGCCTCTGTCTTCATGTGACCTTCTTTTTCTCTATGTGCCTGTGTCTCTGCGTCGGTGCCTCCAAACTTCATTTATTTACTCTTTTATAAGGATATTAGTCACTGAATTAGGGCCCATTCAAATCCAGTGTGATCTCTTTTTAACTTAATTACATCTGCAAAGACCCTATTTCCAAATAAGTTTCTATTCATTGATACCCAAAGTTAGGACTTGAACATTACTTTTTGGGGAACATAAATTAAGCCATAACGCATGTTTATCTACCTTAGTAGATAATGCTAAAATATTTTCTTATGGTTGTGCCAGTGAACACTGCTACCAGTGATCCTATTCCTCCATACCCTTGCCAACACTTATTGTTATCAGACATTGTAAGTTTAGCTCATGTGGTGTTTCTGACAGTACCTCATTGATGGTTTAATTCTAGAATTAGGTTGTCAAGTTTCACAAAATAACTGTTGTATTTTGATTTTGATTACATTGTAACTATAAACCAGTTTGTTAACAATTAATGTCTTTATATACTGTCTCCCAATTCATGAACATAGTATATTATGCCATTTATTTAGTCTTCTTTAATGTTTCTCAATAAAGTTGTATAATTTCTCCATTAAAAATAATTTAGGTCCAGATACTTCTCTCTCTAGTTTAGGTTCAGGTAGTTAAGTGCAGGCAGATCTGCCCTGCAATGCAGCTAAATTATTACCTGGAACTAACCTGTGGCTAACCTGGAGTACAGCCATAGCAAAGTAAACTATGTGGCATGCCATACCAGACAGAGGGAGGGTGTGAGGTTTAGGGTTCTTGTGCCTTTTCATAGCCACTCTCATTTTTGTCCTGGTTCAAATGCTGATAAGCCATGGCTTGTGACTGGCCCACATAGTAGGGAGAAGGGACTGGGAAGCACAGTTGAGGGGTAGGCAGGTCACTTGGCAAGTGGATTGACAATTTGTAGCTGGAGCAAATCAGAAACAAGGCCAAGTGGGCTGGAGTGTCTTCCCAGTTCTAAATAGGCTCAGAGAGATCACACAGTAAACTCGATGCAGAGTTCAGCTGCAAATTTTAGCTAAGCAAGCGACCTGTAGGTAGACAGAGGACATTGGCTCTGAGATTAGTGGATGCAGGCCATTGCCTACCTGAGGACTGACACAAAGCCCTTCCCTCCCTTCCCAACAGGTGGGGCACTCTCCTTCCTCCACGTACCTGAACATCAACTTAGGAAGAACAGCAGAAGGCAGGGAAAGTATCTGAGAGATGGAGTGTCTTCATCCTGGAGATACTAAGCAATAGATGTAAGAGCTGTTTAAATTATTAAATAGGACTACTTTTAAACCACATTAGACATTTAGTTAATTTTTTCCCTGCTAACCTTTGGGTGTGGGAAAAAGTCTAAATTGAAGACCAAATTTAGGCCAGGTGCAGTGGCTCACGCCTGTAATCCTAGCACTTCGGGAGGCCGAGGCGGGTGATCACCAGGTCAGGAGATCGAGACCATCCTGGCTAACATGGTGAAACCCCCTCTACTAAAATACAAAAAATTAGCCGGGTGTGCTGGCGGGCGCCTGTAGTCCCAGCTACTCAGGAGGTTGAGGCAGGAGAATGGTGTGAACCTGGGAGGTGGAGCTTGCAGTGAGCCGAGATCACGCCACTGCACTCCAGCCTGGGCAACACAGCGAGACTCTGTCTCAAAACAAAACAAAACAAAACAAAAAACAAACAAATTTGGCAGGACATCTTCTTTGCATATATGAGTTATAAGCTCAAAAATTGGAGCCCCACTACTAAATCTTCCCACCACTCTGCCTCTTTTGCCACTGGCTCTTTCTGCAGATTGAAGAATTCATTAAATGTTGGTTTATTCTGTTGCTCTAGCTGAGTATATGGAGAGGCTCCCTCTTCTTAATGAATGGTGCATCAAATGCAAACATTCAGTGTTCTTCATAACACTGCCCTAGCCAAAGTACATGAGTGCAGTCCCCACTACCTTGCAACAGGACCCTTGCTCTGTATCTAGTTAGACCCCACTCCTTCTGCACCAGTGTCCTGGAATATTCCATGTTGTTTCTTTCTGAGTCTATGGCCATAATGTTTTCCTTGCTTAGGATACTCATTCTCTCTTATTGAAACACTCTGGCTTCATTTGCAGCCAATTTTAAAACCAAGGCTTGGCATGGTGGCTGACACCTGTAATCTTAGCACTTTGGGAGGTTAAGGCAGGAGGATTGCTTGAGACTAGGAGCTCGAGACCAGCCTGGGCAACATAGCAAGGTCCTATTTAAATAAAACAAACAGGAGGAAAAAAAGTAAAAATCAAAAGGGACTTTCCAGTGAGTATAATTTGTTCTAAAATCTTAGCCACTTTATTGTCAGTGCTATTTTTTTCTGGTGTATGTGAACTTTATCTTCTATTTTTTTTGAAAACCGTCTTATACCATTTTCGAATTCCCTGTAACAGCATGGGATTATGTAGAGGATAGAAGTTCAGTATGTAGCTAATAGTGAACTTGACTCTTGAAGCAGTGGAAAAAATGGGGGAAAAAGGAGCATTGGCTGGGCATGATGGCTCATGTCCATAATCCCAACACTTTGGGAGGCCAAGGCAGGAGAATCCCTTGAAGTCAGGAGTCCAGGAACAGCCTGGGTAACATAGTGAGACCCCGTCTCTTAAAAACAAAATGTAAAAATTAGCCACCATGCTGGCAGACACCTGTAGTCTCAGCTACTTGGGAAGCTGAGGCAGGAGACTTGCTTAAACCCAAGAGTTTGAGGGTGCAGTGAGCTATGATTGCACCACTGCTCTCCAGCCTGGGCCACAGAGTGAGACTCTGTTTCTAAAAAATAAAATTAGAAAAATTAAACAAAAGGTATCTCCTAGTTATTAGTTGTAATTTTAGTTTTTTCATTGTTGCTGACTTTTTAACTTGTAATGAGTGGCATAGAATTGTTTCCATGCTCCCAGGAACATCTGTATTTCCATGTGCCCAAGTAATGACAAGAAAGTCCTTGCCTTGTCCTTCATTACCCAGATAAGGTATTTGGATCATTTATACCTGTGTCCCTTAGCCAAGGGGGACGTTAATAATTTTGCTTATTGAGTATTCAGAACACTCTAATGAGGTGTTAGTCCCCTTTCTTACAGATGAGGAAAACTAGTATTGATTGGTTATTTGTCAAAACTCATACGAGTGATGAGGAATAAACATTTGAACATAGGTTGTCTAACTCTGAAGCCTTGGGCTACAAAGTGCCTATATAATAAACTGACATTGAGAACTTACAAAACTCAGACAGAGGTCGGACGCAGTAACTCACGCCTGTAATCCCAGCCCTTCGGGAGGCCGAGGTGGGTGGATCACGTGAGGTCAGGAGTTCGAGACCAGCCTGGCCAACATGGTGAAACCCCGTCTCTACTAAAAATACAAAAATTAGCTGGGCATGGTGGCAGATGCCTGTAATTCCATGTACTCAGGAGGCTGAGACAGGAGAATTGCTTGGATCTGAGAGACAGAGGTTGCAGTGAGCGGAGATCATGCCATTGCACTCCAGCCTGGGCAATAAGAGGGAAACTCTTTGTCCAAAAAAGAAAACTAAACAAAAAAACTCAAAGACAAGAGTGCTGGAGGTTTCTAGGACCTAAAAGAGGGGTCAGGGAAGAAGTGGATCAGTTGAGCAAAAGTTCGACTTCATTTGCTGTGCTCTTTGGTCCTGTAGTTTCACTGGGTGTGAAGGTTCTTGTGTGAGCTTTGAAGGCACAGAGTACTCTGTTGAGAAACTTTTTCTTAAGACTCTGTTTTAAGTTTTTCCAGACTCCCTTTTATTCTTATGAAATAAATGGAAATAGGAGGCCAAGTGCAGTCTCTGGTGTCCAAATCCCAGCGCTTTGGGAGGCGAAGGCAGGAAGATCTCTTGAGCCAAGGAGTTCAAGATTAGCCTGGGCAATATAGCAAGATGTCATTCTACAAAAATTTAAAAGCATTAGCTGAGCATGGTGGTGTGTGCCTGTAGTCCCAGCTTCCAGGGAGGATGGGATGGGAGGATTGCTTGCTCCCAGGAGTTCGAGGCTACAGTGAATGATGATTGAGCCACTGCACTCCAGCCTGGGTGACAGTGAGACCCTGTCTCTGGACTGAAAAAACAAAACAAAACAAAACAAAAAAACAAGTAGAAATGGTCTTAATTGTGTTTGAAACCTAATAAGCCTGAGTTAGGCATCCAGTGATTTTGCGATATGCCATTTCATCATGAACAGTAAGGTGAGAAAATAAGAATAAAATCTAGATGTGATTCTCCACTGTCCTACATCCAAGAAACTCCTGCTGTCCCCATGCTGAAGCTAAATATTCATAACAGGGTCTTTTTTCAAGCTAATATACTGTGATTTATTTGTATACTCATAAAGTTAAACATTTAAAAAATAAAAGTAGTGAATATTTATGAAGTAACTAAGCAATTTTGGCCAATGTAGGTGCATTCAGAAAGACGTCAATAAAATCATTCATGGCAGTAAATGAATCTCCATGACACAAGAGAGTGGTAGAAACAAAATTAGATGATGGTTTCATTGTGTTAGGATTCACATTAGTTTTTCTGCTTGTTAGGTATACGAGGTTCAAGACTGTGAAAAATGTGAAGCAAATGCATTGCTGCTAAAGTGGTAGGGGCTTGAATTTTTTTTAAAGAGGAGCCTAGGGTTTCCCTCTTCTCTGTGTGCAACTCTAGGGACTCCATGGAGCCAATGCATTCAATCTTCCTGACTTAAACATCCTTGCAACGGGGGCCTCTTGGATCCCCAAAGCCACAAATCAGGCAAGAGTGGGTATGGTACTGCCTGCTTCCAGGAAAATCAGCTCACCTGGGGAGGAGGCAAGGTTCAGTAATTCCAAACTCCTTAGGATCCCACAGGAGTCTAGAGGTCTTAATGTGGCAACCCAAAAGACTTAAGGAATTACTTATTTGTATTAATGAGTTGTTAGCTTATGTGTGTTTGATTAAATATGTACATGTTAACATATAATGTTGTGATGTTCATATTAAGTGCTACAAATGTAGCATGCTACATGAATTCCTAGTACTATTTTTTAAAAATCAATAAAAATGCTTCCCCAAATGCTCATGAAGCTTTTTGATTCCCTCCATTCAAAAGCAGACTGTGGGCCCATTAAAAAATGCAGCAGTACTAGGCAAACTCAAGATGCAATTTCAGAAAATTGGAATCTAATTGCAGTTTTTTTTTTTTTTTGAGACGGAGTCTCCCACTGTCTCTCTGACTAAAGTGCAGTGGTGTAATCATGGCTCACTGCAGCCTCAACCTCCTGGGCTCAAGCAATCCGTTAGCCACAGCCTCCCAAGTAGCTGGGACTACAGGCATGCACCACCACACGTGGCTAATTTTTCATTTTTTATAGTGATGGGGGTCTCAGTATGTTGTCCAGGCTGGTCTCAAACTTCGGGGGTCAAGTAATCCTCTCATCTTGGCCTCCCAAAGTGCTGGGATTACAGGCATGAGCCACAATGCCCACCCATAAATTTGCAGTCTTTGAGAAACGAAAAGTAGAAGTTGGCTTCTCACCAACTTATGCCGGATGGAGGGTGAAGGAGACATACAAACCAACTCATTCACTCATTCAGCATGTATATACTAAGCACCTGTGCTGTTCCAGATGCTGAAGTGACAGGTGGGGCAGATGCCGCATTCCTGTTCCCATAGAGTTTATGGTCTAGTAGAGCAATCACTACAGCAGACCAAATAACCAATTAGAAAACGTGCTGACCCATTTAAGCAGCACTTTTGAAGAAGGCATTGTGGTTAAACCTGGAATAGAGAATTGAGAGTTCTTAAGCTGCAAATCTATAACTCAGGTATCCCACCTGACTTTCATAGGCAAGAGAAAATGTTGGTAGCTCATCCTACCTATTGCATAGATGCCTCTATTTTATGAAAAGGATTATATAATTTTGAGGAAACAGTTTTCTTTCATGTGATTGTGTTAGATGTTTGGTGATATGGTTTGGCTGTGTCCTCAACCAAATCTCATCTTGGACTGCAGCTCCCACAATTCCCCCATGTTGTGGGAGGGACCCGGTGGGAGATATGGAATCATGGGGGCTGTTTTTCCCATACTGTTCTCGTGGTAGTGAGTAAGTCTCACGAGATCCGATGGTTTTATCAGGGGTTTCCCCTTTCACTCGGCTCTCATTCTCTCTTGCCCACTGCCATGTAAGATGTGCCTTTGCTCTTCCTTCACCTTCCACCGTGATTGTGAGGCCTCTCTAGCCTCTCTAGATTGTGGAAAGGGTCCTTTAAACCTCTTTTCTTTATAAATTACTCAGTCTTGGGTATGTCTTTATCAGCAGTATGAGAACTAATACATTTGGACAAAAATCAAGGCCAGTGTTCACTTTGCTGTGTTTTGATTTTGGTACCTTGGCAAGGTGAGGAATTTTTGTGGGGGATTATCCTTCTGAATATTTCTTTCTGGTTAGACATACCACCTACACTGTCCTTTCATAATCATCATACTCTCCTGTTAGTTTTTACTTCGAAGTTAACATAGGTTAAGTTTTCCCTACTTAGTTATGAACTAACTTACCATATATCCCATTACTTATAATGGCATTATGTTATACATTTATGCCTTTACAATACCCTTTCAAATACAATTTAATTTTGATAGTACAAATATTTTTGGCATAAGGAAAAGCATTTTTAACAGGTGGGTGGCATTTAAACTATTTTATTGAGATAGCATAGGCCCAGAAAGCTTGTTGGGATTTACAGATATGATTAGATTTATGTTTCACTTTGTAAACCAGGAGAATAACTAATTAGAGCCACGACTTAAAGCCATAAGGAGTAGTGATTCAGATCATGAAAAGACTGGAATGATCAAAAGTGAACATCCATCTCCCTCCTCATCCAGAGTTCAGGGGGTTAAGTGCTATTTATCTCTCAAGGATTTCTTGGCTTTAACTCTATCTTTGTAATGAAGAAGACAATTAACATCTCTCTTCATTCCCTGTTAGGATGTAGTATATTAATTAGCAAAATCACTCAATTAACAGCACTTGGTAAAACATACCACTGGTTTCTCACCTTTCCTAGTCTATTTGAACACATAAACAAATGTCACATTGAAGAAAATGTCTAAAACTCCTAGAATGCATATTTATTCATGTTTCTACTGCACTAAGAATAGGTGTCCTGGTATTTTAAACAAGGACTGGTACAGCATGCAGATACTGGCATGATCTATTTACTATTTTTATTTTATTTAATTATATAACATAATTGTAAGCTTGTACTCATAACTATACATACATAGAAATGTCCTCTCTTTTTATGTATTCCTGAGGCTTAGAAAGGCTAAGTAACTGCCTAAGGATACCACAGCTGTAGTTAGTAGTAGAGCTCAACTTTTAACTTAGAGCGTTTTTAGAGTCTGAGTTTTTTGTTTTTGTTTTTTTTTAACCTACTCGAAGGCCTCCTAGGAATGCATAAATGTTACAGAATAATCAGAGTTGTGGTTAAATATTTATGTACCATGTTGATGTTAGTCATTTTAGCATTATTTAAAATAGTGAAAAATTGGAAAGAGCATTAATGTCCAACAGTTGAAAAAATGGTTAAACAATTTATGGTACAAGAGAATGTGATTCCACCATTACAAATTATGTTTTCAAAACACGGAGCCGTTTGAAGACACTTATACCATAATGCAAAGCCGAGAAGTGGAATTAGGTTGCAAGCCAATAGATACAGGATGAGTATATATTTTTAAGGAAAATACACACGTACACATACATTAAAATATATAGGAAAATAACAGAATTGTAAGTAAATAGACCAATAGGTGATGGGATACTGTCTTGATTTGGGATAATGAGTGATTTTAATACTCTTCTGTAAACGTATCTGCATTTTTCTTTTTAGTGTAAATTTAAGGTGTACAACATGATTTTATGATATGTATAGTGAAATAATTATAGCTAAGCAATTTAACATATCCATCATCTTCCATAGTCACTTCGCGCGCGTGTGTGTGTGTGTGTGTGTGTGTGTGTGTGTGGTAAGGGCACCTAACATCTGCTCTCATACTAGGTTTTCAGTAGACAATACAGTATTATTAACTGTGGCCTTCCTGCTGCATGTTCGTTCTCTGGACTTACTTATACCCTTTGACTCACATCTTTGCCTTACCTCCTCCTCCACAACCTAATAACTGCCACTCTACTCTCTCTTTCTGTGTTTGACATTTTTTTTGAGTCCACGTATAGGCCATACGCAGTGGCTCATGCCTGTGATCCCAGCACTTTGGGAGGCCAAGGTGGGCAGATCACCTGAGGTCAGGAGTTCGAGACCAGCCTGATCAACATGGTGAAATTCCATCACTAGTAAAGATACCAAAATCAACTGGGCACGGTGGCATATGCCTGTAGTCCCAGCTACTCGGGAAGCTGAGACAGGCTAATCCCTTGAGCCCAGAAGGCGGAGGTTGCAGTGAGCAGACATTGCGCCATTGCACTCCAGCCTGAGCGACAGGGGGAGACTCTGTCTCAGAAAAAACAAAAACAAACTAACAAGAGTCCACATATAAATAAGATCATATAGTATTTATCTTTCTGTGCCTGGCTTGCATCACTTAGCATAATGTGCTCCAGATTCATCTGTGTTGTTACAAATGGCAGACTTTTTGTCTAAGACTGAATTATATTATATGATATATATATTCCTATATATAATGTGTGTGTGTGTAAATATATATGTAATATATATATATATGACATTTTCTTTTCTTTTCTTTCTTCTTTTTTTTTTTTTTTGAGATAGAGTCTTGCTTTGATGTCCAGGCTGGAGCACGCTGGCATGATCATGGCTCACTGCAGACTCAAGCAACCCTCCAACCTCAATCTTCCGAGCAGTTGGGACTACAGGTGTGTGCCATCATGCCTGGCTAATTTTTTTTTTCCCTCCTTGTAGAGACAGGGTTTCACTGTGTTTCCCTGGGCTGGTCTCGAAATCCTCAGCTCAAATCTTCCTCCCACCTCAGCCTCCCGAAGTTCTGGGATTGCAGGTGTGAGCTACCACACCTGGCTTAAACATTTTCTTTATCCATTCATCTATTGCTGGTTAGACTGTTTGCATATCTTGGCTATTGAAAATAATACTGAAATGATTATGGGTGTGCATACATCTCTTTGAGATACTGATGTCATTTTCTTTGGATATAAGCTCAGTAGTGGGACGGCTGGATCATATGGTAATGTACAAGGGTTTCCTTTCCTCCAAACCTCGTTATCTTTCATCCGTTTGATCATAGCCATTCAAACAGGTATGAGGTGATATTCATTGTGGTTTTGAGTTGCGTTGCTCTGATGCTTAGTAATATTGATCATTTTTTTCTTGTACTTGTTGGCCATTTGTATGTCTTCTTTTGAGATATGTCTGGTCAGTTCTTTGGCCCGTTTGTTTTCTTGTTACTGACTTTTTGAGTTCTTTATGTAATTTGGATATTAGCCCCTTATTAGATGTATCACTTGCAAATATTTTCTCTCATTCAGTCAGTTGTCTCTTCACTTTGATGATTGTTTCCTTTGCTGTGTAGGAGCTTTTCAATGTGATGTAGTCCCACTGGTCTATTTTGATTTGGTTACTTGTGCTTTTGGGGGTCACATCCAAAAACTCATTGCCCAGATTAATGTCATGGAGCTTCCCCCCTGTATTTTCTTCAACTATTTCTACAGTTTCAGGTCTTACACTTAAGTCTTTCATGCATTTTGAGTTAATTTTTGTTTATGGTGTAACATATAGGTCTAATTTAATTCTTCTGCATATGGATATCCAGTTGTCCCAACATCATTTGTTGAAGAGATTTTTCTTTCACTATTATGTATTCTCGGCACCCTTGTCAAAAATTAGTTGGCCATATATGCATGGGTTAATTTCTGTGCTTTTTATTCTCTTCCATTGGACTGTATGTCTGTTTTCACATCAGTATCATATTGTTTTGATTATGAAATCTTTGTAATATAGTTGGAAATCAGGGAATATGATCCCTCCAGTTTTGTTCTTCTCAAAATTGCTTTGGTTATTTGGTGTCTTTTGTGGCTCCAAATTTTAGAATTGTTTTCTATATCTGTGAAAAGTGCAATTGGAATTTTCATAGGGATTCCATTAAATCCATAGATTGCTTTAGGTAGTATGGACATCCAATTTCACATCTTAAGAAACTAGAACAGCAAGAGCAAACTAAGCTCAAAGTTGGCAGAAGGAAGGAAATAATGAAGATCAGAGTAGAAATAAATGAAATAGAGATTAGAAAGATAATAGAAAAGATTAATTAAATTAAGAGTTTCTTGAAAAGATGAACAAAATCGACAAATCTTAATTTAGACTGACCAGGAAAAAAAGATGAATCAAATAAATTATGAATGAAAGAGGAGACATTACAACTGATACCACAGAAAAACAGACACATGAGAGACTACGATAAACAATTATGACAACAAATTGGATAACCAAAAAGAAACAGGCCCAGGAGTGGTGGCTTATGCCTCTAATCCCAGCACTTTAGAGGCCTGAGGTGGGAGGCTTGCTTGAGGCCAAGAGTTTGAGACCAGCCTGGACAACATAGCAGGACACTGTCTCTACAAAAATAATAATAAAAAAGTTAGCCAGGCATGGTGGTATGTGTTTGTAGCCCCAGTTGCTTGAGAGGCTGAGGGAGGAGGATTGCTTGAGCCCAGGAGTTCAAGGCTACAGTGAGCCATGATGGTGCCATTGCACTCCAGCCTGGATAACGGAGTGAGACCCTGACTCAGAAAAAAAGAAAAAAACCTAAGAAGGAATGGACAAATTTCTAGAAATCTGCAAAAGCCAAATCATGAAGAAACAGAAAATCTAAACAAACCAATAATTAATAAGGAGATTGAATCAATCGTCAAAAAACTTCCCAATGAAGAAAAGTGCAGGACCAGATAACTTCATAAATACAATCTTACAAACATCTAAGTAATTAATACCAATTATCTCAGACTCTTCCAGAAACTTCAACAGGAGGGAATGCTTTCGTAGATGCCTGGGTTTATTTCTGGTGGTATACATGTCTATATGTATGTTGGTAACCCCACACCAAGGCCAGATAAGGACACTGCAAGAAAATCAAGGGCCAATATCCCTGAGGAACATACATATAAAAACCCTCAACAAAATACCTATAAACCAAATTCAACAGCACATC
Source organism: Rhinopithecus bieti (assembly GCF_001698545.2). Classification (NCBI taxonomy): domain Eukaryota; kingdom Metazoa; phylum Chordata; class Mammalia; order Primates; family Cercopithecidae; genus Rhinopithecus; species Rhinopithecus bieti. The sequence continues at coordinate 464,678 of NW_016804580.1, read as the reverse complement.
AAAAAGATCATATGTCATGATCAATTGGAGTTTGTCCCTGGAATGCAAGAATGGTTCAATATATGCAAATCAATAAATGTGATACACCACATTAACAGAATGAAGAATGAAAATCATATAATTATCTCAATAAATGTAGAAAAAAATTGGAAAAATTTAACATTATTTCATGATAAGAACATCCAACGAATTAGATCTAGAAGAAATGTACCTCAACAAAATAAAGGCCATATGTGAAAAGCCCAGAGCTTACATCGTACTCCTAGGTCATTCTTGATGATAATATCCTGCCACAATTTTCTTGCAGCACTCAACACTCTCTACTATTTTATTTGTTTGTTGTCTGTCTTCCTGCAGTAGAGTAGGGGCATTGGCTATCTTATTCACTGTTTTATGCTTAGTACCAATGAAAATGATTAACATAGAGCAGTTCCTTGAAAAACATTTGTTGAATGAATAATTCGAGGGCAGACAATATACTCTTAGCGGGTAGAGGCCATAGGTAAATCATCTCTTCGTGATTCATAATACCTATGACATTATTTTCAATATTTGTTGAATGAGAGAAAGAGCTCTTCAAATTGAGCCTATGCTACTATGATTTCATGTAAGCTTACTTAAAATGAATTGCTCTGTTTTTAGAAGAAAATACAGTAGAACCTTTGTCTTTATGAATTTAATGTTTGTGATTGTCTCTCTTTAAACATGATCTGGAAGTTCATGACACGAAATATTTTTCAATTTTTTCTTAGTTTTTTTTCTTGAGGTGGAGTCTGTGTCACCCAGGATGGAGTCCGGTGACACAGTCCTGGCTCACTGCAACGTCTGCCTCTGGGGTTCAAGCAATTCTCGTGCCTAAGCCTCCTGAGTTGCTGGGATTACAGGTGCCCACCACCATGTGTGGCTAATTTTTATATTTTTAGTAGAGATGGGATTTCGCCATGTTGGCCAGGCTGGTCTCAAACTCTTGACCTCAAGTGATCCACCTGCCACAGCCTCCCAAAGTGCTGTGATTACAGGCATGAGCCACTGCACCCGGTCAATTTTTGCTGAGATTAATTTGAATCCTAAATACTAGTGAACAGGACTGAATCCTTTGGAGACTAATGTAGCCAGATACCAATGTGCAACCTAGGATGTGTGCATTTGGAAGTGGGCTGGGGTTCAATTTATGACCTCATGTATGCATGAAAATTTTTTTACTCTGCCAGAAAATATTGCCTGAACTGACAACAACTTCAAGAGCTGATGAAGTAAAGGAAGGAGACTAAAAAAGAAGTATTAGTTCTTCGCCAGAAAATAGACCTTTTTGGTTAGAGTAAAATGTTAAATTTATGGATGACTAGAATCTGTGATATCAAGCCAGACATATGTTCTTCATGAAAATTTTAAAAAGCAGAATTTGCAAAATGAATTTAGTAAGCATTTCAGGTAGGACAGAAACTGATCATCGAGTGAGAGTTAAATCATTTACATATAATTTTTCAGTTATATGCTACTGCATTGCATAGGGAAAATGACACATGGTATATGAGTTTGGGGATTTTCAAGGGTTTTAGGAACTCTCTCATAAGTTAAGCAATCTGTTGTTCTTTAATGAGCTAACAGGGAGTTGGCATCTTCAAAAACAATAGGTGGAGATTAACCTATAAAAAAGAATTAATTAGAATATACACACTGGCAGAATTTAAAGAAAGAAAACGCTCTGTTCCCGTGGTTGAAGGATCCATTTCTTTGCTGTTTCCTGAAAAATTCCTTTCATGTTTCCTTCTCATCACTGTGTTCTGTTGATCCTTGCTCCTCAATTCTCCTGCCAGCCATTTTCCCTGGAAATGTTCTACCATTAACAAGTGTCTGACTGTTTAATGTTCTCTCTGAAAGTTCAGAAAATGACATAGACAATGTCTAATTATTAGCTTGCACAGTATGACCAGCGTCAACATTGTTACATTTTGCATAATTTTATGGACAGAATCTGTTTTACTTAAATATCATCAGACTAATTTACTCTGGATCGATGGGCAGGCTGATAATAATTATAAGATGATTGTGTAGACATTGCCTATTATAGGGGCACATCCATTTCATCCTAAATGATCAAAAAAGAAGTGGCACAATGTTTTGATGTATTAACTGGTGCATTTTATTTTATTATTGTTTGAGATGAGGTCTCACTCTGTTGCCCTGGCTGGAGTGCAATGACATGATCACAGCTCACTGCAGCCTCAATCTTCTAGGCTCAAGTGATCTTCCCACCTCAGGCACCTGAGTAACTGGGACAACAGGTAATGTGCCACCACACTTGGCTAATATATTTTTGTTTTGTAGAAATGGGGTCTTCCTATGTGGTCCAAGCTGATCTTGAACTTCTGAGCTCAAGTGATCCTTCTGCCTTGGCCTCTGGAAATGCTGGGATTACAAGGTGTGAGTCACTGCACCTGACCACCTGGTGTGTTTTACATTGTTGCTGTTCCCTTGCATTTCTTGCCTTTCCCCTCATTCGCTCAGTGGTATGCTGCTGATTCATACATTCAAATATCATCCTGCAACATTTGGATAAGTTGGTATGAACTAAGAGTGCAGGAGTACAAGTCTTAACTTTGGAGTTTGAAAAGCTAAAACCCAAGCATAAAATTTCTCAATTTAGAAGAATATATGGCTAGGCAATTTTTCTTATTCCTGAAAATAGACAAAGATTGCTTGGATTGAGGGAAGGAAAATGATATTAATAGTTGGGGAGGAACAGGAGAGTTGAGCTATGTGTCTTTGAGAACAGGATCATTACTTTATCTCCATGCCAGACTGAAAAACCCTGGATTGGGGATGAAATCAGATAAAAAATAAATTCTGATAATTTTGGGAAATCTGAAAACAGAGAAATTTTGCCCTGTGCTCCCTGGATAGAACCCAAGAAAGCAGCAGAATCTCAGGTTGCTTGCCCTGTGGGGATTGTATTTAATCATTCACTCACTCATTTATCTGTTCAACAGGTATTTTCTTTCTTCATTGATTGATGGATTGGTTGAGAAAGGGTGTCTACTCCAGCTCTGTCACCCAGGCTAGAGTGCAATAGTGTGATCATAGCTCACTGCAACCTCAAACTCTGAACTCAAGCAATCCTCCCACCTGTCTCCCAAGTAGCTAGGACTACAGGCATGTGCCACCATGCCTGCCCACTTTTTAAAAAATTCTTTTGTAGGGACAGGGAATTCCTATGTTGCCCAGGCTGGTCTTAAACTCTAGGCTCAAGCAATCCTCCTGCTTTGGCCCCTCAAGAGATATTTTCTGCCTACTAAGTGGTAGTCACTGTACTTAGCACTGAAGACAGCCATGTATAGAACCATGGCCTAGGAGGAAAAAAATCAGTACCACCTATTCATTCTCAACAAACCTCTTTGTCTACAGTTGGCCCTATCAAGCTGATGGTAACTCCATCCCTCCAGTGTCCAGGACAAAACCTTGGCATCATCTTCAATTCATCTTTCTCTAATCCTGTAAGAAATTCTGATGGTTCTACTTCAAATACACCCAGAATCTAAACAGTTTTCCCTGCCTCCAGTGCTACTGAAATAGCTCCTAACTGGTCTCCTTGCTTCAACCCTCTTTCCTTAGTGTGGTCTTAACATAATGACTAGAGCAGTCCTTTTCAAATCTGTCAAACTGGGCTGGGCACGGTGACTTACTCTTGTAATCCAAGCTATTCAGGAGACTCAGGCAGGAGGATTCCTAGAGGCCAGGAGTTGGAGGCCAGCTTGGACAACATAGCAAGACCCCATCTCTCAAAAAAATTTTTTAAAATACTAGCTGGACATGGTGGCACACACCTATGGTTCCAGCTATTCAAGAGGCTGAGTTGGGAGGATCACTTGAGCCCAGGAGGTCAAGGATGTAGTGAGCTATGAATGTGCCACTGCACTCCAGCCTGGGCTACAGAGTGAGGCCCTGACTCAAATAAATCATAAAGAAATAAATGATCAATGCAAAAATTACCTCACTTCTTCAATAATTGTCCATTTCTCTCAGTAAAAGCCCAACCCAATCTTCCCCTCTCTGTTGCCTTCCTGAATGGATCCTTTGATTTTACCACGCTTGCTCACTCCACTCTGCCGTGTTGGCCTTCCTGTTGTTCTTTGAACAGAGCTACTCTTGACTTTGGGCCTTTGCACTTGCCGTTCCTTCTGCCTGGAATGCCCTTCCTCCAACTACTCACCTGACTGTTCACCTCTTTCAAGTCTTTGCTCCAATATCACCTTCTCGATGGACTCCATCTTGACAAGTCTATTTAGAATTTCAAGGAGCCACCCAACCCTGAATTCCTAAGTCCTCTTCATCCCACTCTACTTTATTCCATAGCACTTCCCCATTTATTATATACTACATAATTTCTTACTTATCGTTATGCCTGTTATTTACTGTTGATTTTCTCATCCCAGCATGCATGTTCATGAGGTCAGAGATTTTTGTCTGTTTTGTTCACTGTAGTTTCCAAGAGTCTAGAACAGTGCCTGGAACACAATAGGTTTTTGGGAGATATTTGCTGCTATAGATCGTTGAAAGAATTGTTTTATAGAAAGGTGCAGGAAGCCCCACATTGATTGTTCAAGTACTAAAAAGTAGCACTATAATAGTGGAAGTTCTTAGTTTCATAGAGTTTCCTGTCCTTGGAGAGGCATGGAAGAGGGCTCAGAACTGGTCAAGAAAGAGCTCAACCTGAGAGACTGAGGGGTGAGAATGGGGCATCATGGCAGCGAACAATATGGATGGGTGATTGGGACCTGAGAATGATAGTGATTGGGGAAACTGAGTGGAGGGCAGGGTGGACATTTGTTTACCAATAAGCAGACCACTCATACCGTGTTAGCACTCGGTAAGCCCTCTGTTATTATGATGTAGCTTTGGGTACAGGCTGATTAATATTTCTTCTTCTGGTGTGTCTGAGTCTATTTGCATTGATGTTAAGGAATACTTGAGACTGGGTAATTTATACAGAAAAGAGGTTTATTTGACTCACAGTTCTGCAGGCTGTACAAGAAGCATGGAACCCATATAAGCTTTAAGGTACTTATAATCATGGTGGAAGCAAAGAGAAGTTGGCATGTCACATGGTGAGGGAGAGAAGAGGTGCCAGGCTCTTTTTAACAATCAAATCTTGCAGGAACTAGTAAAGCAAGAACTCACTCATTACCATGAGGACACACCAAGCCATTCATGAGGGATCCACAGCCATGACCCAGACACCTTCCGTTAGGCCCCACCTTTAACACTGGGGATCAGATTTCAGCATGAGATGTGGAGGAGACAAATATCCAGACAATATCAATGTAGAATAGAGATTACAAGTAAAACTTATTATGACACGTAGAAAATGTTACATGGTTTTTGTACTTGAATTGTGAGGACTGAGATTTATGCTCCATACCAAAATAGCTTGGCCAATCTCTGTGATTTCTCAGTGAACTTGAAGCCAGTGAACTCAAGTCATAGCAGACACATGAAGTATGAAAAAATGCAAGATGAATAATGGAGTAGAGAGAAAAAAATGACTGCCTTTTACCATTTTTGTGTGTATGGGCAAAAGTTAAGTTTTCATGTCATGCACTGTTTTAAAAGTCCTATTAAGATTTTCTGATTGTGGAAGATGGCCGAATAGGAACAGCTCCAGTCTCCAACTCCCAGCGCGAGCGACACAGAAGACCGGTGATTTCTGCATTTTCAACTGAGGTACTGGGGTCATCTCACTAGGGAGTGCCAGACAATCGGTGCTGGTCAGCTGCTGCAGCCTGACCAGCGAGAGCTGAAGCAGGGCGAGGCATCACCTCACCTGGAAGCGCAAGGTGGAAGGGAATCCCTTTTCCTAGCCAGGGGAACTGAGACACACAACACCTGGAAAATCAGGTAACTCCCACCCCAATACTGCGCTTTAAGCAAACAGGCACACCAAGAGAATATAGCCCACACCTGGCCGGGAGGGACCCACGCCCACGGAGCCTCCCTCACTGCTAA
>NW_016804580.1:446486-455208 GCF_001698545.2 Rhinopithecus bieti | reverse complement strand
AAATAAATAAATAAATAAATAAAAATATTTTCTGATTGTTGTAACATTTCTCAACACTGAGAGGATATTTTATGTATCCCTATGTTCTGTCATTGCTTGTTCTAATAGGCATAGTATATGTACGTGGCAGACAATCAAGTGGGAAATTCGTTTCCATTTATGCATTTAAGAAGCACCAAATACCCCATGTGAAGAATCTTCTATAAATGAAATGCACACAAGCTGAATTGGCAGCAGCTTTATGGATTTATCTGTCTGTATTCCTCTGGGACATTGAGAATAACATGTCCACAGTGGTACTCATCTTCAACCCCCAAATCCACTTGTTTGCTCCTTCACTTGGCTAAAGTCATCACTGTTCATCTAGTTATCAAGCCAGAAACTCTGCAGTCCTTCTAGAATAGTGCTACTGAAAATGTGCTCTGAAATGAATGCTTGACCAGAGATTACCATAACAAGATTAAGTATGGAAATTGAACATAAACGAAACTTTTAAAGCAACTTGATATTTCATCGATATCCAAGCACATGATCATTTTTCCATTTACTTTACAGAAGCATTGGTCCACAGTGGGTTAGAAATTCTAAAAATGGGGCTCCACCAAAATGATTTGAAAAGCCCTATTCTAGACCTTTTCTTTTCCCTCACTAAGCAGACGTAGATCCTGAAATACCTCCCAAATACATATGAGATCATTTCCTTCTTTCCTTTAAGTTTAGGCTCTCCTCTCCCCTCTCCTCCTCTCTCCTCCCCTCTCCTCTCCTCTCCTCCTCTCTCCTCCCCTCTCCTCCCCTTTCCTCCTGCCTCTCTTTCCTTCTTCCTTTCTTCCTTCCCCTTCTCCATCTTTCCTTCCTTCCAACAGGGTCTCACTCTGTCACTCAGCGTGAAGTGCAGTGGTGTGATCATGGCTCACTGCAGCTTTGAACTTCTGGGCTGAAGTGAGCCTCCCACCTCAGCCTCCCAAGTAGTTGGGACTATAGATGTACACCAGCTTGCCTGACTTTTTTTATTTTTAGAGATGGGGTCTTGCTTTGTCGTCCAGGCTGATCTCAAACTCCTGGGCTCAAGTGATCTTCCCATGTTTGCCTCCCAAAGTTCTGGGATTACGGATGTCAGCCCCTGTGGCTGTCAGGCTCTCATTTTTTACCTGAGCTATGATAATGGCTAGCTAACTGCTTTTTCTTCCTCAAGGCTGTCCACTCCTTCTCTCACCATATACCATATTACCTCTAAAATAGTATTTTAAGATGTAAATACCATCACATGACTGTCCTTTTAAAATTCTTCTGTGATTCTCTACTAGCCACAGAATGAAGTACATGTTCCTTTGGATGATTTCCAATGCCCTCTGCTATGGTTTGATGTGGTTTATTTGAAGCCATCATGTCTCATGTTAAAATTTGATCTCCAGTACTGGTTCTGGGGCCCAGTGGGAGGTGTTTAGGTCATGGGGACGGGTCCCTCATAAATGGCTTGGTGCCATTCTTGTGGGAGTGAGCGAGTTCTCACTTCCTGCAAAAGCTGGTTTTTGAAAAGAGACTAGCACCTCCTCTTTTTCTGGCACTTTCTCTTTCACCATGTTATTTGCATACACCAGCTCCCTTGGGCCTTCCATCCTTAAGTGGAAGCTTCCTGAGGCTTTAATCAGAAGCAGATGTTGGTGCCATGCTTCTTGGACAGCCTGCAGGACCATAGGCCAAATAAATCTCTTCTCTTTATAAATAACTTAGCCTCAGTTATTCTTTAGAGCAATGCAAATGGACCAAGACACCTCCATAATCTGGCCCATTTCCATTTTTCAGTTTTGTCTTCTGCTACTGTCTACCATTTAGTCTATATACTATCCATACAAAACTTTTTGGGTTTACTAAACACACTTGTTTTTTTCGGACCTCTGCAACTTCAAACATTCTGTTCTATATAACCAAAATAACTGTCTGTATTTGCTCCTTGGAAAAATCTTTTTCTGTAAAACTTCACTTCAACAGAATCCAGTTGGGATTGGAATAATGGGAAGCAGGACAAAGTTTATTGGTACATCTGGGTCAGAAGTGAAAATGAGGGTGAGTGCCTCAGGGCAGGGCAGGAGAATGTCCAAAGCTTGGGGTGAGGGTTTCTGAGCCACACAGAGCAGCAGGAACACCTCTGGGTGAGTCCAGATTTCAGAGACAAGAACCATGTCAAATCTAACCAAGAATAAGTTGTGGTGTTACTGAGCAGCAAACTCCAAGGTCCAAAAAAAATGTCACAAAGCATTGCCCAGAAGTCACAGCTGGGGAGCACAGCAGGATACTGACCAAGGTACCATCTGAAGTCTCCAGCAGGAGCAGGGAAAATGCAGGCTCCACTTATACTTAAGTCTGCTAGATGCTTTGTTGGTGCTGCAGTTGGTTTTTGCTTCTACATATGCAGAGCTTCTCACACTGGAATGCTTTGTATCAAGAAATCTGATCCATTCTGCTCAGATATCACTTCATTTCATCTTCTTGTTATAGTTTGCTTATGTGTATATACTTTTAACCTATTCGTATGCCTGTATGCTTATTGGCTACAAATTCACTGTATTGGGTTGCATTTATTTATTTACATATTTGCCACTCTGCTAGTCAGTGAGCTTCTGGAGTGGGAGCCTGCCCCTTGTTTATCTCCCTATCTTCATTGCCTAGCACTGTTTGTTGGCGTATAACTGGCATCTAAGCAGATGTTTGTTGAATGAATTCTTAAGTGAATACACAAGTGCTAATTTGTGATATTCAAGGAGCTAGATGTAGAGCAACCTTTTGGCTGCCTTTTAGTACATTTTACTATTGACTGTAAAATCTAGGGCAGAGTCTCATTGAGGCAGTGAGCAAGTTTCCAATGAGCTGTTTGGAGGGGAAATATCATCTACAACTATTACACATCACAGTATTGACTTGTGCAGGACAAAGAAGCTCTGAGTTAGATTCATATAAGAAACTGAATTGTCCAGGTTATGAATGAATCTAGTCAACGGGTCAGCAAGTCTTTTTTTGTTTTGTTGTTGTGTAAAGATTCAGAAAGTAAATATTTTAGGCTTTGCAAGCTATACAGTCTCTGTTGCACCTACTCTAATTCTGGATTTGTAGTGTACAAAATGTCATAGCCAATGTATAAATAAATGAGTATAGCTGCATTCTAATAAAACTTTATCTACAAAACCAGGTAGTGGGCCAGATTTGGCCTGTGTGCTATAGTTTGTCCACTCCTGATCTAGTCAGTTCTTCCAGTATTTCATTACCAGAAGGGGTCTGAGTGTGGGAGAAAAGGATAGACAGTAATGGTTACTACCTATCCTGAGCTTGTTACTTGACATTATGTCATTGATTTTTTGCTGCACTCTGTAAGATGTGTAGTAGTATTCCATTTGATAGTTGGAGAAAGTAAAGTTCAAAATGTGGCTTGATAAGATCATATAAGCAATAAGTGATAAACTCCCTTTTTAAAAAAATTTTTTTTTGAGACAGGATTTTACTCTGTCATCCAGGCTCGTGTGCAGTGGAGTAATCACAGCTCACTACAGGCTTGACCTCCCTGGCTCAAGCAATCCTCCCAACTCAGCCTCCTGAGTAGCTGGGACCACAGGTATATGCCACCACACTTGGCTAATTTAAAATTTTTATGTTATGTAGAGGCAGGGTCTCCCTACGTTGCTTAGGCTGATCTCAAACTCCTGGGCTCAAGTAATCCTACCACCTCGGCCTCCTGTGCTGGGATTACAGGCATGAGCAACTGCTCCCAGCTGGTAAACTCTTTTGATTTCAACCAAATCAAGGTGATTACGAAACTCATGTTTTCTTCATTAAAATACACTGTCTCCATTTCATTGTCAGTTGACTCATTGTGAGACAGAGAAATTGTGGCAAGTTTAAAGTTGTCTTTTATCAATCAGGAGAGGTGTGGCTGTGATATGGTAATGACCCCAGTAATCTCAAGCACCTTAAGCACCCATGTGGGCTATGGAATACACTGTTGTGAAAGGGGTTTGGACCGTAGGGCCACACAGGTATTTTGTGTGTGTGTGAATCTGAGGAGTTTAGTCAATTTCCACAGAAAGTATAGGCTGAGAGCAGAGCGGGATTTTGGTGATACTAGTTGTTCATCTCAGAGCAACAAGGTCTCTGCTTCCTGTTGTCCTCACTCTGAGACTCAGGCCTGGGGACCTTCACCCCAGCTACAGGGGTATCCCTGCTACCTATGCCAGGGGGAAGAGAACAGGGCAGACCATGCATATATTTTATAGGTGTTTCCCAAGAATTAGTATACGTTAGAGCCACTCACCTTCACTGGCTACAGTAAGTCAGAATTTTAAAAAATTTAACTTGAAAGTGGGCAGGTAGCTGGCCATGTACCCAGGATAAACAGAACTATAAATATAAGTGAATTGGCTGGAGGCAGTGGCTCACGCCTATAATCTCAGCACTTTGAGAGGTCAAGCCAGGCGGATCACCTGAGGTCAGGAGTTTGAGAACAGCCTGGCCAACATGGTGAAACCCTGTCTCTACTGAAAACCCCAAAATTAGCTGGGCATGGTGGGTGTCTGTAATCCCAGCTATTAGGGAGGCTGAGGCAGGAGAATCACTTGAACCTGGGAGGCAGAGGTTGTAGTGAACCAAGATGGGTGCCACTTCTCTCCAGCCTGGAAGAGAGAGTGAGCCTCTATCTCAAAAATAAACAAATAAATAAGTTAATAGCACTGATAACTACAAAGAACTTTAGTAGGAAAACTAAGATTTTTGCTAAGTAGACTAAATGTCAAAAGTTATTCTGTCTGAAATTATGCCAATGTGTGTGGGAGAAAACGGAGGTCCAGACGCCTTCAGAACATATTAATGTTAATATCACCTTATGTTTTAATTGCAAAAAACATTCTTTCCTGACTCATTTACTCCATTGTATATTTGGATGGTGAGTACCTTCTCCAAATATTTTGACAATAGGGAATGGAGGCATTCCACAAAGTGCTGGATGTTATTTAATACCTCGTGGAATTGCTGTCAAGTCAAGGTTTAAAGAAACATTCGTAATATTCAAAGAGGCATCTATATGACAGTGAAGTTCTTCTACTTGGAAAGGGTATATGGAGATAATATGGTCAGTGTGGAAACTAATGTTAATTAGGGAATTGGGTATGGGTAAACTTGGCTCCTGGGATATGGAGCAAACTTCTGTCTTCCATTAACACCATGCAATTTTACCAACACAGATGAGTTTTTTGTAACTATATATAAATGCACCTCATGCTATATCCTCCTGATCCCAAGGGCATGAGTAACTGCTGGAGAACTGAAGGGTAATTTGCAAGGTCTCTAAGCCTGTTATTGATTTTCATTGAGCCTTTTTCACTGGTTAAAACCCGTAAGTGGGCTGTTCACACATCCTGAGAATATGGATTCTTTCATCACTAGGGCCACCAGCTGACTAGAATCTCCAAGAGACTTCAGGGCTCATGCTGATCGTCGTGCTGCTTCTCTCTGGTTTCTGTTAACGCTTAGGAGGGATGGGTGTGGGGATTGAAGGCAGTTGAGCTTCCTGTCTCCATCCAAGTGCTGAAAAGATAAGAATTACACATCAGGGTTCATGTTTCAGCCTGAAGGTGTTGCGTGAACTGATTCCACGTATATATCCCTTCAACTTCTCTTTGTCCAGGTCAGTGATGCTGAAGGGATTACCCATGTTCAGTGGAAGTGGAAGTCTGAGATGATTCCAAGTCTATCTGATTCTCTATACTGTGATGTAAAATACATTAGGTTGGACATGAGTGCAGAAATGGTGGCCAGAGTTTATGGGGTCTCTTTAGAGCAATGAGACTTTAGACTGAAGAGTTCTCTAAATTAAATTTTTAGGAAGGACAACTGTTTTCTAGTCAGTTTAAGAATCCAAATGATATGGTTTGGCTATGTCCCCACCCACATCTCACCTTGAATTGTAGCTCCCACAATTCTCACATGTCATGTGAGGGACCCAGTGGAAGTTAATTGAAGTTAAAGGAATTGAATCATGGGGGCTGGTCTTTCCCATGCTCTGCGTGATAGTGAACAGTGAATAGTCTCATGAGATCTGATGGTTTTTATAAAGGGGAGTCTCCCTGCACAAGCTTTCTGTCTTCCCTGCCACCATGTAAGACGTGCCTTTTGCCTTCCGCCATGATTGTGAGGCCTCTCTAGCCACATGGAACTATAAGTCCATTAAACTTCTTTTTCTCTTTCTCTCTCTCTCTCTCTTTTTTTTTTTTTTTTTTTTTTTTTTTCTGAAACAGAGTCTTACACTATCAGCAGGGCTGGAGTGCAGTTGCACGATCTCGGTTCACTACAACCTCTGCTTCCTGGTTTCAAGCGATTCTCCTGTCTCAGCCTCAGCTGGGATTACAGATGTGTGCCACGACATCCAGCTAATTTTTTGTAGTTTTAGTAGAGATGGGGTTTCACCGTGTTGGCCAGGCTGGTCTTGAAATCTGACCTTATGATTTGCCTGCCTCAGCCTTCCGAAGTGCTGGGATTACAGGCGTGAGACCCCTCGTCTGGCCTAAACCTCTTTTTCTTTATAAGTTACCCAGTCTTGGGGATGTCTTTATCAGCAGCATGAACATAGACTAATACACCGTTAAGTGAGTTAAGCTTTTATTGGCTCTACTTTGGACTTACTCTTGATCCTTAGACTATTTCATTGCCTGTCTTTTATTTCCTGTAAACATAAGAGGGCTAAGTCCATATCTTTCTTATTGCAACATCAGAAGGCCAACTGTAAAAACTTCTTTAGTAAATTTTCTAATGTTTCTCCATCAAAAAACAAAATCACAATCCTATAAATCACAGCACCATAAGAAATGCCCTGCTGGGTCTGACCAGTACTGCATCCAGCCAGCATCTTGTCCTTGGCTATGATTTTAACCAACATTTTTTAAGGAGAGTTCAGGATAGTGCTCTTTAATGAAGCCAATTCCGAATGCACCAAATACTTTTTTGCTGGAGGTTTTATTGCGATCTGCTTTTTTCTGAAATCAAGTAATAGATCATAAAAGTATAAAGAGGTATGTGTAAGTCCTCTCGAGATTGTTTTTTGTTTAACACATGATTTGTACATTGTATAGGACAACAAGCAAATCCATTTGACTTCTCTTACTCTTAGAAAAGGAGAAAAGAAGGGTCTATTGAACTAGGAATTGGGTGCTGTATTTTTCTCTGTTTGGTCATCTAGGTTCAGAATTCTCCTTTCTCCACCTTGCTGTCTTCCCTGGGAGGCTGGCCTTTGTAGATGACATTAACCACTCTTGTTTGTCTTCTGACTTCTATTAGATTTCAGTCAATGGGAAGCACTGACAGGAAGTCAAGTGCAGGAAGAGAGAAAAGTCAGGGTGTTTATTCTCCTGGTTCCTTCTCTCCATGATCTAAGGTTGTCAGGGACCCTATTCTTCTACCAAGGCTGCGGTACCTACTGGGCAGCCCTATCCCACAGCATGAGGTCTCACTGAGTTCTATTACTTATTCCCACTCCTATCTCTTTAGTCCTAGGCCCAGTTTCCCTCTGTGGCTCATCCCTGGGCACTTCATCATCCTTTCTTGGGTACCCTTAACATTGCCTGCCATGTTGCACAGATTCACTTTAACAAATCTCTCCAAGTTCTCTCTTTGAATGAGGCATCTATTCCCTGGTAGGCCCTTGACTGATGTAGGGTGGTATATACCTTCTGCCTGGGTGCTGTGCCATTTAGGGTGTGTGCAGAGAGGCTGAGTGATGGAGATAAATGGATTTTATGTCCTAAGGACTGGTTTTCTTGAGCTCTGCAGAGTGTCATCTGATGGAAATAACCAATGGCGTTTTTTCTTTTCTGTACCTTGTCAGAGGAAGCATATTTAGTGCCTTTCTATATGCCAAAGAAGAAACTGAGCTGAATATACACTTGGATAGTGTATTAGTTTCCTATTTTTGCTGTAATAAATTACTAAACACTTGGTGGACTGAAACAACACAAATTTATTATCTTACATTTATAGACATCAAAAGTGGAGGTCAGGTGCAATGACTCACGCCTGTAATCCCAAGGCAGGAGATTCCTTGAGGTCCCCAGGAGTTTGAGACCAGCCTGGGCAACATAGTGAGATGCCTATCTCTACAAAAAAATAAAAATAAATAGATTAGCTGAGTGTGGCAATGTGCACCTGGTGTCCCAGCTACTCGGGAGACTGAGGTAGGATTGCTTGAGCCTAGGACTTTGAGTCTGCAGTGAGCTATAATTGTGCCATTGCACTCCAGCCTGGGCGAACAGCGAGACCCCCGTCTTTTAAAAAAGAAAGACAAAAAATGGGTCTCAATGGGCTAAAATTAACATGTCAACATGGATGCTTCCTTTGCAGGGGTGAGGCTGGGGGAGAACTGTTTCCTTACCTTTTCCAGCTTCTAGAGGCTGCCACATTCTTGGTTCATGGCTCCCTTTTGCCTTCAAAGTCAGCACTAGCTGGTGGAGTCTTTCTCACATAGCATTACTCTGACTCCACCTCTCCTGCCTCCCTCTTTCACTTATAAGGACTGTATTAGCCATGAGAACTTGAGAAAGCAAGATTTGTCCCAGGCAAGCTGAACAAACTTACTTCCTTCCTTCCTTCCTTCCTTCCTTCCTTCCTTCCTTCCTTCCTTCCTTCTTTCCCTTTCCCTTTCCCTTTCCCTTTCCCTTTCCCTTTCCCTTTCCCTTTCCCTTTCCCTTTC
>NW_016804580.1:437847-442728 GCF_001698545.2 Rhinopithecus bieti | reverse complement strand
TCCCTTTCCCTTTCCCTTTCCCTTTCCCTTTCCCTTTCCCTTTCTCTTTCTCTTTCACCCAGGCTGCAGTACAGTGGCATGGTCTTGGCTCACTGCAACCTCCACCTCCCGGGTTCAAGTGATTCTCCTGCTTCAGCTTCCCAGGTTGCTAAGATTACAGGTTCATACCACCAGGCCTGGCTAATTTTTGTACTTTTAGTAGAGACAGGGTTTCACTATGTTGGCCAGGCTGGTCTTGAACTCCTGACCTCAGGTGATCAGCCCACCTCGACCTCCCAAAGTGCTAGATTTACAGGTGTGAGTCACCATGCCCAGCCCTGAATTTTCTTCTAACTCCAACAGATAGTGATTATTTTAACAGACAAAGGAAATACATTTTAAGTTCTAGTATTTGGAAAGAAGGCTAGAATTTCTCTTACGAACTTATGATTATGTTGGAAAAGATTCAAGACTCATGACTGGTGTGAACCAATGTCTTTCCAACACCACCTGCAACACATTTAAACTAAGGGTTATGGTTGTAGTTATGGGGTCAAAAATAATGCTCACATTGGCCAGAGGCAATGGCTTACGCCTGTAATATTAGCACTTTGGGAGGCTAAGGTGGGCAGATGGCTTGAGCTTAGGAGTTTGAGACCAGCCTGGGCAACATAGTGAGACCCTGTCTCAAATAAAATAATAATGATGATAACAATAATAATAGTCACATTGACCTTTGAGCCTTTCCTGTACAGTTTCCCTACTGACTGCATTGACTTTGTTAGAAACTTGGTCTCTATTTATACAATGATATCATTATCCTTTTTTTTCTTTTATAGATGCACTTTTTGCTTTCACAGATATTATCTTTGTTTAAAACAAGAACATGTATTTGAAATAGGAACTGTATTCCATAATAAAAGATTCTCCCAAGGCTTACGAATCGGCTTTCACCTCCAGCCTCCCCAGTAGGAGCCAAAAAGCAATGTGAAAGTGAGAAAATAATAAAACAACAATCCTAGAGCATCCCAAGAAGCAGTGAAAAACGCTTTTCAATGCTAACATATACATGTGAATTGCATGACATTACATTATGTCTGCTGATACACAGCTGTGGTCCTTGTTCGAAGTGCATGGAAATTCAGAGTCATATTTTCTGCAGTGAGTCGCTGGGAGTTTTTAGAACACACATATTTTTAAAAAATGATATCAGACCTATTTCTCCAAACATTTATTTTCCCTTCCAAAACCATAGTAATAACCTTTTCTAGCTACATAAAACTGCATTTGTGCCAAAAAAAAAAATTGCAACAGCATATGCTAATTCAGTGCTGTAGTAACTTCACATCTTGATATTGCCTTAGAAATGAAAACAGCCCTCAAACAGATTGGCTGTGACCCTCTAAGCAAATCCTAACGAGGAAGGTAAGTTGTGTTGCCTGTGTCAAAGCCCACAACTCCGTCTCCTGTTCAGGGATGGACAAGGTCCCCGGATAGCGCTCTGTCAAACTGAAGAGAAGGAAGAGGCCACAAAGAATGTCAAAGATGAGTGAAGAAGCGTATAGGTAACATCTATAATGTGGACATATTCTGTTACTGGCTCACAGACAGGTCCTGATTCGTTATTAAGATCTTTGAGATTCGGGGGCAGCTGCATGATACAAATGTGGGCACTCTTAGCTTTCAGAGTGTTGTGGGGTTCTCTTCCCTGGGTCTTGAAAAGCAGAATGGATGTTCACTTTTTGGGTATTCTTTGAGTTCGTCTCATCCTGCCTGAAATGCACACAGAGAAAAAAGAGTTTCAGGGTAGAAGAGATGAACTGAACACTTCGCAAACTACAGAGGACCACTGATTATATCCAATCTGGACAGAAAAAGCCACCTTTTGATACATGTACATAGAGTCATGTGATGTGGGAGCAGTAGAAAGAAGTGATGCACAGTCTCCACGGCTGTCAAGGAGGTAAGAAGCCAGATGAAGAGATGAGATGTGAGCATGAATAGAGAGCAAGGCAGTGCTTCATAAGTGTCTGCTGAGACCGAAAGATGTGTTTTCTGTTTCTTACTGTGTTTATTTATGGAAATCCCATTCATCCTATAAAGTCCATCCTCCACAAGGCTGCCTTTGATCATGCTGAGAAGTGATGTTTTCCCCTTTCGTATCTTTACCGTTTGTAAGGAATTAAAACATTCGTGTGTGTATCTTAATTTCCCTCCTCAATGGAGACAGTTCTGGAGGGAAGGGAGGAAAATTAGGTTTCTGGTTTTTTTCTCTGTATCTATTTCATGTAACATCTTTAGTAGGAGTCCAATAACTCTATAAAGTGGAAAAGTGAATACATTGATTGATTGATTGTTATAGAGACAAGATTTTACTGTGTTGCCTGGGCTGGTCTTAAACTCTTGGGTTCAAGGGATCCTCCTGCCAGGGCCTCCCAAAATGCTGGGATTACAGCCGTGAGCCACTGCGCCTGGACAAATTTTTGTTAAATGAGTAAATAAGAGGCGTAATAAGAGTAAAAAAGTGATTGCTTCTGCTTGAAATACTGAGGGAAGGTTTTATGGGAGAAGTTGTATCTGATTCCCTTTGAAGATCATTGCAAGGGTAGAGCCCTTGCTAATACATCAAGTTCATGGCACCAAAAAGTAAAAGATCTAGAGCTCTGAAGAGACATCCATAAATATTATCATGTTCCTTCTCTATCACCAACTCCCCAGCCCTAAGGCACACACACACGAAGAGTGAGGATTTCTGACTCAGTGTTTAGCACAGTGTGTAGCACATGGAAAATGGTCAGTAGAAGTTGAATAAATGATTGAAATGCTTTGATGAAGAAATTCATCTCAACAATATATTGCTAATCAACAATCCTTCCTTTTAGAAAGAACAAATGGAGATTTCTTGAGACCTATCTTATAGCACATGTATTTTCTAATTTCAATCCTGACAACAATGCTATGTGGTTGATATTATTCCTGTATTTTTTTTTTTTTCCCAGACAGGGTCTCATTCTGTCATCATCAAGCTGGAGTGCAGGGGTGCAGTCATGGCTCACTGCATCCTCAAACTCTTGGGCTCAAGAGATCCTCCAGCTTCAGCCTCCCAAGTAGCTGGGGCTACAGGAATGTGTCACCACACCTGGCTAATTTTTTTACTTTTATTTTTTTTTTTGTAGAGATGGGACCTTGCTATATTGCCCAGGCTGGTCTTGAACTCCTGGTCTCAAGCAGTCCTCCCACCTGGGCCTCCCAAACTGCTGGGATTATAGGCATGAGCCACTGTGCCTGGCTGCCTGCCATTTTTTTTTTTTTAAATAGGTAAAACCTTGGGTGAGTTGCCCAGGTCACACAGTACAGAAAAGACTGAAGATTCAGATTCAAATCTTACTCCTTATGATCCTTCCACTATGAGGAAGATGTGCTGATGACCTAGGTACCTCTTCTTGCTTAGTTCATATTTTATTTTTATTTATTTATTTTTGAGACAGGGTCTTGCTGTGTTGCCCAGGCTGGAGTAGTGAATCTCGGCTCACGGCAACCTCCGCCTCCTGGGTTCAAGCAATTCTCCTGCATCAGCCTCCTGAGTAGCTGGGATTATAGGCATCCAGCACCATGCCCAGAAAATTTTTGTACTTTGAGTAGAGATGGGGTTTGGTCATGTTGGGCAGGCTGATCTCCAACTCCTGACCTCAAGTGATCCACCTGCCTTGGCCTCCCAAAGTACTGGGATTACAGGTATGACCCACCACACCTGGTTCATACTTTAAAATAGCATCATCATCCTTACTTTTAATCTTGCCTGCCGTGATTAACAATTTCTTTGGCACTACCTTAAGATATTGTGATCTTTCTTTGAAGGCACTTAGATTTCCCATCTTAACCAAACCCTCTGGGCTTAGAGAAGTATTCATGAAATCTTTCCATCTTTTCCCCTGCATCATTTCAAAACTTGTTTCATTTTTACATTAACACATCTTCTGGGATTACATATATATATAAATAAGATACACTAAATTCAGTGCTTCTTGTGCATCGTGATTGGCCAGACCAGATGGAGTGATTTGTGAACCAGAATTGAAAATCAAAACACAAGTGCTTTTTAAAGAGGTTGAAGTTGAGAAGCAACTGTTCATGGCAGACTTAGAGCTTTAATTCTAAGCGGTTTTGCGTTTGTTTTCAAGCTGTGTCTGACTATGGAATATTGGAACCTCCACCCTGGAGCTACTATATATGTATCACGCATATACACTGCCCTTGACAAAGTGAGGAGTGTAGTTGGAGCTGAGTTGTGGAGTTTTACAGGGCAATGTGCCTGTTATTACCATAGGATGGTAGAAGTGCCAGTTGTTTGCTTTTGCTGTTGCTGCAGAGCCTGTGTGCAGAAACCGAGAGCAGTGAAAAGTCCCTTTGCTGAACAGGTTCTGGGAGGCCCCCGAAGAACAAATTCTCAAGAGTAAGGCATGTTAATTTCCAGGTGCTTGTTCTGAATTGGACTCCCTCTGCTTATTATTATTTAATCCTCAGGACAATCATATGAAATCAGCATTGTAATCCCAGTGTTGCAGAGGATACTGAGAGCATTAGGGTCACACAACCAATATACAGGGGAGCTGATTTAAAAATCAAGGCTGTGACTCCAAAGCCCTTCATCCATTGCAATACCATTTCTGAACTCATACAAGCAGTTTAGATTGATCAGAAGGCAGGTTTCTTCTGTCCCATAGAGTGGAGAAGGAAGAGCCTAGAATGTGTCTCTGAGAGAGATCAGTTTCCTGAGATATATAAAGTTTCGTGGCTTCCAATGCTGCTTTGACTTTTCAGCAGGACCAGACAGAATATGTCATTCAGTAGGACAGTGTTGATGATGATGAAAGTTGTCTTTTTTTTTTTTTTTTTTTTTTT
>NW_016804580.1:392360-437414 GCF_001698545.2 Rhinopithecus bieti | reverse complement strand
TTTTTTGAGACAAAGTCTCACTCTGTTGCCCAAGCTGGAGTGCAGTGGTGCTATCTCGGCTCACTGCAACCTCCACCTCTTGGGTTCGAATGATTCTCCTGCCTCAGCCTCACAAGTAGCTGGGATGACAGGCAAGCACCACCATGCCCGGCTTTTTAAAATTTTTTGTGTTGTTAGTAGCAATGGGATTTCACTGTGTTGGCCAGTCTGGTCTCAAACTCCTGACCTTGTGATCCATCCGCCTCGGCCTCCCAAAGTGCTGGGATTACAGGTGTGAGCCTGGAAAGCACTATGGCATTATAGCTTATATATAGGATGCATTCACAAAGGCTTGTGGTTGACTTCTACTTTTTTTCCTAGCTATGTTACCTTAAGCAAATTATTCTGTCTTCCTCTGTTTCTTCATAAAATGAGGCTAATACAGTGAATCCTCATTATTTGCTGATTGCATATTTGCGAATTTGCCTACTTGATAGTGGTTATTTATAATCCCCAAGTCAATGCTTACAAGGTTTTGTGGTCATTTGCAGTCATGTCCAGAGCAGCAAAAAATGTGAGTTGCCTGATATGTACATTCCTGGGTGCAGTTGAACAAAGCCACAGTCTGCCTTCTTGGTTCAGCTCTCATACTGTAAATGAGTATCCTTTTTGTGTCAAGTTTAGTTAGTGTCAAGTGTTCACATTTTATGCCTTTTGATTGATTCTGCTGTTTAGAATGGCCCCCAAGCAGAGCGCTGAAGAGCTCTCTGGCGCTTCTAAGTGCAAAGAGGCTGTGATGTGCCTTATGGAGAGAATACATGTGTTAGATAAACTTCACTCAGAATTACGGTGGTGTTGGCCATGAGTTCAATGCCAATGAATCAACATGATGGTACATCTAGCAAAAGGAAGAGGAAACTGGCCTATCTCTATGTGAGGCCGCTCTGCAAAGTGCTAAAGGAATATCTATAGCATGTGATGAAGTTATGGAAAAGATGGAAATGAGGCTAAATTTGTGGATTCATGAGATGAGTTTTAAAAACTTAGCCCTAAATGTTTCTATTAATGATCAAAGGATTGCCCCCCCCACCCCAATTAAAATTCCTCTCTCAGATTACAGTATTTTCTCCTAAAGAATCTATAGGCTAGCTGAGCTCTGTAGCTCAGACCTGTAATCCCAGCCCTTTGGGAGGCAAAGCAGGAGGATTACTTGAGGCCAGGAGTTTGAGACCAGCCTGAGCAAAATAGCAAGATCCTATCTTTCCAAAAAAAAAAAAAAAAATTAAAATTAAAAACTTGGCCGGGCATGGTGGTGTGTGCCTGTAGTCCTTGCTACGTAGGAGGCTGAGGCAGGAGGATTGCTTTCACTTGAGTACAGGAGTTCAAAGTTATCATGAGCTGTGATTACACCACTGCACTCCAGCCTCAGGAAAAAAGAGAGACCCTGTCTCTAAAAAAAAAAAAAAACAGGCAGGTGCTGTGGCTCATCCTTGTAATCCCAGCACTTTGGGAGGCCAAGGCAGGCAGATCACAAGGCCAGGAGATCAAGACCATCCTGGCTAACATGGCAAAACCCCATCTCTAATAAAAATACAAAAAAATTAGCCGGGCATGGTGGCGGGCACCTGTAGTCCCAGCTACTGGGGAGGCTGAGGCAGGAGAATGGCGTGAACCCAGGAGGCAGAGCTTGCAGTGAGCCGAGATCACGCCACCGCACTCCAGCCTGGGTGACAGAGCGAGACTCCGTCTCAAAACAAACATATATATAAACATATATATTAGCCACTAGAAGAAGTAAATTGATTAGACTAGTTATTCAATATCTAGCAGAGAGCTGTCTTCGGGGAACAGATTACAGGAGAGGTAGATTTTGGCAAATATCTGGGCCACTGTTTCAGAGAGGACTGTCAATCACAGGGTGGTGACGGGGTTGGAGTACTTTGTACAGCTGGAGAAATCCTGACACCCAGAGGGGGCAGGAGTGTTCTGAGGGCCTGCTACAGGTCGGGGGTCACATTTCAGGAGGTGAAGTGAGAACACACAGATGGGTAACAAGACTTTAAAAGGACAAACTTACTCACTTGCTTTATTTCCCAAGTTTGCCCAGAATTGTCAAAGCTCAGAAGAAATTATTTTATTGACATGCCTCAGAATGAAAATTCAGCCTATTTGGCTCACAATAACAGTTGTGATTATTTAGAATCTGTGCTAAACACTATTTGTGTTTTTGCATCATCAAATTGCTTTAGAGTCATCCATTAAACAATTACTCAATTTGAAATTGTGTCTCATAGGAGAATGTTAAAAAAGAACGAGAAAGAACCTAATCCTCATTAAGAACTATTAGCCAAGTGTGACAAGCTTTATTTTGTCTTACAGAAAACAGAGATGTCATTTGGTATTGAGTCAAAATAAATGGGTTATGACGTATTCCACTCTTTAAAATGTCCTGAGGCTGGTGGGATAAGTGGAGGAGATCTGCAGATGGTATGCCAAGCAAAGGCAGCTAATGAACCTAGCATTGCTACATAGCAACGGCATTAGCATTTCATTTGTTGGAATGAATTATTTGAGTTTTTCACTTTTTGCCCTGATCTTTATGCAACGGTGTAACTAATGATGAAAATGAACAAAGCCTTGAAAATAGGACTTATTAACAAAGGTCACAAGACCTGAAATGATTAAATCTGCAAGAAGGCTGATGGAGTTATTTAGTCGGGATTTTTCAGTGCCCGAATGAGGACTGTCCGGGAGATAGTAACTAGCTGTTCTTTCTCTCTATGGAATATATTAATAGATCTCAAAGGATGTCAACTTGAACTACAATAGGAGTTATAGGGGTGAGTTATGAAAAAGAACTTCCTGTCTGTTTTTGCAGGAAAGGCTAAAATAATTTAGCAAGGAAGATGTGCAATATCATTCCTCTAAGAGTTTTTCCTGTCCCTCCTTCTAAATTAGAGTCAATCATCTTTGACCTGCAAGATGTAAGAATAGTCTCATGTGAATATAGGGAACAAAATGATGTTCCGATGCCTCCATTTTCAGTAGGATAGGTTGTTGCAGTCAATGTGGTGTGTTTGATGCTGTATGAGTCTACTACTATTTTAAGACTGTATGGCATTATTCTTTTTATAAGAGAGATCTCAAATTAGAGGTTGAGAATGCAAAGATAACTATTGCCTTGGCCCTGAGGAATTCTTAAAGCATATCCATTTTCCTTGCCTCTACAAGTTCATTGCTGGCAAAAGCAATTTTATTCATATTTTCTTACTCATTCCCTCCTCCCTTGTCCCACTCCTTTTTTCTCCCTCCCTATTTCTAACCCATGTAGAGTGGTTACTTGAGGGAATGGTTTTATGAATAAAGATTGTATCCTTTGCTCAAGAGCCTTGGTGTGTGATTGTAGATTAAAGCTTTCATTTTGAAAGCTTTCATCTGAAAGCAATATACAGCCATAAAAATAGCAATAGTAAGATTATTTTAATTACCACATGTAGAAGTTCCAGAAAGATTCAAGACAAATATAGTAGCTTGTAGGCTTTAAGAGCTAATTATTGAGAATGGGGTATTGGAATATCTGATTATACTGTGGATGTCTCTATTTCTTCTTGTACTCTGACTAATTGTACCAGTGTTCATACGGGGGCTGAACAGCCACCTCGTGGGGAAAGTCAGAGATCATTCCTGTGTCAGATATTGGTTGCACCTCATTCTACACTTCTCACTATTCTTCTTTCTGTTCTTTTGGTTTTGTTTTAGATCCTATACTTATTTCACCACACATAGGCCCTATGGCCTCCTAACTTTTCATCACAAGAATTTGCCATGTGGTTCTCAACTGCTCTTTCTAGGTAATCTAAAATAATGAGGCTCCATGCGATATTGGGGACATAATTACAGTATGGGGTGTGGATCACTTGAGGTCAAGAGTTTGAGACCAGCCTGGCCAACATGGTGAAACCCCATCTCTACTAAAATACAAAATTAGCTGGGCATGGTGGTGCGTGCCTGTAATCCCAGCTACTCGGGAGGCTGAGGCACAAGAATTACTTGAACCTGGGGGGCAGAGGTTGCAGTGAGCCGAGATTGTGCCACTGCACTCCAGTCTGGGTGATGGAGTGACACTCTGTCTCAAAAAAAAAAAAAAAAAAAAAAGTTTATTTAAAATCTGAAATTCAAGATTAACTGGACCTCTGTCCTGTATTTTTATTTGCTAAATCTGAGAACTCTACATCGAGATGGTATTTTTATTAATTTGATGGTGTTAAGTATGATTATTTTATAACAGCAAATGGATGGTGTCTGTTGGAACTCCATAGCAGTTAACACTGAACAATTTCTAAAACATAGCAATATGTGGTGATGTTGTTTGAATATTAGTCTCCTCCAAATCTCATGTTGAATTTTGATCCTCAGTATTGGAGGCGGGGCCTGGTAGGAGATAATTAGCATCTTAGGGATGGATCGTTTATAAAGGGCTTGGTGCTGTCCTTCAGTATTGAGCAAGTTCTCACTATTAGTTCCTGTGAGAACTGATTGTTAAAAAGAGCCTGGTACCTCCACCCCTTGGTCTCTCACCATGTGATCTCTGTACATGCTATCTCCCCTTTTCTTTCCACCATGAGTAGAAGTACCCTAAAGTCCTTACCAAAAGCAGATGCTGGCGCCATGCTTCCTGTACAGCCTGCAGAACTGTGAGCCAAAGGAACCTCTTTCTTTCATAAATTCCCCAGCTCAGATGTTCCTTTATAGCAAATCAAATGGACTAAGACATGGGGCAAACTCAAACTTTGACTTAGAGTGAATGGTTTAAGAGTCAACAGAGCACTTTTGAGTGGAGAAGCAGAGCAAACTATGTTTTGTTGGCTAACCAACATGTGGGAGAATAAGATGGCACTGATCTGTAGTCTTGATCTGGACCATGGGTTTTTCTTAGTATAGTAGAAACTCTGTGATTGTATTTGTTTAAAGTACTTTGTGACTATATTTGTTTTTAACTGTGAAAGTGAAAAGAAAATAGATCAAAAAGCAAGTGACTCTCTCTGAGCTAGAGTGAAGAGGTTGCCATGTTGATCATTAACTATTGTTGCCTGGAGTGATACAGGTGATGTATATATGCAATTTTGGTAAATGTTTTGAGTGTTTTTGAGAAGAATGTGTACTCTGTTGTTTTTTAATAGAGCATTCTATAAACATTAGTTAGGTCAAGTTTATTGATAGCATTCAAATAAGTCTACTATATTATTGCTTATTTTCTGTCTAGTTGTTCTAATAATTATTGAGAGAGAGGTGTTGAAAGATAAGATTCTAAGCTTGGCATTGTAGCTCACACCTATAATCCCAGCACTTTGGGAGGCCAGGATTTGAGAACAGCCTACGTAACATAGCAAGACCTTATCTCTATGAAAACAAAATAACAAAACCAACCAAACAAAAAAATACATGATTATAATGTGAATTTCTATATTTCTTCTTGCATTTGTATCAGTAATTGCTTCATGTATTTTGAAGCTCCATTATTAGGGAATCTAAACATTTAGGATTGCTGTGTCTTCTACTTGAACTGATCCTTTATCCTTTATGAAATGACTTTATCTCTCAAAATAATCTTGTCTCTGGGATCTACTTTGTTGCATATTAATGTAGCCACTTCAACTCTCTTTTTTATTAGAGTCTTAGGCTATATCTTTTTCCATTTTCTAACTTTGAATCCGTTTGTGTGTTTCCATTTAAAGTGTATTTTTTGTAGGCAGCCTATAGTTGTGTCTTACCCAATATGACAATCTCTGCCTTTTAATTGGATGTTTAGACCATTTACATGTAATGTTATTATTGCTATGGTTATATTTGAGCTCATCATCTTGCTATTTGTTTTTTATTTATGTCATTTGTTCTTTGTTCCCCTTTTCCTCTTATTCTGCCTACTTTGGGATTAATTGAATATTATGTTCCATTTGATCTCCTCTATTGACTTATTAACTATAATTCTTTGTTTTATTATTTTGGTATTTGCTTTAGGAATATGTCCAATTTAATAGAAGCTCCTTGATGTAGCCCAGACCCACTAACTATGCTCCCAGTTCAGGGCCTTTGCTCTCTCTGTTCTTCCTTTTAGAAATGCTCTCTTTATGCTTGTATCCACATGACTGACTTACCCATTTATTGTAAATAGGTTTACATTGATATTGATACTGTAATTGATATTAAAAATAATGCTATTATAAATATCACTTTATCAAATCTTTCTGGACCTCCTAATCTAAGGTAATTCCCTAAACCTGACCTGCCACTCTACTATTTACCCACCTCAGTTGTTTTTCATAGCCCTTATCTCAGGATTTATTTCTTTGTTTGTTTACTGTCTCTTTCTTTCCACTGGCATGTAAGTTTCATGAAAATCATGGACTCTATTTTGTCTACTGCTGAATTTCCAGTGTGTAGAACAGTGTGTGACATATCAAACAATAAATATTTGTTGAATGAATGATTGAATGAATGAATGAAAGATTCAGAATTGGAGGGAGGACAAACGTCTGGGTTAATGTCCAGGTTGATCTGTTGCCATACCTGATCACCTGAATGTGTTTGTCTGAACTAGTGGGATTGGGCATTGCCCTCTGTCAGGGTGCTGCTCTGTGTTTTTTTGGAGTTGCACACTGGTTAGAATGGAATATCATTTCTGGTCAGCAGAGGAACATTCACTGTTGAAATATACATGAGGAGAGTTTGCAGAATTTTTGTGCCCCTTCCTAGCTTCTACACTACATGATCCCCAACTCATCCCACTTTTCTTGCTTCATATTCTTCCCCTCGATTACTTTTTTTTTTTTTTTTTAAGGTGGAGTCTTGTTTTGTTGCCCAGGCTGTAATACAGTGACACAATGTGACACAATCTCGGCTTACTGCAACCTCTGTCTCCTGGGTTCAAGCGATTCTCCCACCTCAGCCTCTCGAGTAGCTGGGATTACAGGTGTATGCCACCATGCCTAGCTAATTTTTGTACTTTTAGTAGAGACAGGGTTTTGCCATGTTGGCCAGTCAGGTCTCAAACTCCTGACTTCAGGTGATCCTCCCGCTTTGGCCTCCCAACATTGTTAAAATGTTACATTGTTAAAATGTAGCAGGTGTTAAAATGTTAACACCTGCTGGGATTACAGGTGTGAGCCACCACACCCGGCCTTTGATTACTTTTGTCACAAGTTTCTCAATACCTCAAGGCTCAGAACTTCAGTCAAAGAAATTTTTCAGAAAAAGTATATAATAATGTGTGTAAGGGGAAGAGAAGAAGAGAAAGGGAGACAGAATGATACAGCAAATAGGATAAGATGTGACATTTGAGAAATTTGGATGAGGAACTATGGGAATTATTTATAGTAATTTTTGCAACTTTTGTGTAAGACTGAATTAAAGAAAGTAACTTTGAGCTTCATGGCTTCTATCCCTTCCTCCAATCCCTATAGCCAATAGGGTCTCCACTTCCTGTTGTTTCAGTTTGCCATCTGACTTTGTACCCAGCACCTCATTTCATTTCCCTCTGGCCATACCCCACTCATTGTTCCCATTGCTCTCACATTCTCTTAGCTAGACTCTTGCAATGATCTCTGGAACTGGCCTCCTCAGTCAGTCACTCCTGGCTGCTGTTCACCCCACACATGGCTGCCTGGATGCTTGGCCTGAAATACAGATCTAATTACATCACTCCTCTGCTCAAAAGGCTGTGCTGTTCCCTTGTTGCCGGCCCTTATGTAGTAGTTTGATAGCTTTCCACAAGTATTGCCACACTTCCTGATCAGATTTATTTCCCACTTTGCCCCTGTGTGTTTGTCTCACTTGATCCTCTGCCATTTCAGGAATCACTCCTCACTTTTCACTTTTCTCTTCTCTTTGCTGTGTCTGTCTGTCTGTCTGTCTGTCTCTCTCTCTCTCTCTGGAGACAGGGTCTTCTTGCTCTATGGCCCAAGCTCTGCGGTGCAGTAGCATGATCATGGTTCACTGTAGTCTCAATCTCCCTGGCTCAAGTGATCCTCCCACTTAAGCCTCCTAAGTAGCTGAGACTACAAGGACATACCACTACAGCTGGCTAATTTTTCTGTTTTTTGTAGAAATAGAGTTTTGCTACATTACCCAAGCTGGTCTTGAATGCCTGTGCTCAAGTGATCCACCCGTCCTGGCCTCCTAGAGGGCTGGGATTACAGGCAGGAGCTTCCACACCAGGCCCTCTTCCATCTCTTTCTGTCAAAGGTCTTCTCCAAAGGCTACCTCCTCTGCAAGCTTTCTCTCATCCCCTAGTCAATAGGAAATTTCTTCCAAAGGTTGAGATTCTCTAGTACTGAGATTTGTACCTTTATTATGGAGTTTACATTTCTGACTTCAGCTGGAGGCTATGAAGACTCAGAGAAAGAAACTCATCTCATTCGTCTTTGTATCTCTCTAAACTTAGAACACCTCTACAACTTTACATATAAAGCTAATATTGCCTAGGTTTCCTTCTAGGGTTTTAATGGTTTTAGGTTTTACATTTAAGTCTTTAATCAATCTTCAGTTAATTTTTGTATAAGGTGGGGGGGTCCCACCTTTTTTTTTTTGTAAGGTGGGGGGGTCCAGTTTTAGTTTTTTGCATATGGCTAGCCAGTTTTCCCAACACCATTTATTAAATAGGGAATCCTTTCCCCATTGCTTGTTTTTGTCAGGTTTGTCAAAGATTGGATGGTTGTAGGTGTGTGGAGTTACTTCTGAGGTCTCTGCTCTGTTGCATTGGTCTGTGTATCTGTTTTGGTACCAGTACCATGCTGTTTTGGTTACTGTAGCCTTGTAGTATGGTTTGAAGTCCTGTAGCGTGATGCCTCCAGCTTTGTTCTTTTGGCTTAGGATTGTCTTGGCTATACGGGCTCTTTTTTGGTTCCATATGAAATTTAAAGTAGCTTTTTCTCATTCTGTGAAGAAAGTCAATGATAGCTTGATAGGGATAGGATTAAATCTATAAATTACTTTGAGCAGTATGGCCATTTTCACGATATTGATTCTTCCTATCCATGAGCACAGAATGTTTTTCCATTTGTTTGTGTTCTCTCTTACTTCCTTGAGCAGTGGTTTGTAGTTCTCCTTGAGGAGGTTATTCACATCCCTTGTAAGTTGTATGCCTAGGTGTCATTCAGGACATAGGCATGGGCAAAGACTTCATGACTAAAACACCAAACGGCAACGGCAAAGTTGACAAATGGGTCGAATTAAACTACAAGAGCTTCTGCACAGCCAAAAGAAACTATCATGAGAGTGAACAGGCAACCTACAGAACGGGAGAAACATTTTTGGCAATCTACTCGCATCTGACAAAAGGCTAATATCCATGAATCTAGCAAGGAGCTTAAACGAAATTAAAAGAAAAAAGAAAAAAAAAACCCCATCAAAAGTGGGTGAAGGATATGAATGGACACTTCTCAAAAGAAGACATTCATGCGGCCAACAAACATATGAAAAAAGGCTCATCATCACTGATCATTAGAGAAATGAAAATCAAAACCACAGTGCGATACCATCTCATGCCAGTTAGAACAGCAATCATTAAAAAGGAAACAACAGATGCTGGAGAGGAGTAGGAGAAATAGGAACGCTTTTACACTGTTGGTGGGAGTGTAAATTAGTTCAACCATTTTGGAAGACGGTGTGGAAATTCCTCAAGGATCTAGAACCAGAAATACCATTTGACCCAGCAGTCTCATTACTGGGTATATACCCAAAGGATTATAAATCATTCTACTATAAAGACACATGCAAACGTATATTTATTGCAGCACTATTTACAATAGCAAAGATTTGGAACCAGCCCAAATGCCCATCAGTGATAGACTGGATAAAGAAAATGTGGCACATGTACACTATGGAATATAATGCAGCCATAAAAAGGATGAGTTCGTGCCCTTTGCAGGGATGTGGATGAAGTTGGAAACCATCATTCTCAACAAACTAACACAGGAACAGAAAACCAAACACCACATGTTCTCATAAGTGGGAGATGAACATTGAGAACACACGGATACAGGGAGGGGAACATCACATACCAGGGCATGTTTTGGGGTGGGGAGCTAGGAGAGGGATAGCATTAGGAGAAATATCTAATGTAGATGATGGGTTGATGGGTGCAGCAAACCACCACAGCGTGTGTGTACCTATGTAACAAACTTGCACGTTCTGCGCATGTATTCCAGAACTTAAAGTATAATAAAAAACTAATAATTATTTGCTGAATTGAACTGATTTAATTTTGAATTTCATAACCGTTACCCTAATGGCTACCTCCACAGAGCCATTATCCATCAAACTGTTTCAATTGAATTAGATTCATTTTCACCATAATTTTCAAAAGACCCAGTCAGCTAAATTATTCTATATGGTATTCTGATTAGCAAAGGCACAGAAATAATCCAGTCTTCCGAAATTTCCAACAAAACCATGGGGAGGTAAAAGTTGGCAAGAAATTATGTTCAGAATAATTTACAAAGCTTCTGCCACTGTTGAAATCATGCTTTTTCTTATATTCTTATATTCACTACATAAGTAGAAAGGTGCTTATGTAGGTTTCTATCTTAATAAAGCCTATAAAATATTGTCACAAGCATCCTTTCTTTAGGACCTGTGATTCACACCCTACATGGTTGAGGACTGGCTCATTTCAAAGTTGAAGAACAACCTTTTATGAAATTTTTGTTTGTTGACTCGATTTTACTTTTTATTTTTGTCACGGATTTCAATCATTAGAATCATATACAGAGGAATACCTGCTGTTGGAATGTATATTTTCTGAAGGGTGAAAAGAAATGTAGATGGTGATTTCTAAAATCTTCTTATCATTTTATTGGCTGTGAAGATTTTCTGTTTTCTAAATTATGTCTGAATTAAAGAGATTCAAAGCAATATGACATAGAATAATTGCTGACATTTATACTTCCTGGTTAAGAGCTATGTATGATATGTAAGGATTGAAACACCCTATAATATTGCTCTATCAGCAAAATGCCATGGCTTGATTTTGTGAATTCTTCCTCTCTGCAAGCTGAAAGGCAAGACTTCCTTTATCTGTTCCTTGAATCTATTTCACGATCTATTACACTCCTTCTGTGAATTGAAAAATTATAGTGTTTTAAAATCCATTGAAATACTTAGTAAAGGTCTATTTGTTTTGCTCCCTTCTTGAGTTTACAGTTTTCTTTTGAAATGAGCAGTATTTTTCTAACACATTTATGAGATGGGCATTAAATTCCAGCGAAAATCTATTTTTATTATACAGATGCAGTTTGACTTACGATAGGCGTACATCCTTATAAACCCATCATAAGTTGAAAATATCGTAAGTCGAAAATGCATTAAATATACCTAACCCGCCTAACATCATAGCTTAGCCTAGGCTACCTTAAATATGCTCAGAGCATTTACATTCACCTACAGTTGGGCAAAATCATCTAACACAAAGCCTATTTTATAACAAAGTGTTGAGTATTTCATGTAATTTACTGTACTGACAGTGGAAAACAAATTAGTTGTTTGACTACTTGAAGTGTAGTTTCTACAAAATACCTATTGCTTTTGTACCATTGTGAAGTCAAAAAATTAAGTCAAACAATCATAAGTTAGGGACCGTCATATTTTTACTTCAAGAACTCTAAGATTTAAATTTTTCCCATTCTTATTGTCTGATTTCCAAACTATTAGCATTGTTTCATTTACTTTTACTTTTAAATTTGTTACGGATAATTAGATTCATAGGTATTTTAAAATTATCTGCAAATCCAGAGCCTCTTTAGTCCTGAATTGTGAGATTCCAGAAGTCTTTGTAACTAGTTTCCATTCATATTCCTGATTCACGTACCTGAGTGTGTAGTTCTGTTGGCTGCAGCTGTTTTACCTTACAGAGGGGTCAGCACAGCTCCATAGACAGGGCCAAATGCTGGCCAAAGGCAGAGGCAGTTTGTTCAAGTCTGGGCACTAAGAGAGCTCAGCATGGACCAACCATAGGCATGTGACAGATGTATCTGCTGCCAACAGTTTCATGGGATTGTTATGGTTACAATTAGGTTAGGAGACTTTTCTGAGTCCTCGAATTGCACAGAGTTTTTTTTTTTTTCTGGAGCCGGAGGCTGGAGTACATTGGCTCAATCTTGGCTCACTGCAACCTCTGCCTCTGGATTCAAGAGATTCTCTGGCCTCAGCCTCCCAAGTAGCTGGGATTACAGGCACCTGCTATCATGCCCAGCTAATTTTTTGTATTTTTAGTAGGGATGGGGTTTCCTCATGTTGGCCAGGCTGGTCTCGAACTCCTGACCTCAGGTGATCTGCCCACCTCAGCCTCCCAAAGTGCTGGAATTACAGGCATGAGCCATTGCACCCAGCCATTGCAAAGACCTCTTAAGGACACTTTCTGGGTCTTAAGTGTAAGTCTAATATAGATATCTTGACCATACCTCAAATAACTAACCACCCCAAATTTACTTCTAGTTGTTCCCTTATAATTACCTCATTCTCATCCTATCTCTTCTCTCTTTCTCAGTTATGCTTTGAGCCATGTTTTGCTGGAAGAGTTTGAGTAATTTGCAACTACTTCAAAACAAATACAGGAAAGGACCTTGTATGTGTTCAAACCATTTCAGTTCTTGTCTGTTTGCTTTTATGGGATTGGATGATTAGATTCTGTCTGTCAATTGCAGCTTGTTCTCACTCTGTTTTTTTTTTTTTTTTTGTGCTATGGTCATAACTAATTTATGCTAAGGATCCAGTAGCATATTTTAATAGCAACACGTTTATTTGCTACTTTAAAAATTTCTACATGATTTCTCCATGCCTAGTAATTATACAAAACTGTTCTTATTAAAAATTATACATTCGGCATAATCTTCTCAGTGGTACTTTTTGTTCTGATTCTTGTACAGAGTTTGCTCATTACAGAGCGGGTCAATCATTCCTATGTATTCTTTCTACTGTGGGCTTATCATTACCTGCACAGGCGTGTCTACCAACATCTCAACAGTCTCTCCATTCTGATTTGTAGATGTTTAAACCAGCTTGGACTTCTAAGAATAGCTTGCTTCAGGCATAGACAAATCCCTTCTCCAAGGTCTGAGCCTCCCTACACCCCAGTGAAAGCTAAACCTTATCATCAAGAAACTGAAGCCAGGCCTACCTCCTGACATTCCGTTTATCTTAGCAGTACCATTGTTCTTCCTATCTCAGACCTCAGAGTCATCTTTGATTTTCTTTTCTTCCCAGACCCTGAACTTGAACTATTCAGTGAGCCTGACTTTCAAGTGTGCAGCTGACCAGGGCACTCCTATGGAAAGTGGGTTCATAGGTTCCAATCTTGACTCTACTTCTCGTTAACTGGAGACCTCTATTGTGCTCAAGGGTATCTTCCTGCTACTGTCTAAACATGTTTTACTCATTTCTCAGACCCTTTTACGCAGGCTCTGCTATTGCCCACTGGCCACAGATGCCTCCTGCGAGACTAGCCCGCTGCTTGTTTCAGACACACTAGAAACATTGCTCTAGCGTGGGCAGTTTCCAGGCTCGATGCTCTATGTTACTGATATGGCAGGTCACAGGTACAATTTCTTTTCTTTTCTTTTTTTTTCTTTTTTTTTTTGAGACAGAGTCTGGCTCTGTCGCCCAGGCTGGAGTGCAGTGGCCGGATCTCAGCTCACTGCAAGCTCCGCCTCCCGGGTTTAGGCCATTCTCCTGCCTCAGCCTCCCGAGTAGCTGGGACTACAGGCGCCCGCCCCTTGCCCGGCTAGTTTTTTTTTTTGTATTTTTTAGTAGAGACGGGGTTTCACCGTGTTAGCCAGGATGGTCTCGATCTCCTGACCTCGTGATCCGCCCGTCTCGGCCTCCCAAAGTGCTGGGATTACAGGCTTGAGCCACCGCGCCCGGCCTCTTTTTTTTCTTGTTTTGAGACAGAGTCTCACTCTGTCGCCCAGACTGGAGTGCCATTGTGTCATCTTGGCTCATTGCAACCTTCACCTCCCGGGTTTAAGCAATTCTCCTGCCACAGCCTGTTGAGTAGGTGGGATTATAGGCACCCGCCACCATGCCTGGCTAATTTTTGTGTGTTTAGTAGAGACAGGGTTTTGCCACGTTGGCTAGGCTGGTCTCGAACTTCTGAACTCCTCAGCCTCCCAAAGTGCTGGGATTATAGGCATGAGCCACCGCCCCTGGCCTAGGTCACAGGTGCAATTTTGCATTGATCAGTTCTAATCCTGAAATGCTATATAGTAAAACCCAAGGTTCTTATGGAAGGAACAGAGACCAACTTTTGTTTTTGGCAAGGAGACAGGATTACAATCTGCTGTGTGTTAGCTGAGTGGACTATGGGTTTACTTAAATTGCATTGAGTTTAAATAAGTTTTGGATTTATTAGGCAACATTTGAATCAACTACTTACTGGGTTAGTACTTTCCATGGTATATTTCTATATTCCTTCTACGGTATTCATAGTTTCTTCATGAAAATACTGATGGCAATGATAGTCCCCCTTCTTGATGGTTTTATAAGCTACATTCTCCTATTTCTTCCCGTATTTTCTCTCCCTACACAATTGTTATGGTGATTCTAAGCTTTTATCTTCAGTTTTTATTGAGCTTATCAATGATCAAAGTACATCAACAAGAGAAAAGACTGTATGTTACTAAATATATATGGCTTTATATATATATAGCAGTATTTATAGTGTATATATACATGTATACATATATAGAACTAAGCATATAATATAGCACTTAGTAAGTTGTGATAAACTTAACAAGAAATGTACACATTTTAGTATTTTCACTTATTTTGTCCAATTGAGTTATCCTAGACACAGGTAAATTTTCATCTCTGGCAGAAAAAAGATCAGTTAATATAATTTTCTTTGTTCAAAAGTTTTATTTAAATAGAGAGTTCTATAGATTTTAACTGCTGTCAAGAAAAGGTTTGTCTTGCTTTTGGAGTGATATGATCTTGAAAATTAGTGTGTAAAGTGATTTATTTAAAATACACAGGCCTGTGGCACTTAATGTTTTGATCAATGACAGGTCACATGTACAACATATACAACAGTGGTCCAACAAGATTATAATGGAGGCTGGGTGCAGTGGCTCAAGCCTCTAATCTCAGCAGTCTGAGAGGCCGAGGCAGGTGGATAACTGAGGTCAGGAGTTCAAGACCAGCCCGGCCAACATGGTGAAACCCTGTCTCTACTAAAAATACCAAAAATTAGCTGGATGTGATGATGTGCACCTGTAATCCCAGCTACTCAGAAAGCTGAGGCAGGAGAATCACTTGAACCCAGGAAGTGGAAGTTGCAGTGAGCCGAGATCATGCCATTGCACTCCAGCCTGGGCAAAAAGAGTGAAACTCTGTTAAAAATAATAATAATAATAAATAAGAAAAGATTATAATGGAGCTGAAAAATTCCTGTCACCTAGTGACATTGTAGCACAATGCATGACTCATGTGTTTGCAATGGCGCTGGTGTAAACAGACTTGCACTGCTAATAGTATAAAAATCTAGCACATACAATTATGTACATACTACTTGATAATAAATGACTATATTACCAGTTTATGTATTTACTGTACTTTTTATTGTTATTTTAGAGTGTACTCCTTCTACTTATATGTATAAAAAAGCTAACTGTGAAATAGCCGCAGGTGGATCCTCCAGGAGGTATTCTAGAAGAAAGCATTGTTATCATAGGAGATGACAGCTCCCTGTGTGTTACTGCCCCTGAAGACCTCCCAGTGAGATGAGATGTGGAAGTGGAAAACAGTGACATTGATGATCCCAACGCTGTGCAGGACTAGGCTAATAGGTGTGTTTGTGTCTTAGTTTTTAACAAAAAAGTTTAAAGGTAAAAGTAAAACAAAAGGTAAAATGGAAAAAAGCTTATAAGAATATAAAGAAAAAAATTTTGTATAGCAGTACAGTGTTTGTATTTTACGCTGTTATTGTGAGTCAAAAGTTAAAAAAATTTAAAAGCTTATAAGGTAAAAAAGTTACAGTAACCTGAGCTGAATTCATTATTGAGGAAAGACTTGTTTTTAAAATAGAGTGTAGCAAAAGTGTACAGTGTCTATAAAGTCTACAGCAGTGTATAGTAATGTCCTAGGCCTTCCCATTCACTCACCACTTGCTCACTCACCCAGAGCAACTTCCAGTCCTACAAGGTCTATTCATGGTAAGTGTCTTATTTTTTTCTTGTATTCTATATTTTCTACTGTACCTTGCACTGTACTTTAGATATGTTTAGATACACAAATACTTACCACTGTGTTACAGTTGCCCACAGTGTTCATTACATTCACATCGGTACAGGTTTGTAGCCTTAGGAGCAAAAGGAATAGTAGATGACACCATATAGCCTAAGGTCTGTAGTAGGCCATACCATCTGAATTTGTTTAAGTAAGCCCTATGATGCTTAAACAATGACGAAATAATCAAATGACACATTTCTCTGACCACGTCCTCATTGTTAAGTGACATTTGAGTGTGTATACACCATAGTACTCATGGGGGTGCAAATTGGTGAGCCATTTGGCAGGATCTGGTGGAGTTGAAAATGTGCATGGCCCATGGCCCATCAATTCCTCTTCCAGCCACATAGAAATGCTCTCCCAAATGTGCAGTAGTATATGCTTGAATAGCTAAGGAAATTAACACTAAAAACTAACAAACAGTGAAGCATTGCAATTTGGTCCAGGTACTTTACAGCCATAATTTTATTTAATCTTACTGTAACTTACCATCTTACAAAACTCTTAGCTTCATTATCATAAGTTGAGTTGATTTTCTTGAAGGTAGAATTCCAAGCATCTGCTCATCATTAAGACACCATTTCCTTATTTTAAATATTTATACTTACATTGCTTTATAAGAGTCTTAGTTTATTGCAGAACATTTATAAAGCAATGTTAACTATAAAGGTGATGGGGCCATTTTGACTTTAACAAAAATAACCCTAGTGTTTCACCTTTAAGAGAGTGTAGGTTTAGAGTTCCAAATAAGAGGTGAACAGTGACAGTATATGGGAATATATTTAATAAAAACGTGTAGTACCGGTAGTACCTTAGTCAATGAACAAGACATCAGCCTTAAATAAATGAGTACACATAATTTGTTGAC
Organism: Rhinopithecus bieti; assembly: GCF_001698545.2. Classification (NCBI taxonomy): domain Eukaryota; kingdom Metazoa; phylum Chordata; class Mammalia; order Primates; family Cercopithecidae; genus Rhinopithecus; species Rhinopithecus bieti. The sequence goes on along the minus strand of NW_016804580.1, from coordinate 420,289 downwards.
TCCATGCAAGTAAAAATAGACATTCTCATCAAATCAATGTATATTTTGTTTACATACATTTACAGTGGCATTTTATTTGTTAGATCTGGAAAATTTTTATTGAAAGGAAGAAAGTGTGGAATTATGTTTAAACATTTGAAAAAAAGAAGACTAAAAGGTGAATAACTCAATCAGATATTAAAGCTTGTTCTAAGGCTATCATAATTAAAAGCATGATATTGACTCAAGCATAAGTAGTTCAGTGTTCTTTTTGCTGTATTTCAGCCTACTGACTCAAGCTTGTCGTTCACATCACAGCCTTGTCTCATTCTGCTTTTTAAAAATTTCTACCTGTTTCATGACCATTTCAACCCTTCTCCTTATCACTGAGTTGACTTATCATTGCATATGTTTACGTCTTATTTTATAGTCAGGGCCTTGCTTTATTTTCAGAGGGACACCCTGAATGCTGTTTCCTTCTATTTTCTATCATAAATATTATCTTTTCTTGCAGAGGTGGGGTCTTGCTATGTTGTCCAGGTGGGTCTCAAACTACTTGCCTGAAGAAATCCTCCTGCCTCAGCGTCCCAAAGCGCTGGGATTGCAGGTGTGAGCCACTGAACCAGTCCCACAAATCTATTTTAAATGTTTGTGATATGGGTAGGCTTTGTGGCCCCCACCAAATCTCATCTTGAATTACAATCCCCATAATCCCCACATGTCAAGGGAGAGATCAGGAGGAGGTAACTGGATCATGGGGGCGGTTTCCCCTATGCTGTTTTCACGATCCTGAGTTCTCATGAGCTCTGAAGGTTTTAAAGTTTTTTGGTAGTTCCTCCTGTATTCATTCTCCTCCTTGATCCCTTGTGAAAAAGGTGCCTTGCTTCCCCTTTACCTTCTGTCATGATTGTAAGTTTCCTGAGGCCTCCCCAGCCATGCAGAAGTCTGAGTCAATTAATCCTCTTTCCTTTATAAATTACCCAGTCTTGGGTATGTCTTTATAGCAGTGTGAGAATGAACTAACACAGTGTGTTTTTTCTTTTCATTTAGTGCAATGTTCTAATTTTTTGCTATTGCAGCTTCTTTTATAGAGTCAATTTTTTTTCTTATTTTCTCAATTGCAATGGAAGAATGTAAACAGATGAATACTTCTGCTCGCTGATCCCTTTCTACTGCAAGAATCTTCCTGTAGAAACTTACAGTTGATAGTTTGGTGAGGTAAATTTTCAGTAACAGCAACAAAAGTTAACTGGGTGAGATCCAGAGCCACGGGAATTCTGGGGAAGGAAAGTTAGTCTCTGCAGGTTTGCTCTGTGTTTCACTGGAAATATCCTTTTTACAGCCAGTTTTCAGTTTGCCAGATTTCCATGCCAGGTATGAAGTGTAACTATGTTCAAACGAATGAGTGTATCAAGAATCCTTTTGAAGCACCGAGAAGTTTTATCCTGTGAATAATCTGTGAGTAATTATGTCAGCTTCTTCTCCAGAAACTAGTTCACGAATAAAACTTCAGTTTGTGCATGGGTTGTCACGTAGGAAGAAGGAAAGGTGTAATGCTGAGTTATTTTCAGTTCTGAGAGCCCACGGTCACAGTGGCTCCCTAGAAGCTAATCATGGTGAATATAGTTTCTTTTTGGAACAGCCTCTGAGGCTTGGGAGGAGTAGCATTGAAAAGATAGAAATTAGCTGCTCTGGCTCCAGCAAATAGGGTTACTGAAAGCCTCCTCATCTATAATTACTGAGCCTTCTATTTTGTTGTCCAAAGTCCCAGTACTCATTATCAGGATATTCTGGGTGTGTTGCTCTGTATTCTAAAGTACTCAGGTATAGTTGTAGGGTGTTTTTTTTCTTTTGCTTGTTTGTTTCTTTTCCTAAAAGCTACGTTATCCATCCATAGCATCCTACCTAGATTCTTCCCCCTTCCCTTCCTATGCTTCCCCTTTCCTTCCCTTTCCTTTCTCTTCCTTTCCTTCCCCTTCCTTTCCTTCCCATTCTTCCCCTTCCCCTTCCTCTCCTTCCCTTCCCTTTCTTTCCCCTTCCTTTCCTTCCCCTCCTGTTCCCCTCCTTTCCTTCCATCACTTTCCCTTCCCTTCTCTCCCCTTTCCTCCTTCCCCTCTTCCACATTCTTTCATTCCTTTTTCCTTGCCTCACTTTCCCTTCTCATCCCTCTCCCTCCCCCTCCTTCCCCTTCCTCCCCTCCTCCCCTTCCTCCCTGCCTCCCCCTCCTCTCCTTCTCTCCCTCCTCCCCCCTCCTCCTCTCCTCCTCTTCCTACCCCTCCTCCCCACCTCCCATACGCCTCTTCTCCCCTCCCCTCCCCTCCTTTTTTAAAAATAGAGGCAGAGTCTCCCTATATTGCCCAGGCTGGTCTTGAACTCCTGGGCTGAAGCGATCCTCTTGCCTTGGTCTCCCAAAGTGCTGGGTTTACAGGCATGAGCCACCTCACTGCCCTCACTTCATTTCTTTTCTATCTTCAGTGACTTCATTCTGGGATATATATTTGCATCTTTAATGAAAACTCCCATTTGCTATAGGATGCCTCCTCTGTTAGAAATATTTTGACCTTCATAGAACATATTAGATATAAATCTTAGACCTCTTGTCAGCTCCACCATTTCAGACATTCTAGAGCAATCACATTTAGTCTGTGATTTTATGATTTTTAAAGAAGGAGAACGTTCCTTGAGGGTCATTGTCATGTCTGATAATTCTCTTTCCAAAAAGTGGAGCTAGTTCAGTGCACCACTCAGCGCATGTTTGCTAAATGAATAAGAACATTCTAGTCAGTTTTCTGTCTTAACATTTGAATTGTGGTTTGGGGGGTTTTGTTTTCACTGAAGTGGTAAATAAGCAATCTGTTCTCATAAACATTTACTGAAATGATCTCCTGACAGGAAAAAAGGGGGAGAATAGATGGATATATAAAAGTTATGGAGTTGAATTACGAGGCAGGAGGAGAGATAAAAGTTAAATTGGAGTAAGAATGAGGAATTTACATATTCTATTTTAGGATAGCGAATGGAATTGAGAGACAAAGGGACTGGCAATAAGGAGTGTGGTGGCGGTGGCAGTTGGGTTGTGATGTGTGTGTCTGTGTATCTGTGAGGGAAAAGGATAAGAGAGAGGGGTTACTGAAAATAAAACAATAGAATAAATTGAAGTGATAAAAAACAACTCCCTGAGTAAAGTTATGTGGCACAAAAGAACACAGACGAGATGTGGCCGGTCCTGAAATGGAAGTGCGGTGAGACAGGCAATGATGCAAACCTCCTCGAACTGAACATGAATGGAAAAGGAGATTTTCTGAGGTGAATGAAAAAGCATGAAACAGAATGGACCAATGTTCATTTAGAGAAATGAAATAGAAACAGACAGGACTGAAGATGAATGTAGGAAAGAAGAAATCGGAAGTGAAGCCAGAAATGAAGAAGATAGAGAAATCCAGTGCAGACTGGTAAAGATGAGCTAGAGAAGAGGACTCTAATTTTAATTACATTATCTCTGTTTAATTACATTTAGAGATCATCTCAAGATGAATTTTCAGTATTCATTTGCTTTGGATACATGAATTTTCGGTATTCATTTGCTTTGGATTGAAAGATTTGGTAAAGATGAAGGCCTCAGAAATGAAGTATCAGGATCTGGGAGAATTTGCTTAAAAAAAAAAAAAAAAAAGAGAAATGGGGTAGACCTGTGAAAATGGTGATATGTATTTTATAAGACAAAAAGGTACACATAGTTTTATATTTCAATAACAAAACTCAAAGTAACAGGTCAGAATATATGTTTCATAAAAATAGAAAATGGCAATATTGTGAAACTATGGTGTGTTGCTTCAGACATGCACCCTCTTTCATAGATCATCTTCTTCAGACCCCAAGATGGAGTTTTAGGGTCTGTGATGGACTTACTGGCAGCTAGCTTACTGTGAGGGCCTTGGAAATAATCTCGGGTTCTTTTTTTTTTTTTTTCCAAAAGCTTAAAATTACCTAGACTCCCCAGAAATCTTACTTGTAGAAGGTAATTGTCAATGTCTACTACTCGTACTTTCTTTTCCTTCTCTGTATCATCCCCGCCTTTTTTTTTTTTTTTTTTTTTGAAATGAGGTTTTGATCTGTCACCTAGGCTAGAGTGCAGTGGCACGATCTCAGCTCACTGCAACCTCCGCCTCCCAGACTCAAGTGATCCTCCCACCTCAACCTCTCAAGTAGCTGGAACTACAGGTGTGCACCAGCATACGTGGCTAATTTTTATATATGTATATGTGTATATAGATGTGTGTATGTATGTGTATATATATAGATAGATATACATTTTTTTTTGACATGGAGTCTTGTTCTGGAGTGTGGTGGCGTGATCTAGGCTCACTGCAACCTCTGCCTCCTGGGTTCAAGTGATTTTCCTGCTTCCATCTCCTGAGTAGTTGGGACTACAGGCACATGCCACCGTGCATTTTGTATTGTACAAAATTACAAAATTTTTGTATTTTTGGTAGAGATGGGATTTCACCATGTTGGCCAGATGGTCTCCATCTCTTGACCTCGTGATCCGCCCACTTCAGCCTCCCAAAGTGCTGGGATTATAGGCATGAGTCACCGTGCCCAGCCTAATTTTTATATTTTTTTTAGAGATAGGGTTTCACCATGTTGCCCAGGCTAGTCTCGAACTCCTGGGCTCAAGTGATCCGCCCACCTCAGCCTCCCAAAATGCTGGGATTACAGGTGTGAGCCACTGCTCTCAGCCTCATCTCGCTTTTCCAAAATAAATTTTTTAAGCCTCTTTTCCAATACATGACATTCTTCCCTGGACCAAACACTTAAAAAGATAAACCTACTTTGTAGAATCTTTTCAAGTTCCACCCAAGTCTAATCACCATAAGCCCTGGAGCAATTTCTTTGTCCCTAAACACTCTTCCCACTTTGTCTTGTATTCAGCATGTACAAGTATGTGATGGTTCACCAAGATCTACTTTATGTTCTCAATATCTGCCTGTGACATTTAAGTTGTCTACAAATGAGAGAAATTAATGTTCCACTTATAAAATCATAGAATGTTGGAACTGGGAGGGAAGTTTAGAGATCATCTAGTCAACCTTATTATGAGTCATTTGTTAACAGCTCCAAGGGACTCATTCGCAACAGGGAATATAAACAATTAAGGCCTCTTAATAAACTCTATAGTAAGAAAAATTACAGGATTCCCCCAAGGAAGGAAATGAAGCTAAGTGCACTAATTTGGACAGATGCTTGAACAGCATCACCGACACATGCAGGCACAAATGCAGGGCTATGTTGATTCAATAGAGGAGATGAGACTTCAAATCAAACAGAGACATTTATTAAGCATAGCATCGTGATTAAGATCGCCCAAGGTATCAGACAACAAAAAATGTGATCCAGAAATGTCACAGGCACACAGTCTAGCTCCTACAGAAAAAACACAGACCACACTGTTAGCATCATTTTTCTTCTGAATCTCTAGCGTGATCTACCTGGTGCTCAAAATGTTACCAAGGAACCGTATCACAGAATAGGCTCACAAGGAGGCTTAGAACAACTACCACCGCCACCACAAACAACCCAGTTTTGTCGGATACACTTACTAAAATCCTTATAGAGCTCTGAGGTAAGTACCTGGCTTCCCTAGTTCCTGCTGAGGTCATTAAAATTTATTCACGTCATTAATTACATTTCCCCCACACCAATAGGATGTGTCCTGAAACTTTCTACTGTATTCCAGTTCTCCATCAGCAGGATTGGGTTGTGAGGAGGTCTGTCTGAAAGTGCTCTAAGCTTTCTGGCCTGGAGATGTCCTCCGGAGTTTACAAGCTTCAGCTTATATTTTGCCTTCACTATGGAGCCTTTGCTGATCTCTCAACCCCAGATGAGCAGTTTGAATTAAAGTCTCTTCCTTTTTGCTGAGAAAAGGGAACTTGTATATACAATGAGTCCAGCCACAAAGGAAAAACAATCTGAAACTTTCTCAAAAAACTAAAAGTTGAATCACCATTCCATCCAGCAATTCCATTATTGGCTATCTACGCAAAAGAAAAGAAATCAGTGTGTCAAAGGATACCCATCCTCACATGTTTATTGCAGCACTATTCACAATAGACAAGATACGGAATCAATCTAAGTGTTCATGAATGGATGAATTGATAAAATGTGACATATGTGTATATATATGTATGTATACATATATGTAATATATGTAATAGTATTTACATACATACACAATAGAGTGTTCAGCCATAAAACAAGAATGAAATCATGTCATTTGCAGCGATGTAGATGGAATTGGAGGTCATTATTTTACGTTAAATCAGCCAGGTGCGGAAAGACAAATATTGCCTGTTCTCAATTATATGTGGCAGCTAATGAATTTGATCACCTGGAGGTAGAGAGAAGAAAGAGAGGCTGAGAGAGGTGAGTGGGGAGGAGGTGGAGGATGAAGAGAAGCTGGTTAAGGGTACAAACATACAGTAAGATAGAAGGAATAAAGTCACTGTTCAATAGCAGAGTAGGATGACTATGCTTAAGAAAAATGTATTGTACTCGGGTGTTGGACACCCTAAACACCATGGCTTGGTCATTACGCATTATAGACATATTATACAGTTTCTCATGTACCTTGTAAGTTTGTACAAATAAAAGTATTTAGTCTCTTCCTTTGGCCTCTTATTGCTCTTGAAGACCAGTGAGGCAGAAGGTGGCACTGTCTCCTCCGTGGAATTGTAAAAATGTGTGAAGATTTTTTTGTTCACCAGACTAGCAGGCACTTCTGGCATTGAGTGGGTAGGAGCTAGTTCTGTTCAACAAAGAAGTATTCTGTGGCCAGGTACATAGTGGCTCACACCTGTAATCCCAGCACTTTGTGGGGGCCAAGGTGGAAGGATTGCTTGAGCCCAGGAGTTCAAGACCAACCTGGCCCACATGGTGAGACCTTACTGTACTTTTTTTTTAAAGTAGTATTCTGTGTCCAGTATTTTTACATAGTTTTAATATACAATGACTTTTCCAGAAGTTCAACTACAGCATACATGAAGAAAATTGCATATTGTTTTGTTTGGAATGTTACCAAGTCAATGGCAGTGCACTCGGGTATTTGAATATCCAATACCTATCACTTCTATCATTCTGCATTTCAGATCTACAGTCAGGAAGATTCTATGGATGAGGGCGAGGATCTGTTTCATTGTCTTCTGCTGTGATCATACCTGAGTATTCATTGTCTTCAGTTACATTCCTTTTATGTTTTATTTTACAGTGAGGACACTGCATTGATTTTTCTGAACTTATGTATGCAAAGATATGTTCTCTGAATTGATTTCACGACAGTAAAGGACACATTAAAATATTTATTATAGAAAAAAACATTGGGTCTGGTAGGAATGAGGCGGAAAGAGCACGAGCTTTAGGTCATACCTGGATTCTGGATTTGTCTCTGCCACCTACCAGGTTTTGAATTTAGGAAAGTTACTTCTGTAAGTCACGTTTCCTCATCTGCAAAACAGGGATAATAGCAACCTTTCCATAGGCACTGTGATTTATGCAACTCCTAATATGTAGCAGATGCTCAGTAATAATTTCACCTTCATTCATTCATTCAACTAATAATTATTGATCACCTACTTTGGGCAGGTATTAATACCGGTGCTAGTATATACAGCAACCAACAAAGAAAATCTCTGCACTAAGAAAGGTTACATGAGACAGATGCAGTGGTTCATGCTTGTAACCCTAGTGACTCAGGAGGCTGAGGCAGAAGGATCACTTGAGGCCAGGGGATTGAGACCAGGTTGGGCAACACAACAAGATCCTTTCTCTACAAAACTAAAAATAAAAAAATTTTAAAAGGTCACCTACAAGTGATAAGAAATCATTTTGTTCTCTGAATTTTAATACCACCTTTTCTTTTGAATTTCCTGTTTGCTTTTAGTTATTTCTTTGAGGCTGGGATGAGAAATTTAACACATTTTTGCAACCTATTGCATTAGCTGGTATTGGTGTAAATTTTTTTCAGGTACACTCTCTTTTAATCATGAGTAGTTCCGCCCAAAGTGCCATGCACTGTATCTCATTGTTTGCCTAAATTGTTGACAGATTACTTATGCTTTAGTGCCATGTAGGTGTTTATATTCACTTAATCCTTACAGAAGAATCTAGCTAACAGTGCAAAAGAAGTTCCTAGAGAAAATCGGCCTGTGGTTTCAGGGGTGATTCAGAGTACCCTTAGATTTCCCTTCATTACATCACCTCAATTACACAGGCAAGTTAGTGTTACAAGTGTGATGGTTGGGAGGAACCAGGTTCTTCATCTAGCAGCTGGTTTTCTTTCCAAGATTATCAGCCATGGGTATCTCAAAGCTGTCATCTTTCACAAACTTAACTAAGAAGAGATACTCATTTCTAGAAATTACCACAAAGGAGAGTAAAATTTAAAACTTGATATCTGCTCTTAGAATTAAAATTTTCTGATCTTAAAATTCCTTAGCCTCTCCCATTGCTTAGGCTTGTTATTGGTTATTTTTCTTCATAACCCTAATCCATGGCCATTTTGCTAGGGTCTGCTTATCTCCTCCAGAATTCTCTATATCATGTCTTCTTTCTTTGAAGTCCCACATCCCTACAACTCCCTGTAGCTAGGCTCTCCTGGAGGAATCCCAAAACATTCAGGAGTATAATTTTTGCAGAGAAGCATCTGCCCATAATAACTGAAATCCTTGACAAACCTGCTTGAATCTTGTGTCATTCTTCTGCTCTGAGATCAATGGGAGTAGACACTTCAGCATTTTCACATGCACTTGTCAGTCAAGATGACCCAGAAAAAAGTGACCCAGAGACATCTTCCAGCTTCAGAGCTGCCAGTCATTCAGTGCAGCTGAGGTCTAGCCTCAGAGCACCCTATTACAATGCTGTGTTTGGATTAACATTTTTTCCATGATATGTTTCATGTTAGACATGTCCATTGAAATTCTACACACATCGGCCGGACACAGTGCCTCATGCCTGTTATCCCAGCACTTTGGGAGGCTGAGGTGGGTGAATCACTTGAGGTCAGGAGTTCAAGACCAGCCTGGCCAACACGGTGAAACCTTGTATTTACTTTAAAAAAAAAAAAAATTAGCCGGGTATGATGGTGCATGCCTGTAATCCCAGCTACATGGGAGGCTGAGGCAGGAGAATCGCTTGAACCCGGGAGGCGGAAGTTGCAGTGAGCCAAGATTGTGCCACTGCACTCCAACCTGGGTAACAGAGCGAGACTCCATCTCAAAAAAAAAAAAAAAAAAAAAATTCCACACACACATACATATACACATATAATTCTGTCATCAAAGACCCCTGTTGGAAAGTTACAAAATCCTTTGGCAAAGGGTCAAAACGTGGTGTAGTAAAAAGGGGCGTTTTAAACTCTGTTTAGCTGATCATTTCACAGATGTATTTGACCATGATTCTCCAAAAGCCTATTGGAATGTGGCACTTTGGGAACTACTGCGGTCGACCAGGTATCAAATCTGTGCACACCTGCTGCATTTTCTTCTCTGGCCTTTATTGATTTTTCTCCTCTTGGCAAAAGATCCCTGGGCTTGGTTCCACCCCTTCCTTTTTCTCATTCCCTCTGACAGGTTGTGTTCTGCTTTCATAGAGTGTAGATTGTCTCATTGTTAGGTGATTCTTCTAACATGCTTCTATTTGTGAAAATTTTGTCTTTAAATTCACTTGGGACTGTGTCAGTATACTGCTAATGTTAGGGACTCAGCAAAATACTGGCTCATAAGAGCTCATTTGTTCATGCAACAGCTATTTATTATGTGACTACTCTGTTAAGACACTCTTTTTAGTATTCCTAACACATTAATGAGCAAAATGGACAAAGACCCCTGCCCTTATGAAATTTATGTTTTAGGAATGCAGCCAAGTAGTAAATAGTGGACAGAATAGGTTAAGAAAAAAATTTACTTACACACAGAACATTAAACCAATATTCTTTTTCTTATAATTCCTCTTTTCTTAGAAAGTACCACATAGATCGAAGTTTTTTTTGACTAAGGGTCTAGACTTTCACTTTTAGACCTAGTAGACCATTATCCAGCACATCAAATCCATTCATAACTGTACTCTCTGGACAACATACACAAGAAAACAAAAATGCTGATTATCTGTCTTTACAACACTATCGTTGTAATTTTTGTAGGGAAAATGAAAAGGAGTCAAGAAAAGTCAGCAAAAATCTGTAATGGGCAGTGTGTTAACTATAGGTGGATATTGAGCCAAATTCAACAGCTGCATTAATTATATCTGAAGATGGCAGTGAAGATGCTTCTGCCAATCCATATTTGCTTGTTTCTGATATCCTTAAGGCTACCTGAGATCCTGAGTTCTGGAGGTAGATTACATTTCCTGTTGGTTTCTTCTCCTCGACCACTCTGTTTAGTAAGAAAGCAAACAAAAAAATTCCTGCCACTTTGGAACTCATGATGGTTTACTCTACCACCCTCGCTTCCTCAGTCACTGTCATGCACCAACCCCTGCTCTCTGTCAGTCACCTGAGACTCTGCCCATTGATTTGCAGTCATTCTTTTCCATCCAAACACCACAGCTATCCTGAGTGAATCCAACATGTGAATGGCCCTTCCAACGTTACAACTTCCTACTCCTAATCATTTAAATTTCCAGTGGATTCCCCTTTTGTGCAGTCACCCACCCCAATTCAGTGACATGTGCTCTCTATCATCTGAAACTGCTCCACCTCTACAGTCATTAATTTTAAGCATTCTACTTCGCATTTCAGTCCCCTCTTCTTCTAGCCTACTTGTTCAACTACTCCTGCAATGACTATTTTTCAATCTCCTCCACTTGAATCCACTGAGAACTTTATTGTCTCCCAGTCTGACTCATACCTGGAATCCCAGCACTTCGGGAGGCTAAGGCAACAGATTGCCTGAGCTCAGGAGTTTGAGACCAGCCTGAGCAAAATGGCGAGACCATGTCTTCTTAAAAAAAAAAAAAGAAAAGAAAAGTAAATAAATAAATGATAAATGCTATGGAGTGAGAGAACATTAATCTCAGAATCCACTGAGAACTTCATTTTCGCAGTCTAGCAATTTTGTTTTCTTTCTTTCCCCTTCCCCTCTACTCATAACAATCGTGTAAATAAATTCCATGACTTTCTTTTATGCCATTTATCTTGTAAGACTTTTACTCCCTCTACACTCTCACCTATATATGGGCGGCTGAGCCATGCTGGAGAAGGTTGGAACAAATGGCAAATTAAATATCATTAAAATTCATGCGTCTTAAAACATGTCCCTCACATTGCTTAATAATGCTGTTACATTTCTCTGATCAACTTGCTCCCTCAATCTGCAGCATTCATTATTTATATGTTTTTTTAATTGTTTTACTCACCACGTTGCTTAGGTTGGTCTCGAACCCCTGGGCTCAAGCAGTCTACTTGTCTCAGCCTCCCCAAGTGCTGGAATTCCAGGTGTGAGCCACCATGCTCAGCTGCATTTATTAAACATGCTTAGGCCTCTTCTTTTGTTCTCATTGACCTCTTATCTCATCCAGCTAATATTCTTTTTCTTTTTCACAGCCAAATTTCTTGAATGAAAACGTTTCCTGATTTGTTGCTTTCTCCACCCTTTTTTTTGAAACCTCCCACTAACTACTTATTCTACTCCAAACTGGCTTCTACATCCCCACCACTTTATCAATCAAAATAGCTCTCAGTGAGGTCACCACTGAGATCTGTGCATGAAGTTCAATGGGCCGTTTTTGATGTTTAACTTCCTAGTCTTTGCAGCAAACTCTAACTTGCCTGATGATTCCACTATTCTTTCTTCTATAACAGTTTTATTAAGATAATAATTCACCTATCTTAAAATTGACCCATTTAAAGTATAAAATACAATATTCTTTAGCCTATCCAGAATTTTGCAAATATGACTACAATCAATTTAGTATGTTTTTCACCATCCATACCTGTTAGCAGTCTCTCCCCACTATTGTCGAGACTGTCAGTCCCACGCAGCCATCAGCCTACTCTCTGTCTCTATGGATTTACCTATTGTGAATATTTCACACAAATGAGCTAATATGTGATCCTTGTGACTGGCTTCTTTCACTTAGCGTAATGTTTTCAAGGTTTATCCTTGGTGTGGCATGTGTTAGTACTTCACTCCTTATTGTCAAATAGTATTCCATTGTATTGTTATACCACATTTTATTTGTCCATTTATTCGTTGGTGAATATTTGTGTTATTTCTGCTTATTTGCTACTATGAATAATTCTGCCATGTATATTTGTTCACAAGTTGTCGTATGCACATGTGTTTTTATCTTTCTTGGGTACGTACCTAGGAGTGAAACTGTCAGTTCGTATGGTAACTCTGTTTAACCATTTGAATAACTCTATGCAATGTTTTCCAAAGTGGCTGCACTATTTTACACTTCCATGAGCAGTGTTTGTGGGTTCTGATTTCTCCACAGCCTTGCCTACACTCATTATTATCTGGCTTTTTGATTTGAGTCATCCTAATAGATGTGGAGTCACATCTTGTTTAGGTTTTGATTTGCATTTCCCTAATGACTCATGATGTTGGGCATCTTTTATGTGCTTATTGGCCATTTGTAAAACTTCTTTGAAGAAACATCTATTCAGATTTTTATTCATTCTTAAGTTGGGTTATTTGTGTTTTTACTGTTGAGTTGTAGGAATTCTTTATATAATCCATATACCTGTCCCTTATCAAAAATAAGATGTCCAAGAGATTTTTCTCATCCTCTGGGTTGCCTTTCATGTTCTTGGTGGTATCCTTTGAATTACAAAACTGTTAATTCTGATGACATCCAACTTATCTATTTTTCTTTAATTGCATGTGTTTTGGTGCCATATCTAGAAAGCATTGCTTATTCTCGGAAAGATTTATGTTTTTTTCTAAGAGATTTATAGTGTTAGTGATATAGTTTGGCTGTGTCCCCACCCAAATATCATCTTGAATTGTAGCTCCCGTAATTCCCATGTGTTGTGGGAGGGACCTGATGGGAGATAACTGAATTATGGGAGTGGTTTCCCCCATACTATTCTCATGGTAGTGAATAAGTCTCATAAGAGCTGATGATTATACAAGGTTAAACCCCTTTTGCTTGGCTCTCATTTTCTCTCTTGCCTGCTGCCATGTAAGACATGCCTTTTGCCTTCCACTATGATTATGAGACTTCCCTAGCCACGTGGAACTATGAGTCCATTAAACCTCTTTTTTTTTTTTTTATAAATTACCCAGTCTTGGGTATGTCTTTACCAGCAGTGTGAAAACGGACTAATACAGTTAGCTCTATCATTTAGATCTTTGAGTTAGTATTTGCATGTGATGTTGAGTAAGGAATTCTATGCATCTGGAAACCACATCCTCTGTCTGTCCTCCTGACCTTCTATATGGTCCCACCTCAGTCTTTATATTTTATATTTTCCTGTCTTTAAATGTTGTATTTTCTCAAAGGCATGTCCTCATTTATCTTCTTTTCATGGATTCTCACTGAATATTGAGGATTGAGCATAAAAAAGAAAGAACCTAAGTCCACGTAACACAACATTTGGCTCATCAAGTAGTTTTCAGTCAGATTTTAAAAATGATGCCAAGCAACTCTGTGGTGTTCCTGCTTCAAGTTATAATGTTTGCTTTTCTGAAATAAGGTAATACATTTAAAACGTTGAAGCAGCTGTCTCCTAGTGACTGGGAGCTCTGAAAAATTAGTCCGGAATTTCACTTTGGACTTACAGTTTTCACGTTTTAGTTTTCAGGAAGTCGAGGAGAAAAAACAGAAGAGAGAATATTTGATGAAGTCTTCCCCATCTGGGCCAGGTGTGGTGGCTCACACCTGTAATCCTAGCACTTGGGGAGGCCGAGGTGGGTAAATCGCTTGAGCCAAGGGGTTTGAGACCGCCTAGGCAGCATAGTGAAACCCCGTGTCTACAAAAAAATACAAAAATTAGCCAGGTGTGGCAGTGCATGCCTGTGATCCTAGCTGCTTGGGAGGCTGAGGTGGGGGGGGCCTCTTGAACCCAGGAGGTAGAGGCTGTAGTGAGCCATGATAGTGCCACTGCACTCCAGCCTGGGTGACAGAGTGAGACCTTGGATCAACAAATAAACAACAACATAAAAGAAACAAATCTTCCCCATCTGATACTGTTCAAGCAAAGGGAAAGAATAGAAGTGTGGCCAGGGAGTGACAGATCCAAGGAGCCAGGAAAGGGCAGTCCCAGGAAAGGACAGTCCCGGGAGGAAATGAGCTCAGAATAGTGGGTGCAGAGAGGAAACCGCAGAGACAGCTTCTACCGGAAGGGAAGGAGAGTCTGTATACGTGCAAAGAGAATCTCCTGGAACTAGGAAGTACTTTGAAGAAAAGAATGGATTTTTTTTATTTTATGCCAGCCTCTAAGAGTCTTCTCAATGAAAGTCCTAAAGAATAAGGGAATACATTTGTGAAAAGCATTCTGAGGTTGCTCTGAAAAATATTGCCAGATAATTCCAAGATGCTACAAGTGATCATGCTGACACAGTTTACAAAACAGAGCAAATGCCAAATGATACAGCCGCATGCACAAAAACAGCTTATTTGGGACCTCTGGATAACCACAAAATTCAGCTGCATTTCCAGACTGTCATCTTCAGGTGTGCAAAGGTGGTTACAAATCACTTTGCAAGTAGAATTTGTAGCTTCCAGGATAGATTAGAGGATCATTCTGTCATAGGACACCTATTATGTAAGTCCCTGCAAATGCCACCTTCTTTCACCCTTATATTTTATAGACTTTATTTAAGTTTTTTTTTTTTTTTTTTTTTTTTAGCATTAGAGAAATTCTGTTCTTATCATTGCAATTTGCTGACTTTAGGGTAAGCAGCAACTGCTAGAGTGGCAGAAGACACGGAGGTGGAGATTTTGAACTTTGGGAATTAAAAAGGAGATCATGTAAATGGGTGCTTGAGGTAATGCTTCTGATGGAGTGGAGTGAGAAGCCCCTGAGAGGTGCTGGCTGTTGGCTGGAGAGAAGGCAGAAACATCAGCAGGATCATGAGGCATTGCCGCCAGGGCCTAACAAGCCACAAACTCATGATCAGAGAGTGGCTGGAGGGCCCAGGGCCTCATGGCCTTGCTGGATAGCAGGCAACAGCTTCCCAGTGCTTCTGTGGTTGCTACAACTCCCCCTCCGTGGTCTCCCTACAGTCCTCCCACACTCTCCAGCTGCCACACTGACAATGCGGCACAGTTGCTCTTTCCTGAAGCCCAGAACCTTCCCCCACCACTGCCCCTTGCAACTCGTCAGCATCACACCCTCTCCACATTACTTCTTACCCAGCCCCCATGACCCTCTTCCCTTATCTCTGATCTTTGTTCATCTCAGGGATCAACACTGAAAATGTTCCTTCCTCTTTTCCTTGAATTTGAGTCTCTGGACCAAGAGCCCATAGCATCTCTATACGAGGCAGGAGAAGGCTGGAGGGGCGGCTGTCAGGAGCTCAGAGCTGCCTTGACCTTCACATCTCTCCCTCAGCAGCCCCTGCTTCTGAGAAAAAGGCACTTAACCAGGACTTAGTTCTCTTCTCTACATTGCCTGCTAACTGGCTTTGTGAGAGCAGGAAAGTCACTAAGCTTATCTCCTTACTATTTACCTAGAAAATGCCCAAATTTTCTCTCTTTTAAAATTTAAAAAAGAAAAAGCATTTTTGAGACAGAGCCTCACCCCAGGTTGGAGTGTAGTGGTGTGTGACTCTAGTTCACTATAGCCTCAACCTCCTGGGCTCGAGGGATCCTCCTGCCTCAGTCTCCTAAGTAGCTGGGACTACAGGTGCATGCCACCACGTCTGACTAATTTTTAACTTTTTTTTTTTTTTTTTTTTTTTTTGTAGAGACAAGGCTCTCACTGTGTGCTGCCCAGGCTGGTCTCAAACTCCTGGCCTCAGTCCATACTTCTGCCTCAGCCTCCCATAGTGCGGGGATTGCAGCTGTGAGCCACTGTGCCCAGCCATCAGTGGGAACATTCCGCAGGCCCAAGTTCTTCTTCCTCCACCCTCCCAGCATTATCTTGCTACTCAAGTAGACATGTCACAGAATGGATTCTGCATTTGTGCTCACTAACTTTCCAGCTAGTTTACTCATCTCCCTCTTATTCCATAGGTGGATGTTTTAGTCTGTTCTCACGCTGCTAATAAAGACATACTTGAGACTTGGTAATTTATAAAGGAAAGAGGATTAATTGACTCACAGTTCAGCACAGCTGAGGAGACCTCAGGAAACTTACAATCATAGCAGAAGGGGAAGCAAACACGCTCTTCTTCACATGGTGCCAGCAAGCAGACGCGCTGAGCAAAAGATCAGATCTCGTGAGAACTCACTATCACAAGAACATCATTAGGGTAACCACCCCATGGTTAAATTACCTCCTACCAGGTCCCTCCCACAACATGTGGGGATTATGGGAACTACAATTCAAGATGAGATTTGGCTGGGGACACAGCCAAACACTGGGGACACAGTGGACTAATTTTTTTTTCTATTTACTTCTCCCCCAGACCAGTCAGTCATTTTAGTAATAATTGTCTGACTGCCTACTATGGGCTAGACCTAATTTCTGGGTACAGATTAATGAGCAAAATAGTTATATTTTTTCTTTTTTTATTTTAAATTAAGACAGAGTCTCACTTTGTCATGTAGGCTGGAGTGCAGTGGCATGATCTCGACTCACTGCAACCTCCGTCTCCCGAGTTCAAGCAATTCTTCTGCCTCAGCCCCTGAGTAGCTGGGATTACAGGTGTGTACCATGATGCCCAGGTAATTTTTGTAGTTTTAGTAGAGATGAGGTTTTGCCATGTTGCCCAGGCTGGTATTGAACTCCTGACCTCAAGTGATCGACCTGCCTTGGCCACCCAAACTGCTGGCATTACAGGTGTGAGCCACCATGCCTGGCCTAAAATAGTTATATTTTCTGTTTTCACACAGCTTATATACCAAAGTGAGTAAGACAGATGAGAAACAAGAAAAAAAGGTGCAAACTGAAAAAATGCAATGGAATAACACATTAGAAATCTTTCCTTATTCTCATATCTTTCTCTGAAGATCAGGCTTGAAGTAAATTAGCCATAGACTTGAGACTCAGATAACTTTGGCTTTAGATGCTCTAGTTGACCTTGTGGCTATGGTCTTTGAAAGACTGCTCAAGATCAGAAACTGATGACAAGACTAAGCAGGATTGTGGACCTCTCCTAGGTTTCTGGAATGTTGAAACCACATCATGTATAGGATATGGCTTAGAAATAGATACAGGCCTACAATTCTGTGTATATATGTAGATATACTTCAACATGCATTCATGAATAAAATAAATAAGGCATTCTATTTTGTCTTCCTGGTGCATACTTTTTTTTTTGTGGCAGTGTCACTCTGTCATCCTGGCTGGAGTGCAGTGGCACCATCATGTCTCACTGCAACCTCGACCTTTCAGGCTCAGGTGATCCTCCCACCTTAGCCTCCTAAGTAGCTGGGACCACAGGAGCACACCACTAATCGCGGTTAATTTTTTTATTTTTTATTTTTTTGTACAGGCAGGGTCTCATTATATTGCCTAGGCTGGTCTCAAACTCCTGGCTTTAAGCAATCCTCCTGCCTCAGCCTCCCAAAGTGCTGGGACTGTAGGCAGAGTCACCACACCAAGGTGTTGAAAAGTTGAGAAATAGGTTATACATCGACAACTTAACAGCCCTCAGTAAGTCTTAGTTAAGAAGAAGGCAGAAAGTGAGGAATGGTTGGAATCAAAAAGTGAGAGCCAAACAACACCCAAAGTCAGTTTGGGTTTACAGGCTCTTTGAGGTGGCTGGTTCTCACTCTTAAGTTATTTTGAATATCATAAAGTCTTGGCAAAGCCTGAGCTTGGTCTTGGTTCTGCTTTTGTGTTATCAATAGCATGCAGTTTTAGAGGAAGATTCCTGGGAAACGCCCTAGAAACTGGGGGGCCTCTTTGAGGCAGGCAAATTTCTGGAAATTAGCAAGTATAATCTTGTTTTGTTGTCCCAAGCTGTTGAGGCTGGAGATTTTTAGTACAGAAATTATTTCCTTCTCCTCCTCCAAATCCCTGTACAGTATGTGTGGGACAGGCATCATTATCAGCTTCCCCTTGCATTTCACTGAGCATGGTTTAATAATTTCCCCAAGGTCACCACGTAGATGTGGAAGCTAAGCTTTCTTGTTTGACGTGCCATATACTGCACGATCACTCCAACTCTGGTAACGCCTTCCTAATAATTAAAAAGGGTTTTAGGAAGGTGGACAGACCCCATGGAATTCAAGCTACAATATGCTTTTCCAAATTCTCCCACTGTGCTTTGCAATCAAATCAAGCTGCTGTTCATTTCGAGACCAAGGATGCAATGTTCTGGGATACAATGTTCTCGGTCCTGTTCCCGGTGGATGAGTCTCTTTGGATCACAAATAGCACAGCTGATGCTAATGGTTGCTTATCATCCTGCAGTTTCTCAAATAGGCTGCAAAATTGGCAGGAGAGCCCTTGGGCATGGAAACATAGGTTCTCAGATTGTATTAAAGCACCAAGAGCATATACTGTCATGGCTTCAGACTCATATGTCTGAGCTGCTGAAAGTTATGAGATGTGCGACCCTATGAAATACCAGCATGTGCAGTTATACCAAGTGGACAAGTGGGACACAGAAATAGAACAATATAACATGTGCTCTGTAAAATCATAGGGCCACGTGTCCACAAAAATGAACAAGCTGAGCCCGGTCAGTTTTCAGGTTTTTCATTAACTGTCACTCACTTATTGAATGATTTAATTGCATTGCCACTTGTTATCAGATGAACAGTCAAAATCACCAAACACTAAAGAAAATGTAGGGAAGAAGAACTTAAATGAGAGAATTCTATGCACAAATTTGTTAAATCTTTTTCCTTAAGTGACTCAGGAGAAGACCACTGTTACTTGATCATTCTGGAAGAATATTACATTCTAGCTCTCAGAAGATGTATTTCAGGAACCATAGCTGTTGCGTCAAGTATAAATAAATGTGACCTCAAGGGTTTGTTGTAATATAAAGATGGTCCAGTTTGAACTTGTTCTTGTTTCTCTTAAGCTCTAAATAGTTTGGTAAAGTTCTAAATGGTTTGCTAATTGTGTTGATAACAAGAGCAAAAGGAAAATGATTTTTTCCACTTTTTCCACATGTTCTAAAGAAGGATAATTCTTAACCTGCTTGAGATTCTCAATTTTCCAAGCACTTTAGACAGCTACAGAGCTTGCCATTTGCAAGCTTCTCTGCGCAGCGTCTTATTTGCTTATTGCCAATCTTTGAAAAGACATTGATCTTTGAAAAGACATACTAAGTGTTCCCATCTTTTCTTTCTCTCCTCTTTCTCTAATTCCTTTCACCTCTTCCCTTAGAGACATCACTGCTCACACCTTGGGGCTTCTCAGAAGACAGTATGAAGGCAACTTAGTATTTTTCAATTTTCTCAACACGTGTTGCAATTTAGATTTAAAACACAATTCATATTCACATTACAACCTATCTATCTGGTAGCTGGAAAACGTTGAAGGATGTTCTGTTTAATTTATGCCAGTTATTAGATTGAGAACTCTGTGAGGGCAGGCACCTGTGACTCACACATACTAGCTGTGGTGTCATTGTAAAATACTATTTTTTATTTATATATTTTAAAAAATTAATAGTGACCCATGTTTCAGATACAACATTTCACTGTTGCAACTACACCTTCTTCTTTTTCTTCTTTATTTTTTCTTTATTTTATTTTATTTTTTGAGATAGGATCTCACTCTGTTACCCAGGCTGGAGTGCAGTGGTGTGATCTCATCTCACTGCAACCTCTGTCTCTTGGGCTCAAGCAATCGTCCCTCCTCAGCCTCCCAAGTAGCTGGGACCACAGACACGTGCCATAACACCCAGCTAATTTTATGTATTTTTTGTAGAGACAGGATTTTGCCATGATGACCAGGCTGGTCTCGAACTCCTGAGCTCAAGCAGTCTACCCACCTCGGCCTCCCAAAGTGCTGGAATTACTACTGCGCCTGGCCTAAAAATATTATTAATAAAAGAAGGATAATGACAGCTGAAACTTACATAAGTACATGCTAGGCAGTCTTCTGAGCATTTGATACATCTTAACACTTGGTTCTTACAGCAACCAGTAAAGTCAGTACTAATATTGTCCCTATTTACAAATGAGAAATTCCGGACATTCACTAAGAGGTTGAGTGACTTTCTGAAGGTCAGGAAGAGAGAGAGCTGGATTCTAGACCAGCTGTGTAGCTTCAGGCCCTGTGCCTTCACTGTCACAATCTCTCTGCCTCTCAGTTCATGAAAATATAGTGGCACACTTTATAAGAAAAATTTTTTTTTTATCTCAGCTCTTTCTCAACCCAGTACTCTATTTGCATGACATTTTTATACCTTTCCTAAAGCTTCTGCATATTTTGCCTTATAATCAAGTTTTCAAATGACCGGGTTCTAAATCACGACATACCTTTCCATTTTTCCAAGAGCGATGCTTTGCATGACACGTAAGTCGGGCGTGATTTTTAGGTATCTGATTCGGATGAGGTTGATGTCGGTGACTGATGGGATGAAGGCTTTTTTACCAGTCTATTCGGGGTGTGGACAGTATTGCTTGTAGATTTTCAACTGGGTTATTCTCCACCCTTCAAAGCTTTGGTGGCATTTTTTTTAAAAAGGCGATCAGCTTTAATGAGCAATTTGCATGACTACTTACATCCCTTTTTATTTAATTTGATAACTGTACCACAAAGCTATTAGGGCTGATGATTTATCAAAAAATACCACAGTACCGGAGCTTAAAATCCCCAAACAAACAGAAACCTCAATAATTCTTTGTTGCTTTACAGATTTCTCTGATTTCTTTCCCAATAATGATTAAAACTGTTGAAAAGCTCAAAAAGTGCTTAATGAGATTACACATTTACCCATCCTCTAATATGGATGTCCAAAGACAAAGTAGTTCCTAGATTTCTCTAGACTGGTTTCTCATCAAGTGTCTACATCTTTAGTAAAGAAGAAAAAAAAATCTTAGTTTAATCTGAATCAAAGCAAGATAATTTTATCCATTTTGGGGGCCTTAACTCGATTCTTTGGACAACTGCTATAGTTTCAGATTGCTTTACTTTTTCGCCCTCCTTTCCAAGATGGCAGCCAAAGCATGGGAGGGGCCACAGGCTTTCTGGAGTTGGGAGGGAGTGTGTGGTGACCAATGTGAATGGAGCTCCACTGCGGCTTGCCTCAGCCAGTTCTGATCCTAGGGAGCTTATTGATATCTGTTGTTCACATCTATGGCGGATAAACTCCTTCATAGTCTATGCTTTTTCAGTGTCTCTGGACCCTGGAGGATCTGTCCTAATGACTTGGCCTCCCCTTAGCCTTCATGGGTTTTTGAAGACTCCTCTGAGTCACTGCCACATCTGTCGTCTGCCCCTGGCTCATGTCTACCACCCCAAAGTCTCTGCTGTGAGGCTACCCTACACCAACCATGCTAGGCTCAAGAATAGGCTCTTTAGCTTTTACCTTAATCCTGAGACAAATGGGAAGCAAGGAATGATTAGTACATTCAATCTTCAATTTTTCTAGCCATGCCCATTTAAGTATGTTGGGGCTTCTGAAATGAGCTTAGGACCCTCTCTGACCCCAATGTTCCCCACAAAGAAGGAACTGGAAAGGGGCCCCTCTGGTCTCCATGTCCCTTCCAACCCATCCAACTGGCCCCCTCTTGATGCCTAGGCTTCAAGCCCCGCACTGCAGATACCAACACGGGCATCCAACTGCCTCCCACTCTTAACTCTGTAACTCCTTGATATGATTTGGCTGTGTCCCCTCCTAAATCTCGTCTTGAATTGTAGCTCCCATAATCCCCACATGTTGTGGGAGGGACATGGTGAGTGATAACTGAATCATGGGGCAGGTTTCCCCATACTGTTCTCCTGGTAGTGAGTAAGTCTCATGGGATCTGATGTTTTCACAAGGGGTTTCCACTTTCACTTGACTGTCATTCTTTCTTGCCTGCCGCCATGATTGTGAGACTTCCCCAGCCATGTGGAACTGTGAGTCCATTCAGCCTCTTTTTCTTTATAAGTTACCCAGTCTCAGTTATGTCTTTATGAGCAGTGTGAAAACAAACGAGCACACTCCTCTTCCCCCAGCAAACAACCAGGGGGAGGGAGCAGACATGTTTACCTTCCTCTTTTGTCCTGAGTGGGATTATCCTATAAATTGTGTCCTTCCACTTCCAAGGTTACACCTTCCTGTCCCCATCCCTGAAACTAAGGAGATGGACTGACTTGGGAAAGAGAGATACCAGCCTCCTGACAAGGAAATGTGAAGACAGAGATAATTAAAACTAATGCTCCAGTTATAAATGTGTCTTAGCTAGTGGTGGCCTTAAAGTATTATTTTTCATGAGTCATTGCAATCAATTACCTTGATTCTGAAAATATATGGAAATTGGTGAAAATGGCCATTATTTTAAAACTTTTAGAAAATCAGGCTTTATGATTTTAATTACAAAATGTTAGTGTTGGTATGATTTATGGCATCTAAGTTGTAGGATGTTAAAATTATAGTAGGAAAGAACTAATATTTATTGAATGCTCACTATTCTCTAGATACCTCCAGATAGTTTACATATCATCTCACTTAATACTCATAGGAAACTTATAATCAAACTCTTCATACAAATTTATATGTTAGCATCTGTAAAATCTTTAAATAATTCCCTAATGAGACAACCAGTGAGAAAACCAATGAGCAGGCTCAAAGAACATTTTAGGAACAAGGATTTAAAAAGACAGAAAAGGAATCCCTAAGTACAATTGCTAGGTTAGAGACACAATTAATTAACTTTCTATATCTTTTTAATTTCAGAGGTTAACATTAAGTTTTCTGGGTTGGAATCACCTATGTTTTATTGGTTGTGGCTTATTAGTGCAATATTTGGTGAGAAGAAACTTACATTTTTAGCAGTATTATCAGAAAATGCTCTAACGTAATACAAAAAGTAAAAAGCTCGCCACTTTGCTGGTTTTGAGTTTGAAATAATATTTTATTTCAGACTATCCTATGAGTTGATTAATGATCTCCTTAATTTATCGGTAAGGAAACAAGCTCAATAAAGACAAATAACTCGATAAAGGACACGCAGTTAGCTCCTGTTGTGAGATAATTTATGGATCTCCAACCTTTCTGCATGTCTTTAGGAAGACAGTTTTGTTCTGGACCATCTTTTCAGACATCTCTTTGTAGTAAAGTGCTTTAGGTTCAGAGATGATGTCCCCTTCTAGAGCAAACACTGGGCACTTGGTTTGCTGCCTACTATAAAAGATGGAGGTTTCCTAAACTCAGGGTTCCTCTCTTGCAACTCAACCCACTGCATCAGCAGGTATTACCTGGCCCTTGTTGTGTTGTCCTGTAGGAACTGGGAGTCAAGGAAAGAAACAAGAAAGTGATAATACTGTGGCTATGGCTATTGCAGTGGGTAAAATGTCCTTTGTCTCTGGCCCAGGAGTCTTTTGTCTCCTGCCTGCATCCTTGAAATTATAGCAGGTTAACTTGTTATCTTGAAAGTAAGGTAAAGTTTTGGACCTTTCACAGTTCCTGATATCTTTCAGGAATTGTGGGCCTGCTGTTTTCTCCTTAGGACACAAAACTGACCATTCTTTCAGGATGGGCTACTCATTAGCATGCTTCTGCAAACTGTCCCTTTTCCCATCTATATCACTGGCTTCCCTTTAGGAGAAAAATGACATAATACATAAAGATATTAAAAACTGATAATACTTATTGCCTGTTTTGGTGATTTTAGTGATTTTTAAGCAAGAATGCATAAAGAGAATGCTTTCTTCTAACTGGAATATGCAGGAGTGTAGAAAAAAAGAAGGAAAGCCTTATTTTAGCAAAGGCTGTCTAGATCTCCCTAAGTCTTGTAAATCATATTGCATACTTGTTAGAATAAAAACAAGATATTATTGGTATCTAGTCCTCACCCTCGTAGACCCAGTGATTTTTCTAACCCATCAGTTGAAGTACTTTATAGCCATAATGAAATCTTTTGGTGGCTCCCCACCACTTCTGGATAAAGTCCAAACATTTTTGCTTGGCATACGAGATTCTTGGGGATCTGCCATCTTCTTCCCTTATCTTCCCCTGATTCACATCTGGACTTGCCATGCTGAACCACAGACTGTTCCTTAAACCCCCTGAGCCCCTTTATGGCTCTGTGCTTTCTGTGCAGATGTGCCTTCCTCTTCTTTAACTGGCCTGTTTCTTACTTACCTTTTAGACAGACTCTTGGAAGGCTTCACTGGATATGGGTCCCTCCTCTCTGCCCCCGTGGAGTCCAGCAGTAACTTCCACAGTAGCTCTTGCTTTGCCATCAAGTTGCTGAATTGCAGCATTTCCCAACTTGAGTTTTCCAAAAGGTGGTTCAGTGTTAAATATGGTAATGGTGTCTAGACAGTGGTAAGATAATTATTGAATGTGTCATACAGTAAAATAATTAAACCCTTTCTTCTCTTTAAAATAGACTCACTGGAGAGTTTCCAAATGCAGATTGATGATCATGAGAGGCAGTTACTGAAGATCAGGAAACCATGACCTGCAGTCAGTAATGCCAATGGTTTTTTAATTCAACTGAGCCCTGCTACCCACTTTGTGGTGGTAAATGACCTTTATACAGCTTAGGCTCATGTGTGTGCTTTTAAATTATAGGTCATATATTGATTAATTTAAATCTATAATAAGCTTGATGAACTCTGTGAAATACAAGGAAACCTGGTTTTGTAATCCAATAAATTAACAGGGACATAGAAATGATGCTGTCTCTAAATTTACCTTAGTATGAACTTCGTGAGAGTGGTTAGTCACATGATCAAATGTCTTATGTTGACCTTCAAGATAAAACCAATGCTTCAAAACCCAGTTTAAAAAGAAGCCATACTGATGATTATTTCCAATTTGAATTTTTATTTTTTGGGGATTAAGACTTTCCCCTCACAAGCTGTTGCTTACAGAAATGCACTTGCAAATAAGAATCTGAAACCTGTTTTTTTATAAGT
The DNA here is from genome assembly GCF_001698545.2 of Rhinopithecus bieti. Classification (NCBI taxonomy): domain Eukaryota; kingdom Metazoa; phylum Chordata; class Mammalia; order Primates; family Cercopithecidae; genus Rhinopithecus; species Rhinopithecus bieti. The sequence goes on along the minus strand of NW_016804580.1, from coordinate 395,166 downwards.
GCAGAATGCAAAAATACCAAATATCAGATGCTGCAAACAATTTTTGCTTTTTAAAATAGTGCTTAATGTGTATTTTAATTTACATTTTAATATATATTTAATCCCCAAACCAAACATGTCATAATTAAATTCATGTGTTGACAGATTATGCTTTTTCTTATAAAATTTAAAATAAAATGAAACAATCGTGACATGTGTTAAATGGAAAACAAGTCAAAATTTATCTGTACTTGGCTTGAATATTGTGAACACTCTTTCCCCAGATGTCCATATGATTCACAGAATCATTTACTTCAGGTCTGTATATAAGTCACATTTTCAAGGAAGTCCTTCCTGGCCACTCAGTTTTATTGATCGACTGATTGAGACAGAGTCTTGCTCTCTTGCTCAGGCTGGAGTATGGTGGCATGATCTCAGCTCACTGCAACCTCCACCTCCTGGGTTCAAGCGATTCTCCTGCCTCAGCCTCTCCAGTAGCTGGGACTATAGGCGTGCACCACCACACGTGGCTAATTCTTCTTGTGTTTTTAGTGGAGATGGGGTTTCACCATGTTGCCCAGGCTGGTCTCAAACTCCTGACCTCAGGTGATCCACCCACCTTGGCCTCCCAAAGTGTTGGGATTATAGGCGTGAGCCACTGTGCCCAGCCACATTCAGTTTTAAACTGAAAGACATTACCTAACACCCCTTTGCCCCATCTTCCTTCCATGTTGTAGTTTCTCTTGAACATAATTTCTCACTCTCTTACATACTATAGATATTTCCAAAAAGAATATATTTATTATCACTAGAATGTAGGATCCATGAGGGCACGGATCCTGTCTACCATATGCACTATTATATTCACAGTGTCTATGACAGTGCCTGACTCTTAGCAGGTATTCAAAAAATAATTTTGAAAATAAATTATAAGATAATCTTACAATAAAATTGTTTTAATGTACTGGTCTAGAGGATAACATTTTCTACTTAGATACATTTATATGTCATATGCCATTTTAAACATTTTTTACATGTTAACATTTTTACAGGGCTTTGCAATGTTATATATTACTTTCCTAACATATCAAATGGAAAAAAAAAAAAAAAAGCTAGGAAAAGGGCTGCGTTGTAATTTTGATTCTGTGTAACTAGACTTTGAGTTTCTGCGGTCAATGATCTTTTTAAATTTTTGTTCTTTCTCTTGTGTGCTAGAACATAGCATATAACTGGTGCTCAAAAGTAGTTTTATGGAAAAAATAAAGTTTAAATAAAGTTTCAGAGGGAGACCAACACAAGTCAGTGTGAAAATGAAGTCTTAGGACACACAGATGCAACCATGCCATAATACATTGACTGTAAGTCTCATATGTTGCACGTATCTATCTCTTTGTCTACAGACCATTCATCTGTCACTTCCTCAGGCTCCTGTTTCCTTTTTCCCATTCACTTCAACACTATAGTCCCAATGTCAGTTAGCGAGATGGTTGTGGGAAGATTGGCCTGTTGCTGACAGTAGCAGCTACTGGATTGGTAGGAGGTAGGAGTTGGTGGTTAGTGGAGGTATTAAGACAGCTGGGGTAGATGAGAACAGAAGTAAAATGGAAACTGAACAGAAATGGAATGGAAAGTGATAAGAAAATGATTCTTTTTTGGATAGGGAAATTATATAACTTGTACTGATCTTAGAGTGAAGAGAGGAAAATGATTGTAATTGTCTTGAGTCCGTAGCACTTACATGGTTGAGGGTTAGGTCATGAGTCACTGTACCATTCGCATCTCTTTTAGCTACTCAAGATAAAACTCATATTATGCTTGAATAAAGGAAAAGACTGCAGTGCTCTCATTTCTTTCTGAGAACACCTGTGGTATAGAGTTAAGAACACTTACATCATGGGTCATGAGGTTTGCGCTTGAAAAAGAAAAGAAAGTCTTGGGGGCCAATGACTGTTTCACCTCTAGATGTCAGGCAGGTCAAGACTTTGTGTCTTGGAACTGGTTTTATACCTCCAGCCTCTTCCAACATTCCCACTGTAGAGCTGTAGTACAGGTTCTATTCGAATTTGAAGAATATAGTTTTGAGATTCCAGCACATAAATAGTGAATTATAGATGATCATCATACTGTTTATTTTCTTAGCCAATCTGTTTTTCTTAAGAGTTCTTCCACAACCTTTACGATACCTTTGTTTCCGCCCCAACTGGACATGCCAAAAATACAAGGGCATGCATCCTAATTGTTTTAAAAAAAATCTTCAGTGCTGGCTACCTTCTTTGTATAAATAACTTGCATGCACAATGCTTTTGCTCCAGATTCTCAAGGAGCATTGTGAGGGGGTAATTAAAGCAGTCTGTTTCTCCAGCACGTTCTGTCTGTTTTTTCTTTTCATTATTAGATGTGATGACACATTTGCCTGTGTGGCTTCCCACAGATGGCAGAGAAATTTTGTGATCAAATGGTAAGAGTAAACCAACTGTCATCTCAGATCACAGCTTCTATGTTGTTCCCCCTGTGCAGGAGTCTCACTTTAATAAAAAATACTTGCTTCTTTTAAAGTGGTATTACCTGCTATGCAAAAGATTTTAGAATTAAATGGAAAACTTCACAAGAACAACCAAAAATGTAAATTGCTAGCTAGTTTTACATCCTGTGTTTTGAATCTGATGCAAAAGAGAATTAATTAAAATAATATCTGCACAGAAAAGTTAATGATTAAAAAAATACTTTAACTCCATGATTTTGTTTATAAGAAAGGCAGAAATAAAAGAGTTTGGGTTTTTCTTGAATCTTTGTGAATTGATAAGAAAATACTGTGAATTATCTTTTG
>NW_016804580.1:385720-391888 GCF_001698545.2 Rhinopithecus bieti | reverse complement strand
CTTGCTCTGTTGCCCAGGCTGGAGTGCAGTGGCGTGATCTCAGCTCACTGCAAGCTCCACCTCCTGGGTTCACACCATTCTCCCGCCTCAGCCTCCTGAGCTGCTGGTATTACAGGTGCCCACGACCACGCCCAGCTAGTTTTTTGTATTTTTAGTAGGGATGGGGTTTCACCGTGTTAGCCAGGATGGTCTCCATCTCCTGACCTCATGATCCGCCCGTCTCGGCCTCCTAAAGTGCTGAGATTACAGGCGTGAGCCACCATAGGTATTCATTTTTAAATCGAATGAGAGTTTCAGCCCTTAAGTCAAACAATGGTGGAGCCCTTGGACAGCTAGAGTTTAAAAATAAGTGTAGTGGTTATTCATTCTCTTGAGTTTAGAATAGTCCAGGTTCACATCTTAACTGTACACTATCTCTGTGATATTGAGAAACTAACCTCTCTAACCTTTACTTTTCTCACCTATAAATAGAATAAATTTCATTACTTGGATCATGAGGTTATTATGAAGATTAAATACAGGAACGTAGCTGTGGTTCATAATAAATATTCATTATTTCAATGGATTCTTAGAGTAGAATATCCCTTTGAATTTGTATTATTCATTATATATTTGAATTTAGATTTTGTATTTGTTTCCACAAAAATTACTCTAAGCAAGCACTGATTTTACTAAGAGCAATCTGCTGTGATGGTTAGGTAAAAATATGCTTACACAGAGGCAGTGGTCCATTGTGTTTAGTTCATGTGGCTTAGTCACAGCACTTAACCTGACCGAATCTGTTTTTTGCCTTAGTTTCACTATGTTCAAGATACAAGCAGTCACTCAACATTTCCAAACCATTTATTGCCCATTTATAACAAACATCCTGGCTGTTTTGCTGGTGTTAGCCTAAAATAACTATTTCTGTGAACTACAACTTTTTTGAAAGAGATACTTTTAAATAATTAAGCACTAACTACAGCAGAAAGATAGAGTCTCACTCTGTCGCCCAGGCTAGAGTGCAGTGGTGTGATCTTGGCTCACTGCAACCTCTGCCCCCCAGTTCAAGCGATTCTCATGCATCAGCCTTCTGAGGAGCTGGGCCCACAGGCGCATGCCAACACACCCGGGTGATTTTTGTGTTTTTATTAGAGACAGGGTCTCGCCATGTTGGCCAGGCTGGTTTCAAACTCCTGGTCTCAAGCAATCTGCCTGCCTTGGCCTCCCAAAGTGCTGAGGATTACAGGTGTGAGCCACCTCACCAGGCAGAGAATAGCCTTTTCAACCATAGGCCAAAGATAATTGTGTATTCATAAAGAATAAAGCGGGACCCCTACCTCACCATATATAGATATTAACAAAAAGTAGATCTCCTATGAAAATATAATATCTAAAATTATAAAAGTCTTAAGACACAGGCATACATTTGCATGATCTTGGATGAAGCAATAGATTCTCAGATAGGATACTGAAAGTGTAAGCAAAAAACAAAATAATAAATCAGACTTTGTCAGAATAGAGCATTTGATGTTTCAAAAGATACTGTCTTTAATATGAAACAACATCCCACAGAATGGGAGAGAATGTTTGCAAATCACATATCTAGTAAGGAATTGTATCTAGAATATATACAGAACTCCAATGACTCAATAAGAAGACAAATAATATGATTTTTAAAATGAGGCAAGGTATCTGAATAGATATGGCCAAAAAGCACATGAGAAGAGTGCATAACATCGTTGGCCCTTAAGGAAATGGAAATCAAAACCATCATAAAATACCCAAAGCAAAATAAATCATTCAACCAAAAAGATACAAGCATCTCTATGTCAATCACTGTATTATTCACAATAGCAAAGACATGGAATCAATGTAGGTGCCCATCAATGGTGGACTGGATAAAGAAAATGTGGTACATATACACCATGGAATACTATGCAGTCATAAAAAAAGAACAAAATCATGTCCCTTGTAGCAACATGAACGCAGCTGGAGGACATTATCCTAAGTGAATTAACGTAGGAACAGAAGACCAAATACCCCATGTTCTCACTTATAAGTGGAAGCTAAACATTGGGAACTCATGGACATAAAGATGGCAGTAATAGATGCTGGGGACTAATAGAAGGGGGTGGAGGGCGGGGACAAGGGTTGAAAAACAGCTGGGTACTATGCTCAGTACCTGGCCGATAGGATTAGTCATACCCCAAACCTTAGCATCATGCAATATACACCTGTAACAAACCTGCATATGTTACCCAAGAATCTAAAATAAATGTTGACATTTTAAAAGACAGGTTTCCATATAGCGCATTGCTAATCCTAAAGATTCTGTACATAATAATTTACCTTATTGTCATACTGAAGGTCCTGTGTACATAGGAGTTCTCTGTTGAGAGGCTACCTTTCACTTTGGTAAGGTCATGGACAGATGGGCCGTCTGTGGACACAACCTAGTCATCTCAGGGTTGAGTAAGACTTGGGGTATTTTACTTTCTCTCCTGAAAAAGTTTAGTCTGGATTCTAACCCCTAATTCAGCCTAAAGTGAACTGATCTTTGATTTGAAGCCATTCCATTCTCTTCTCTCTACTGAATGGCTTCAGAGCCATACTTGATTTCACTAGTCAGGGATATGCACCAGAAAGAAGGCTTCTGGCTTGCAGAGTTGATTGTGTTGCAGAGTTGGTAGGCAGAATATTCAACCCCAAAAGTTTTCCTTATCCTAATCTCCCACATCTGCAAATATCTCACCTTAATGGCAAAAGAGACTTTGTAGGTGCGATTATGTTAGCTATCTTGAAATGGGAGGATGGTCCTGGTTTATTTGGGTGGGTCCAATGTGATCACAAGGATTTCTAGAGTGTCAGAGTCAGGAATAGAGATTTAAGATTCCACACTGACCAAGCACAGTGGCTCATGCCTGAAATTCCAGCACTTTGGGAGGCGGAGATAGGTGGAGCACTTGAGGTCAGGAGTTTAAGACCAGACTGGCCAACATGGTGAAACCTCATCTTTACTAAAAATACAAAAATTAGCCTGGAGTGGTGGAGGGTGCCTGTAATCCCAACTCAGGAGGCTGAGGCAGGAGGATCACTTGAACTCATGAGGTGAAGGCTGCACTGAGCAGATTGTGCCACTGCACTCCAGCCAGGGCAACAGATCGAGACTCAGTCTCAAAAAATAAAATTAAATTAAATTAAAAATATGTCATGCTGTTGGCTTTGAAGATGGTGGAAGAGGCCACAAGATGAGAAATGTAGGCAGCCTCTAGACACTGAAAAATCCAAGGAAGTGAATTATCCTTGAAACCCTCCAGGAGGAACATAGCCCTGCTGACACCTTGATTAGTCTAGTGAGATGCCTGGCTATAGAATTGTAAGGTGATAGGTTTGTGCTATTTTAAGCCACTATGTCTGTGGTAATGTGTTAAAGTTATAGGAGAAAACAAATGCAACATTCTCCTTCATTTTAAAACCTATTCTCTCTCTATGTGGCAGATTTAGCATTACCTCTATGCTAACATGATACATAGTGACATTAATGAAGGAATAAGTGGTAGACCCAGACAGTCTTCCTACTCTGTTGTGTATGTGCTCACACACTCTTAACCACATGTGCGTGTGCTAATCTCTGCAGATTTCCATTAATTTTTTTAAAATTTACTTTTTGTAGAGAATGAGGTCTTGCTATGCTGGCCAGGCTGGTCTTGAATTCCTGGGCTGCCTCTGCCTCCCTAAGTGCTAGGGGATTACAGGAATGAGTAAAATAAAATTTTATAGAAATGAGGGTCTCACTACATTGCCCAGGCTGGTCTTGAACTCCTAGCCTCAAGCATTCCTCCTGTCTCGGCCTCCCAAAGCATGGGGATTATAGGTACAAGCTCCTGTGCCCCATCTGCAGATTTCAATTTTTAAGATGCTTCAGGAATTCTCGCAGGCCAGCAGTGACTTCAGGTTTCTTGTACACTCACCTAAACTTGGAGGAGTTTGCAAGCAGTGCCTTAATTTGTGAGGAGCTGAACATTTTAGGATGCTTTTCTGATACATAGGTAACCTTTCCTCCAAGCAGTTCAGACAGTGTCCTTCACAATTATCCCTCATGGGCCTTTCAATTGAACTCTAGGCTTAAAAGCTTTGTCTAAGGAGCCTCCATGGCTTCCAACTTCATGTGACAATCCAGATAGGTCTCTGGAGCGTCAGGGGGCAAGAGCTCAGTGTCACACTGGGGTATGTCTGGGAATCCTCAAATGGGTTCTTTAGCCATGGATGGAAAAGTCTGTCAGTCTTGAGTTCCCACATTTCCAGAAGTTGAAGTAGAAAAGCAAAGTATCAAAAGGAAAGAAATGAACATAGATTGAATGAGAGCTCCTTTGGGGACAAAAGGTAGAAAACCCTTTCAAAGGACTTATTAATGGTTTTCAGATATTCATGGTTAGGGGAGCCCTGGGAAGAACAGAGAGTCTGTTTGCCATGGGTTCTTTAGCCAATATGGCGGCATTGAGGGGAAGAACATGAGATGCCGGAATGTTTTGCCCTGAATACAAGAGAGTGCCTTGTAGGTTCTCCCTATTGACAAATACATTCCCTGGATCTGTCCCACAAAGGATATTCTGTAAGCAAAAATTGCCTAAAATACCAAGCACAATTAGGTGGTGCCTGGTTGTATTTACACTGATAGGGAATTTTAGGTATGATGGGACGTTCAACACATTTTTCCAAAAAGAGACCGACTCAATTACTTCATCAGAATTTCATCCCTTGATATCATAAAATAGCAGTGGTATTCATCATAATTCAAGCTTTACCTAAAGGAATTTTTATGTGGGGGCTAGGAAAAAAAAAATCTCATGAATTTTTAGTTTATTTTCTCAGGATGTGATTTAACTCTTCTATTGCTTTATATTTAGAGTATTCCTTATGGGTTACCAGAAGAACATATGCTTCCTTGTTAATGCAAGTCAAGAGAGTCTTCTTTTGAAGTTACCCATCATGCATAATGCTAAAAACCCTAATCTGAAGTGTCAATTTTACATGATGCTATTGGTTCGTTTTATTATGCAATGAAACCAAATAAAAGGAATTACTTGCAAAGTCATAGAAAATAGTTTCTTTAAAAAAACACGTTGTTATTGGCAAAAGCGCTGTAATTTTTAGAAAGAATTCACTTTTTAAATGAGGAAACATAAAGTTCTTTTCAAAATCTCCATAGTTTTAAACTTTGTACAAAATTTCAGTCCACTTTGCCTATGGTATACCATCATTTGTGTTGAGTTGAATGCCTAAGAGTTACTCTCAGTAAAAAGGATTTTGCTGTATGATATCCTGATATCCTCTGTTTTTCTCTTTTTGCAGGTTTTGTTCACAACTAATCAAATTCTCTCTCTCTTTTTTTGATCGTTTAAAAATAACAACAAAAAAAACCCACTCGATATTCCATACATAAACATTAATTTTTTGTTTGTTTGTTTGTTTTTGGCTGGACTCAGAATAAAAGGACACGGTGGAATGAAACTGTTTCCAAATGCACAGTTGGCTGAAAATTTTTCGTTTTATTTCAATTTTAGTTTTTGCTTTTTGCTGTGTCCTATAATGTTGTCTACCATGAGTGCAAACATCTACTAAGAAAAATGAACCTCTTTTCCCCAGAATAGTAGTTCCTGGTTGTCATCTATGTAACAGATGTTGAGGACTGGGGGAGGGGAAATGGTGTTTGGTCAAGGCTCTGGAATTTACTGAAGATGGGATTCATAAGGCACACAGCGCTCCCCAGAAACACGCCCTTGGCCTCATCCTTACTCCCTTCTCTCCCTTTATGTCATTCCTCTTTCTCTTCTCACTCTAAAGCTTACAATAAAAAATGTACATAGATTTTATTTTTATTTTATTATTTTTTGGAAGAATCTGAAGGACAATCAAAGCAGTAGATTTTGTTATTTTTTAAACTTGTATTTTATTTCTCCACATCCTCTCCAGCACCTGTTGTTTCCTGACTTTTGAATGATTGCCATTCTAACTGGTGTGAGATGGTATCTCATTGTGGTTTTGATTTGCATTTCTCTGATGGCGAGTGATGATGAGCATTTTTTCATGTGTCTGTTGGCTGTATGAATGTCTTCTTTTGAGAAATGTCTGTTCATATCCTTTGCCCACTTTTTGATGGGGTTGTTTGTTTTTTTCTTGTATAGG
>NW_016804580.1:344207-385380 GCF_001698545.2 Rhinopithecus bieti | reverse complement strand
TAAAAAAGGATGAGTTTGCGTCCTTTGTAGGGACATGGATGCAGCTGGAAACCATCATTCTTAGCAAACTATCACAAGAAGAGAAAACCAAACACCGCATGTTCTCACTCATAGGTGGGAACTGAACAGTGAGATCACTTGGACTCGGGAAAGGGAACATCACACACCGGGGCCTATCATGGGGAGGTGGGAGGGGGGAGGGATTGCATTGGGAGTTATACCTGTTATAAATGATGAATTGATGGGTGCTGACGAGCTGATGGGTGCAGCACACCAACATGGCACAAGTATACATATGTAACAAACCTGCACGTTATGCACATGTACCCTAGAACTTAAAGTATATTAAAAAATAAAAAACTTGTATTTTAGATTCAGGGATATATGTGCAGGTATGTTATGTAGGTAAACTCATGTCACAGGGGCTTGTTTTACAGATATTTTGTCACCTAGGCACTGAGACTTGTACCCAATAGTGCTTTTTCTGATTCTCTCCCTTCTGTCACCCTCCACCCTCTAACAGTCCCCACTGTCTGTTATTCCCCTCTTTGTGTCCATGAGTTCTCATCATTTAGCTCCCACTAGTAAGTGAGAGCATATAGTATTTGGTTTTCTGTTCCTGTGTCACTTTGCTAGGGAATGGTTTCCAGCTCCATCCATATTTCTGCAAAAGACATGATCTCATTCATTTTTTTTTTTTGAGATGGAGTCTTGCTCTGTCACCCAGACTAGAGTACAGTGGCAGGATCTCAGCTCACTGCAACCTTCGCCTCCTGGATTCAAGCAATTCTCCTGCCTCAGCCTCCCAAGTAGCTGAGATTACAGGCACCTGCCACCATGCCTGGATAATTTTTATATTTTTAGTAGAGATGGGGTTTCACCATGTTGGCCAGGCTGGTCTTGAACTCCTGACCTCATGATCCGCCCACCTTCGCCTCCCAAAGTGCAGGGATTATAGGCATGAGCCACAGCGCCTGGCCAGATCTCATTCTTTTTAATGACTGCATAGTGTTCCATGGTGTATATTTACCACATTGTCTTTATCCAATTTGTCACTGATGGACATTTAGGTTGATTTCATGTCTTTGCTATTGTGGATAGTGCTGTGTTAAAAATATGCGTGCATGTGTCTTTGTGATAGAATCATTTATATTCCTTTGTTTATATACCCAGTAATGGGATTGGGCTGGGTCAAATGGTCATTCTGTTTTTAGCACTTTGAGGGATTGCCACACAAAACAGTAGGTTTTAAATGAAATGTCCTTTTCAAGAGATTGAGCTTTATCATCAAGATTATTTCTTGCTTTCTTTTTTTCCAGAAAGATCTAGTATGATAATGCTGATGGTAATGATTGTAATTTTGATGTATTGAATGCTTGTTAGGTACCAGGCATTCTAGGTGCTCCTTACACATTATCTCATATCTTACATTATCTCCTCAATAAACTTATGGTGTAAGTAATATTACTATCTCTGTTTTACAAATGGGTCAGAGAGATTACGTAATTTGCTAAAGGTTGTGTAGCTATGTTAGATCATAATTGAGATCTGAACCCAAGTGGGTGGTTTTAACTACCTAGGGGCAGGGGTTCTAATTTCTGATTTTACTGCTAAGGTATAATGATTACTTGAGCTATTTTAGGCCTCACAGTCATCAGCTGTGCAATATTGGGATTGGATAGATAAGTGACTAAATAGCAACCCATGCAGTGGGGATATGCTTGGTTCACAAATTTTTATTGTTGCTTTTTAACGTTCAAAATATTCTAAAAGTTTGAAGTAGTTGCATTTTTTTTTAAACAAAAAAGTTTTCACAGAAATCTGGATTCCTGGATTTTCATGAAAAATCAGAATCTCTGTCATCCCTCACCTGCATTCTATCTTGGCAACAATTAGCTGCAACTAAGTAGGATGGATCCCTTATAGGAGATGGCACTTTCTAGTTCACCATTGTCCCCACCTAGGATCTTCTCTCATTTAGGCTGTTTCCTTGATTTCTGTAGATGTTTGAGTTTTGGCTCCAGGATGAGCTGATTCTCAATGGGCATTCAGTTTTCAATTCAGTGATTCTATATCCATACTGCAAGTTTAATTTTTTAGTAAACTAGCTTTCCTATTACATAAACATGGCCTCAGTGTACAATAATTAGGAATCTCTTTGGAATTTTATGTTATACATTTATAGAACTAGACATAGAAGTTCTATGACAAGAAGTTCATAGACAAGTTTAATTTTTTAGTTAACTTTCCTATTACATAAACATGGCCTCGGTGTACAATAATTAGGACTCTCTTTGGAATTTTATATTATACATTTATAGAACTAGACATAGAATGTATCCAAATTTCTTTCCAAGGAAATACAAGAGCTACAACGGAAATACAGGAGCTACAACGTGCAAGTTTCTGCCAAGGATTACTAAGAGCGGATCACACACAAGTTATGCAGTGTCTGAGCAGCCACGTTAAATTAAAGTGAAAAGGTTGTAGAAGACATTAGTGCAATGCCAAGCCGTTTTTGTAAGAATATTTTTCTTTCTACCTGTGCAGCGGGTGAATGACATGCAGAATCTGAATAGTGGAATTTTTTTAAATTTTCTAATTGATGCTTTTGTTAAAATGAGTCTTTCCCATTGGCTACCACGGAGGCTGTTAGTGAAGATGCTTGTGGGAAAGGCAATAGGATTTGTTTCTTTCTTTATAAGATATTTTATAATCTTGTAAAATTTCCCTCCTAGCATTAATTTAAATATGATGCCTATTTTTTTAGGCTGGCAGACTCATTTCTATAGTCATGGCATATATATAGATAGATAGATAGATAGATATTTATTTTTTTTCTAACAAGAGATAAAACAAAATGAAACACACATAAAAATTGCACTAGACCAAAGCACGTGACATGCTGGTCTTGTTTCCATCACACACAGAAACAAACAGCTAGTTTTGATAATCAAATACGTTTCCTAAGGGTCTTGTTAAATTGCTGAATGTAAATTGCAATTGGAATTGACTATTAAGAATCTTGGTAGAGTAGGTTAAACATCTGTTCAATTTATTACAATTTTATTTGTACTTCAGCTGTAACTGGGGCAATTAAGCCAATCAGAGCAAGCAAATCAAATCTAATTTACACTCTAATGGACTAAAAATGAATGAATAAACATTGCACTACCAAATCCAAATGATTAAATATGTCTCCAAGGATTTTTTTTTTCTATTTCAGTATACAAATACAAAATCGTGGTATTTATACTATAATTAACCATTTAAGAATGATGAAACAAATTGGAACATCTCTTCATTTTTTTCTATGTTTTTTTATAAAATTGTCAAATAACATTCAAGAATATAGTAAATTAGAATCCTTCTTAACTTAGACATGTTTACTTATAAAATCAATTTAATTCAAGTTCATGCTTCATTTGAATGTTGGAATTTAAATGGAACATGCAGATGCTAGTTTTTTTAAATAAGTTTTTACATACTCAGTTTTTTGCCTTAGCCATAGACTGTAATGGATTTAGTATGGTGAGTTAAAACTATTCATCTTTGCAAGGTGCGCACAATTTAGAACTTGACAATGCAGAAATGTAACGTGCAGTACAGTATTTAAGTGAAGCAAGCTAACATACATCTCACTCAGAGCCCAGTGTCACTAAAACTGCTAAGAAACTATAAACAGTGGCGTGCATCCCCCAGAAGAGGTCAAGCCTCACACAGTAGAAACTATGTTTTGGATGGAGATGGGCTATCATTTTAGTTCGGCAAACACCAAACAAAATATGATTGTATAGCATGCGGTGGTTTGATCGTTGATTGAGTAATTACTACATAATAATGTACCAGACAAAGTGTTAAGCTCTTTCATATGCTGCTTATGTTACTTGGCAAGTTCAACTTTACACAGTTTAGGACAACAGTAGAGCCACAGTCGTGTTTTAATTTTGGGAAGGAATAACTTTTTAACACTCTCCTCTTGGCCCCTCAGTAAGCTCACTGGTAACATTCGAATGATTTAATTGGGGACCAGAAGTCTTGGGCAGATGCCATTTGGTCTATCCTTTTGCCTCCGAGGTCTGATGAAAGCAAAGTCAGGAATGTCTATTTCCCCAAAGGAAAGATGTAACAACTGCCTTTGACCATGTGTCTTAGAACACACTGAGTCTGGTTCATCTCAACTAAAATCCACCAAATCAAGGAAGCCACAGTCACCTAGGCCATTGCTAATGCACTTCACGTGTACCTTTCTCTCCTCCTTGATGTGCTCTTTGGTGTGCCTGGGAAACACTTTTTTTAAACTAACCATTTTCCTCTGTCACTGGGTCTTTGCTACATGCTTTCTGTAATCTGCAAATAGAGCCATAATTGTTTATTAAGAAGCTATTGCATGCGCTGGGTCCTATGGCTGCAGGAAATACATTTTGTTGTGTCTGGGTAAATTCCTTCCCTTATCCTCTATCTCCCTCCCTGCCTCCCTCCCTCCATTCCTTTCTTCCTTTCTTCCCTTCATTCATTCCTTCCTTTTCTCCTTCCCTCCCTCCTTCCTTCCTTTCCTCCTTCCCTCCGTCCCTCCCTCCATTCCTTTTTTCCTTCTCTCCCTCTATTCCTTCCTTCCTTTGCTCCTTCTCTCCCTCCTTCCTTCCCTCCCTCCATTCCTTCCTTTTCTCCCTCCCTCTTCCTTTCCTCCTTCCCTCCCTCCCTCCATTTCTTTCTTCCTTCCTTCCCTCCATCCTTCCTTCTTTTCCTCCTTCCCTCCCTCCTTCCTTTCCTCCCTTCCCCCTCCCTCTCTCCCTTCCTTCCTACCTTCTCCCTCCCTTCCCTTCTACCTTCTCCCTCCCTTCCTCTCTTCATTCTTTCTTTTCTTTCTTACTGCCTCAAATCTTTTTGAGATGCTAGTGGTATTAGGTGCTGGGTGGACCGTATGAATGCAATGGTAATCAAGAAAGACATGTTCTCTGACCCCATACAGCTAGTGAAGAAAAAAAAAGCAGTAATCCAGTATTCCTAAGATCAATGTGAAAATGAAATCTTGAGAACAATTACAAAGGTGAGGTAAGGATAGGAAGAGCGCATAGAAATATAATAGAGGCTTTTTGCCCAGTTAGGTTAGGAAAGGCTCTCTGATGAAGTGCCTGTTAAGCTGAGGTAGAAAGGTTGAATTGGCATTAAACAGGTGGAGGAGGAAGAAAGAGGGATGCAGGCAGAGACAGGCATGTACACATCTCCTGAGCTGGTTGGAGTCTGGTGCTTGAGAGACACTGACAGATGGCCAGGACTGAGGGAGCCCGTGGGTGAGCTGAAGCTTCCCAGAGACATAGGGAGGGGACAGAACTGATAGGATCTGTAAATGGTGCTAAGGAAGATTGTCTTTATCTTAGAAACATGATAGACTATTGAAGAGATTTAAGCAGAAGTTAAATTAGTTCTCTTCTCTGCAAAGCGAGAGTGGCTCTAAGTTGACTGGTTGGGAGAAGACAATAGAATTCAGTTGTGAGAAGATGCTAGCTGAAGTTAGGATGGGTAGTAATTAAGAATAGTGGACAGGGTGTGGTGGCTCATGCCCGTAACCCCAGCACTTTGGGGAGCTGAGGCAGGAGGATCACTTGAGGCCAGGAGTTCAAGACCAGCCTGGACAACATGGTGAGACCCCATATATATATATATATTTTTAATGAGGCAGGAGGATTGCTTAAGCCCAGGAGGTCAAGGCTGCAGTGAGCTATGATACTCCACTGCACTCCAGGCTGGTGAAAGAGTGAGTCCCTGTCAAAAAAAAAATCAAGAGGCATATGGGTATATGTGTTGGTTTTAAGTTATACATTGTTTTAGGCACTTGATAGCTACCATTTATTTTTAACCATATCCGCAGTAAATAGTAAACTTCCCAAACACAAGGATCCTCTTTTCTTCCTCTTCCAGTTTGTCCAGCTTTATTTTCCTTTGCTGCCATCTCTACTACACAGTGGAACTCAATTTAATTTAGAGAAAAAAAAAATAGCCGAAGCCAAACCTTTTAACTCTGATTCTTCTTTTCAGTTGAGTGGCCCATTTCCCACCCCCTGGTGTTGGTGGAGCAGCTGTGGAACAGTGAGAGAAGGAGAGATGAGGACTTGAACATATTTGGAATATGACCAAGATGTCTTTACCTTTATTGAGTCCTGACGAAATCTGGCTATTATAAATCCTGATTGAATCCCATGATGTTTTCCAAGCAAATGGGACCACTTTGTAAGAAGCAGAAGCGTCCTCTCACCATGTGCAAGAGGAGGAGGTGTAAATGGAGAGAAGCCACCAGCATTTTCAGAAAGCTACATGATGTAACAGCCCCACTGCACCGCCTCATTTGTGCTGGAAAATTTTAAATAAGAGAAATAGGATTCTGTTCCATTAGCATTGCAACAAGTATGTTCTCAGCATAATAAACTTGGTACCAGGGTGGCATTCAGCTCCATTTTACATGCCCTTCTGTCTCACCTTTCATTGCCAATGCCATTGGAGTCCTAATAGAAAGACAGCCTTTGAAAGAACCCTGCTGGCTTTTTGGCTGCCTGTTGGCAACAGAGGAGAATAGGAGGATGGGAATATGCATTTGTAAAGTTCCACTTGCTTATCTTACTTAGGGACAGCATTTTATCCTTTCAAGCTCATCTCCCAGCCACTGTAATTAGGCTTTCCAGAAACAGTCTTGCTGCTGTCTTGACATCACAATAGCATTTTGATGAGCTTGGACAGTTACCAGTTCATCCGTCTGGCAAGACATTGCTGCATATCCAAATTCACTGTATCGTTGTGGATGCCATTAATTCCCAGAAGGGAAAGAGAAATATTTTTACAACAATATGCAAAGAAGTCATTCAAGAGCAGGCTTATGGCGTTAAAACTTTTGTCTTCAAACCTAGCAGCAAGTCTTCTCATATTGAGTCATTTACTTACAAGGGCATAAATGAGCGTACAGTTCTTTCATTGACGAGCAGGCAAGGGAAAACATAATCAGAGAAAGAGAGGGGGTGATAGAGGTACTTGCACAAAAGGCAAGAGGGAGAGAGTTGTCTTGAGCCGAAAGCTTCTTGAGGTCAGGATTCAGGTTTTCACTATGGTTCTTCTTTTGAACAAGGCGGTGCATGTGGTCATGTTGATACTGAGGGAACCTGTCTCATTTGAGCATTAGTAATTTTGCAGTCAGACTTAAAGCATCTATTATGCATCAAGGTCTTCTATAATGCATCTTGAACTTAACACCAGAACTGTCCAGTGCCATGCTTTCAGGAGACTTTTGTTTAGGTGGAACAAGTCTGTCCATATAGGACTGCTAGTGCTGATGTAAGTGTTCTATTATCTGCCATGAAAGTGCTGGAAATGGGGCTAGGGCGACTGAGAAACTGAATTTTTAACTTAAAAAATCATTTTTAGAAATGGGGTCTTGCTCTGTTGTGCAGGCTGAAGTGCAGTGGCACAATCATAGCTTACTGCACCCTCGATCGTCTGAGCTGAAGTGATCCTCCTGCCTCCATTTCTCAAGTAGCTGGGACTACGCAGTCATGCACCACTACACTTGGGTAACTTCTAAATTTTTTGTAGAGATGGAAGTCTCACTATGTTGCCTAGACTGGTCTGGAACTTCTGGCCTCAAGCATTTCTCCCAACTTGGCCTCCCAAAGTTCTGGGATTACAGGTCTAAGCCACTGTACCCAGTGATCTTTAATTTTTTCATCTTAAGTAATTAGATAGTGCTATGGAGGGCTGAGGATATCTACTATAGGTATTCATGTAGCATCTCATCCTAAAAGAGAAATGTACAACAACCTCCTTCCACCCCAAGGATAGAGGAGGAGAATTCTGTCATCACTAACTCAACCCTTTGAGATTAATCTCAGTCCCTCAAGTAGGAGAAGAAGGCACCTGAGTAATAGAATAATGCCCCATGCCTTGGGCTAAAGACATGCGCCTATTTTTTATGCCTATCCATTTCTTTTTAAAAATCTAGTCATCGCAAATACTTCTAGCATCACTGTGGAAGTAGAAATAATAGCTTTTGCTTTTGATTAGCACCTGGAACCATCGTAGTGCCCGGTTTCTAGCTCAAAGATGCCTACTCAACAGATTTGATGCATATTCTGGAAGGAAGCTTTTAAGTTTTCTTGAAATAAAATACAAGTATCTTTGCTATGAGACATGACTTCCAGATGCTGGGAGGAGGGAAAGACTGTTGTCCCCTTCTGGTTGAAATTGTTTGATTGCTTTTAACAACCATCAGAAGGTAAGAAAGATTCTTTTGGTCTTGAGCCAGAAACAGGTTATCTGTGTTCTTTGAAAAATTTTTACTGATTTCTGCTGCCGTCATTGTCACCTCATGGAGGCATTAACAATTAGAATTGCAATTATCTAGGGGCAGCTTTTGCTCCCTGGACCCTGTGTATATCAGTAAAAGTGGCATGTGGGCAATTGGGAAAGGCAGATTTGGCCTGATGAGTCTACTGCAGCTGCCTAAGTGGAAATGCCAATGCAAAGCTGAGCTGCTAATTGGAAATGGAATAAACTAAAATCTTGGTTCAAATGGCAGCTATATTTTTTAAAGAAAAGATTTCAGTTGAAATGCCAAAGGAGACAGTTAGCCAAAACATTTGTCTATGGAAATTTCTCTTCTCATTTTTACTCAGATTTACAGCTGGGTGTTAAGCGAAGCATTTCTTGAGAACACATGTCACAGATAAACCAAGATGTTTATTTTCCTAAGTAGCAGATCAGATTGAACTCACAACAAATAGTTCAATTAGTATGATTACTAAGAGGCTGATTAATTCGGGCTGCAATAAATGAATTAGGGTGTGTTAGAACTGGGCTCCTAGGAAGGCCATAGCAACAAGATTATGTTATTAGCTGGGCAATAGTACATTTTAAGTTTTGTGTGTGTGTGTGTGGTTCTTTTTTTTTTTTTTTTTGAGCCGGAGTGTCTTGCTCTGTCGCCCGGGCTGGAGTGCAGTGGCACAATCTCAGCTCACTGTGCCTTCTAGGTTCACGCCATTCTCCTGCCTCAGCCTCCCGAGTAGCTGGGACTACAGACGTGTGCCACCACACCCAGCTAACTTTTGTATTTTTAGTAGAGATGCGGTTTCCCCATGTTTGTCAGGCTGGTCTTGAACTCCTGACCTTGTGATCTGCCTGCCTTGGCGTCCCAAAGTGCTGGGATTACAGGCGTGAGCCACCGCGCCCAGCCACATTTTAAGTTTTTTATGGACTGTCAGGGTGAGAGGGTGACAAAGAGATAAAAAATGTGCCTGCACGTTCTGCGAAACTGTTATTTTAAAAATATATGGTGTGTGGTATTGTTCTACGGTTCTTCTACAGGGACTCACGGGCTAAGTTCTACATTCTTTGAATTTATCATTGGAAAAATGCTCGCCCCACCTGGTGAGCTGGTAAGATTCCTTATATCAGGCATCAGGAACTACACATCTCATTTAGTGTCTTTTTTGCCCAGGATTCCTGAAAACTCGGAGGTGAATTCGCTACTCAACTACATTATTGTCCTTGGCTTTTATTCCCGCTGCACCCCACCTAGCTAGGAGTGGCTCCAGAGATATTGGAAGTCGGTGGGAATTTTAGCTGTCTCCTTTCTAACAGTAATCTTGAACAAATTACTTTGCTTTCTGAGCCCTAATTTCCTTATATGTAAAGTGGGTTACTAATTTTTATTTCATATGCATTTGGCCATAGTGCTGGTTCATAGGAAACACTCAAAATGCTAATTTTTGAAATTTAAATTATTCTTTTCATCTTCAACTGATTGTAAATTGTCTTAAGTTGTATTTGGAAGCAAGTATGGAATTGAAGAGAGAATCAAAATATAATTTGAGGGTAGTTATTTCAAAGACTGACCCAAGATGGGTACACTGACATTGCCTTTTGTCTATAGTTCCTGCAAAAGGTAAAATTTACATGTAGTGAAATGTACAAATCTTAAGTATACAATTCAATGAATTTTGACAAATGCATATTCTCATGTAACCCAGGCTTCTTTTTTTTCTCCTTCTAACTTCTATTTTAGGTTAAGAGGGTACATGTGCAGGTTTGTTACATGAGTAAATTGTGTGTCACTGCGCTTTGGGTGTGCAGATTATTCTGTCACCCAGACATACTGCCTGATAGGTAGTTTTTAACCCTAACCCTCCTCCCACCCTCCACTCTAAAGTAGGTCCCAGGGTCTGTTGTTCCCTTGTTTGTGTCCATGTGTACTCAAGGCTTAGCTCACACTTATAAGAACATGTTGTATGCGGTTTTCTATGCCTGCATTAGGTTGCTTAGGACATTGGCCTCCCGTGGAATCCATGTTGCTGCAAATAACATGATTTCGTTCTTTTTTATGGGTGTGTAGTATTCCATGGTGTATATGTACTATGTTTTCTTTATCCAGTCCATCTCTAATGGGCATGTAGTTTGATTCTATATATTTGCTATTGTGAACAGTGCTGCAGTAAACATACATGACCATGTCTCTTTATGGTAGAACCATTTATATTCCTTTAGGTATACCCCCAGAAATGGGATTGCTGGGTCAAATGGTAGCTCTGTTTTAAGTTCTTTGAGAAATTGCCAAACTGCTTTCCACAGCGGCTTAACTAATTTATACTCTCACCCGCAATATAAGAATGTTCCCTTTTCTCTGCAACCTTGCCAGCGTTTTTAAAAAAATTTTTAATAGTAGCCATTCTGACTGGCAGGAGATGGTATTCATTGTGGTTTTGATTTGCATTTCTCTAATAATTAGTGATGCTGAGTGTTTTTCATATGCTTGTTGGCCACTTGTATGTTTTCTTTTGGGAAGTATCTGTTTATGTCCTTTGCCCATTTTTTAAAATGGAGTTACTTGGGTTTTTGTGCTTGCTGATTTGTTCAAGTTTATAGATTCTGCATATTAGACCTTTGCTGGAGGGATAGTTTGCAAATATTTTCTCCCATTCTTAGGTTGTCTATTAACTGTGTTGATAGTTTGTTTTGCTGTGCAGAAGTTCTTTGGTTTAATTAGGTTCCACTTAACAATTTTTGTTTTTGTTGCAAGTGCTTTTGGAGTCTTTGTCATGGAATCTTTGCCAGGGCCTATGTCCAGAATGGTGTTTCCTCTAGATGTTTCTTGTAGGGTTTTACAGGTAAGTCTTTAATCCTCCTTAAATTGATTTTTGTATATGGTAAAAGGAAAGGATCTAGTTTCAGTCTTCTGCATATGGGTAGCCAGTTATCCCAGCACCATATATTGAGCAGGGAGTCCTTTTTTCATTGCTTGTTTTTTGTGGATTTTGTTGAAGATCAGATGGTTGTAGGTATGCGGCTTTATTTATGCATTCTCTAACCTGTTCCATTGGTCTATGTGTCTGCTTTTGTACTAGTACCATGCTGTTTTAGTTGTTGTAGCCTTATAGTATAGTTTAAAGTTGGGTAATGTGATGCTTCCAGCTTTGTTCTTTTTGCTTAGGATTGCTTTGGCTATTTGAGCTCTTTTTTGGTTCTATATGAATTTTACAATAGTCTTTTTTTTTTTCTAATAAAAAAATGGCATTGGTAGTTTGATAGAAATAGCATTGAATCTATTCATTGCTTTGGGCAGTATGGCCATCTTAACAATATCGATTCTCTCTATCCATAAGCATGAAATATTTTTCCATTTGTTTGTGTCATCTGTGATTTCTTTCAGCAGTGTTTTGCAGTTCTCATTGTAGATGTTTTTCACCTCCCTGATTAGCCGTATTCCTAGGTATTTTATTCTTTTTGTGTCATTGGGTTTGGGGTACAGATTAGTCCATCACCCAGACAGTGAGCATAGTCCCTGATAGGTGTGAATAGAATTGCATTCTTGATTTGGTTCTGAGCTTAAATGTTATTGGTGTATAGAAATGCTACTGATTTTTATACATTGATTTTGTATGTTGAAACTTTGCTGCAGTTGTTTATCAGATCTAGGAGCCTTTGGGCAGAGATTACAGGGTTTTCTAGATGCACAATCATATTGACTGCAAAGACAGATAGTTTGACTTTCTCTCTTCCTATTTGGATGCCTTTTCTTTCTTTCTTTCTCTTGCCTGATTGCTTTTGCTAGGGCTTCCATAACCCATACTTCTATTAAGATATAGAACATTTCTGTCACCTAACACATTTCCCTCTGGTCCTTCCCAGTCAACCCCTCTTTACTTAAAGACAAAAGTTTTCTAAATCATTTTTATTATAGATTCCTTTGGCCTGTTTAAAAATGTCACATAAATGGAATCATATAGTAGGTACTGTTTCATGTCTGGCTTCTTTGGCTCAGCATGACTTAGATTCATCCATGTTGCTGGGAATATAAGCAGTTCACTTCTTTTCAATATTAAGCTGTATTCCTTTGTATGAAGACATCACAAATGTTCGTGAACATTTGATTGTTTTCACCTCTCGCCATTATGTATAAAGCTGCTATTCTATCTCCATTGAATTATCTTAGCTCTTTTCTCAAAAATTTATATTTGTGGGTCTATGTATGCACTCTATGTTGTCGTATTTATCTATGTGTCTCTTCTTTCACCAATACTACACTGTTTTGATTACTATAGGTTTATAATCAGTCTTGAAATTGAAGTATTGTGACTCTTCCAACTTTGTTCTTCTTCTTAAGATTGTGTTGGCTATTTTAAGTAGTTGATGTTCCATATATATTTTAGAATCAATTTGTTGATGTCTGCAAGATAGCCTGCTCAGACTGTGATGGAGATTGAGCTGAATTTATAGATCAAGTTGGAAAAAACTTACAACTTTACAATACTCGGTCTTCGAATCCATGAACAAAGAAATCCATTTACTTAAATCTTCTTTGTTTTTTTCGTCAGAGTTTTATAGTTTTCTGCTTATTGATCTTGTAGATATTTTGTTAGATTTATACATAAATATTTCATTTTTTGGTGCTATTGTAAATGAGATTGTGTTTTTATTCTCAAGTCAAATTGTTAATTGCTGGTATATAAGAAAGCCATTGAGTTTTGTATATTAACCTAGTATCCTAAGACCTTGTTATAATCACTTATTACGTCTAGACTATTTTCTCTGGATTTTTTCCATTTTTTTTTCCAATTATGGCATCTGTGAGCAAAGATAGTTTTATTTGATCCTTCTGATTCTGTATATTTTTTGTTTTCTCGGGTTTTTTGTTTGTTTGTTTGTTTAAGAGATGATGCCATACTGTGTTGTCCAGGCTGGTCTCAATCTCCTGGGCTCAAGCAGTCCTCCCATTTCAGTCTCCATAGTAGCTGGAGCTATAGGTATGCACCTTTGTGCCTGGCTGATTCTGCATATTCTAAAATTTTTTATTTCTTGTCTTATTGCATGGGTAGGACTTCCAGTACAATGCAGAATAGAAGTGGTGAGGGGGGACATCTTTGTATTATTCTGATCTTAGTAAAAAGCATCCACTTTCTCATCAGTAGGTTTGATGTGTATAGATTCTGTCAAGTGGAGAGAGTTTTTCTTTATTCTTACTTTGAGAATTTTATTATGAATGAGTATTGGATTTTATAAAATGCCTTTTTCTATGCTAATTGATGTGATCGTTTGCTTTTTCTTCTTTAGGCCATTGATGTGGTAAATTACACTTATTGATTTTCAAATGTTGAACCAACCTTGCCTACACGAAATAAATCACAATTGGTCATGGTGTATAATTCTTTTATACATTATGGGTACTGTTTGTTAATTTTTTTAGTTTTTTTTTTTTTTTTTTGAGACGGAGTCTCGCTCTGTCGCCCAGGCTGGGGTGCAGTGGCCGGATTTCAGCTCACTGCAAGCTCCGCCTCCCGGGTTTATGCCATTCTCCTGCCTCAGCCTCCCGAGTAGCTGGGACTACAGGCGCCCGCCACCTTGCCCGGCTGGTTTTTTGTATTTTTTAGTAGAGACGGGGTTTCACCGTGTTAGCCAGGATGGTCTCGATCTCCTGACCTCGTGATCCGCCCGTCTCGGCCTCCCAAAGTGCTGGGATTACAGGCTTGAGCCACCGCGCCCGGCCAATTTTTTAAGTATTTTTATGTTTGTTCCTATAAAAGTTACTGGTTTGTGGTTTTCCTTTTTTGTATTGGTTTTTTTTTTTTTTTTTTTTTTTTTTTTTTTTTTTTTTTTTTTTTGAAGGGGCCTGCCCCTCCACACCTGTGGGTATTTCACAAGGTGGAGACGAGAGACTGAGAAAAGAAATAAGACACAAAGCATAGAGGAAGAAAAGTGGGCACAGTGGACCGGTGCTTCAGCAAGTGAGGACCTGTACCAGCACTCTGAGTTCCCTCAGTATTTATTAATCACTATCTCTATTATCTTGGTGAGGGGCATGTGGCAGGACTATAGGGTAATGGTGGGGAGAGGGTCAGCAGGAAAACATGTGAGCAAAGGACTCTGTGTCATAAATAAGTTTAAGGAAAAGTGCTGTGCCTGGATGTGCACATAGGCCAGATTTATGTTTGACTTTACACAAACATCTCAATGCAGTAAACAGCAGTATTGCCGCCAGCATGTCTCACCTCCAGCCATAAGGCGGTTTTCTCTTATCTCAGTAAATAGAATATACGATCGGGTTTTACACCGGGACATTCCATTCCCAGGGACAAGCAGGAGACCGATACCTTCCTCTTAATTGCAAAGAGGCCTTCCTCTTTCACTCATCCTCCTCAGCACAGACCCTTTATGGGTGTCAGGCTAGGGGACAGTCAGGTCTTTCCCTTCCCACGAGGCCACATCTCAGGTTGTCTCAGTGGGGGGAAGCCTTGGACAATACCCAGGCTTTCTTGGGCAGAGGTCCCTGCAGCCTTCTGCAGTGCATTGTGTCCCTGGGTACTCGAGAATGGAGAATGGCAATGACTTTTACCAAGCATACTGCCTGCAAACACATTTTTAACAAAGCACATCCCGCACAGCCCTAAATCCATTAAAACTTGAGTTAATATAGCGCATGTTTCTGTGAGCACAGGGTTGGGGCTAGGGTTACAGATTAACAGCATCTCAAGGCAGAAGAATTTTTCTTAGTATAGATCAAAATGGAGTTTCTTATGTTTTCCTTTTTCTACATAGACACAGTAACAGTCTGATCTCTCTTTCTTTCCCCACTTTTTTTTTTTTTTTTTTGAGACAAAGTCTCACCAAGGCTGAAGTGCAGTGGCGTGATTACAGATCACTGCAACCTTGACCTCCTGGGCTCAAGTGATCCACCTCAGCCTCTCAAGTATCTGGGACTACAGGTGTGTGCTGCCATGTCCATTTAATTTTTTATTAATTTGTTTTTTCTTTAGCGGCAGGGTCTTACTATGTTGCCCAGGCTGGTCTTGAACTCCTGGCTTCAAGCAATCATCCTGCCTTGGCCTCTGGAAGTGCTGGGATTACAGGCATGAGCCACCATGTCTGGCCCTTTCTTGTTCTGTTTTTATTTGGTTTTGGTATTAGGGTAATTCTGGCCTCAGAGAGTAAATTAGGAAGTGTTCCTCCTGCTTCTAGTTTCTGGAAGAGATTGTGAAGAATTGGTTTGGTATAATTTCTATCATAAATGTTGGGTAGAATTTACCAGTGAATCCATATGGGCATGGTACTATTTTTTAAGGTTATTAATTATTAATTTAGCTTTTTTACTAGATATAAGGGATTCATGTTTTTATCCTTGTGTGTGTGGTTTTTTTTCAACTTTGATTTTATATTCAGTGGGTGCACATACCATTTTGTTACCTCGGTATACTGTGTAATGCTGAGATTTGAGGTACGAATGATCCTATCACCCAGGTACTGAGCATGGTACTCAATAGGTAGCTTTTCAACCCTTGATCCCATCCTCCCTCCCCTTCTAGTAGTCTCCAGTGTCTGCTACTCCCTTCGTTATGTTCATGAGAACTCACTGTTTAGCTCCCATGCATAAGTGAGAACATGCAATATTTGGTTTTCTGTTCCTGTGGTAAGTTGCTTAGGATAATGGCCTTCAGCTGCATCCATGTTGCTGCAAAGGATATAATTTTTTTATGGCTGTGTAGTATTCTATAGTGTACATGTACAGTCTTTTCTTAATTCATTCCACCATTGATGTGCATTTAGGTTCATTCCATATCTTTGCTATCATGACCAGTGCTGCAGTGAACACATGAGTGCATGTGTCTTAATGGTAGAATGATTTGTTTTCTTTTAGATATATACTAGGTAGTGGGATTGCTGGGTCGAATGTTGGTTTCTGTTTTAAGTTCTTTGAGAAATCTCCAAACTCCTTTCCACAGTGGCTAATTTACATTCCTGCCAACATCATATAAGGGTTCCCTTTTCTGTTCACCCTTACTGGCATCCATTGGTTTTTGACTTTTTAATAATAGCTGTCTGACTGATGTGGATGCCATCTCATTGTGGTTTTGATTTGCGTTTCTCTGATGATTAGCAATGTTGAGCTTTCTTTCATAATGTTTGTTGACTGCTTGTATGTCTTCTTTTGAGAAGTATCTGTTCATGTCCTTTGCCTGTTTTTTAATGGGGTTATTTGTTTTTTGCTTGCTGATTTGTTTAAGTTCCTTATAGATTCTGGATATTAGACCTTTGTTGGAGGGATAATTTGCAAATGTTTTCTCCCATTCTTAGGTTGTCTGTTTACTCCGTTGTTAGTTCCTTTTAATGTGTAATGTGTAGAAGCTCTTTGGTTTAATTAGGTTTGACTTAGCAATTTTTGTTTTTGTTGCAATTGCTTTTGGAGTCTTAGTCATAAAATCTTTGTCAGGGCCTATGTTCAGAATGGTGTTTTCCTAGGTTTACTTCTAAGATTCTTACAGTTTTAGGTCTTTCATTTAAATCTTTAATCCATCTTGAGTTAATTTTTATATATGGTAAAATGTAGAAGTCCAGTTTCAGTATTCTGCATGTGGCTAGCCAACTATTCCAACACCATTTTTAAATGGGGAGTTTTTTCCCCTTTTCTTATTTTTGTCAACTTTGTCAAAGACTAGATAGCTGTAGGTGTGTGGCTTTATTTCTGTGTTCTCTAACCTGTTCCTTTTGTCTATATGTCTGTTTTTATACCAGTATCAAGTTGTTTTGGTTACTGTAGCTTTGTAGCATAGCTTGAAATTGGGGACTGTGATGCCTCCAGCTTTTTTTTTTTTTTTTTTGCTTAGGATTGCTTTAGTTATTCGAAGCCTATTTTGGTTCCATGTGAATTGTACCTTTTTTTTTTTTTTTTTAACAATTCTATGTAAAATGACATTGATAGTTTGATAGGAATAGCATTTAATCTATAGATTGCTTTGGGCAGTATGGCCATTTTAATGACATTAATTTTTCAAATCCATGAATATAAAATATTTTCTTAGGTATTTTATGTTTTGTGTGATTGTTGTAAATGGGATTAAATTCTTGATTTGTCTTTTGGTTTGGACACTATTCATGTATGGAAATGCTACTGACTTTTGTACATTGATTCTGTATCCTGAAACCTTGCTAAGGTATTTTATCAGTTCTAATAGCCTTTTGGCAGAGTCCTTAGGGTTTTCTAAGTATAGAATCATATTGTCATTGAGGAGAGAGAGTTTTACTTCTTATTTTCCTATTTGGATGCCTTTTATTTCTTTCTCTTGCCTGATTGCTTTGGCTAGCACTTCCAGTACTGTGTTGAATAGGACTGTCTGTGTGTTTTGGTAGTTTGTGTTTCTCAAGAAATTGGTCTGTTTCATCTAAATGATTAAATTTATGGGAATAGAGTTTTTCATAGTTTTCTTTATTTTCCTTTTAGTGTTTATGGGATCAGTATTAATGACCTCTTTTTCATTTCTAAATTGTGTCTTCTGTTTTCTTTCTGTTAGCTTTGCTAGAAGTTTATCAATTTTACTGTTTCAGTGAACCAGTTTTTAGTTTGATTAAATTTATGTATTGTTTTCCTATATTTATTTTTACTAATTTCTGTTCTAATTTGTGTTATTTCTTCTGTTTGGTCAGGTTTAAATTGCTCTTCTTCCTCTAGTTTCCTAAGATATAAGCTTATATGATTACTTCTAGAGCATTTTTTCTGTACTATATGCAATTAATGCTGTATGTTTTCTTCTAAGCATTATCTTTGCTGCATCCCACAAATTTATTAAGTTATACTTTATTTACATTTAGTTGAAATATTTAAAAATTATGTTTGAGACTTCTTTATGTGTTATTTGGGAGTATGTTCTTTAATTTTCAAAGGTTTGAGGATTATCAAGCCATCCTTCTGTTGATTTCTAGCTTAATTTCACTGTTATCTTAGAACACTGTATGATTTATATCTTGTAAGTTTAAAAAAATATATTCTATGGTCCAGAATGTCATCTATCTTGGTCAATGTTCCATGATAACTTGAAGAAAATGTGCATTCTGCTCATTTTAAAATTGAGTATACTATAATTGTCAATAAGTTCGAGTTGATTAATAGTGTTGTTCGGGTCAACTCTATCTTCATTGGTTTTCTGCCTATATGATCTATCAGTTACTGACAGTGGGTGTTGATAGGTGATATAGACCAACTCCTTGACAGACACAACTACTAAAACACACAAGGAGTCATATTCAACACAGTACTGGAAGTAATCTATCAGTTATTGACAGGGGATGTTGAAATATGCCTATTTTGGCTGGGCACAGTGGCTCAAGCCTGTAATCGCAGCACTTTGGGAGGCCAAGGCAGGTGGATCACTTGAGGTTAGGAGTTTGAGACCAGCCTGGCCAACATGGTGAAACCTCATCTCTACTAAAAATACAAGTAATCCTAGCTACTTGGGAGGCTGAGGCAGGAGAATCATTTGAACCCGGGAGGTGGAGGTTGTAGTGAGCTGAGACCGCGCCATTGCACTCCAGCCTGGGCAACACGAGCAAAACTCCATCTCAAAAAAAGAAAGAGAGCAAGAGAAAAAGAGAGAAAGAGAGAAAGAGAGAGGGAGAGGGAGAGGGAAAGAGGGAAGGAAGGAAGGAAGGAAAAGAAAGAAAGAAAAAGAAAGAAAGAAAGAAAGAAAGCTATTTCTCCTTTCAGTTTTATCAGTTTGGTGGTCACTTATTGTTAAGTTTATTTTGTCTGAAAGTAATATAGCTATTCCAGTTTTCTTTTCATTACTGTCAGTATGGTATATCCTTCTCTGTCCCTTTATTTTTAACATGCCTTTATATTTAAAGTGGATTTGTTATAGATAACATAGAGTTATGAATTGTTCTTATTGTCTGTAATTGCTGTGATATTCTCTTTTACTTAATATATTTACAGCACTTATATTTAAAGTGATTATTGATGTAATTGAATTAATAGCAATCGTGTTTGCAACTATTTTGTGTTGATTGGCAGAGGCTTCTGCCTTTCCTGGTTTTAAATGAGCATTTTATGTTGTCCTATTTTCTCTCTCTCTTAGCATATCGCTTATCCTTCTTTAACATGTTTTCAATGCTTTCCCTAGAGTTTACAACATTCACTTTCACTAATCTAAGTTCACTTTGAAGGGACACTATTCTGCTTCAAGTGTAGGTCAGGTACCTTATAATAGAGCATTCCTGATCCCTCCCTCCTGTTTCTTGTGACATTGCTGTCATTCATTTCACCTATCAATATGCTATGCTATCCCAATACATTGTTACTATTGTTACTTTAAGCGGAGTTAGCTCTTATATCAATTAATGAGAAAAAATATTTTGCCTTTATTTAGTCTATTATGCTATTCCTTTTGTCATGTATTATTATGCTATTCCTTTTGTCATGTATATCCAAATTTTTGACATGTGTCATTCTCCTTCTTCACAAAGAAAACTTTTCCCCATTTCATCTCAGGCAATCAAAAATGGAGGGAATTTATTAATGGTGAGTTCCATCAGTTTTTGATTGTCTGAGAAAGTCTTACTTATACTTCCGTTTGGAGGATAATTTTGCTGGAATTCTAGTTGGTACTTTTGTTTTCAGCAGTCACTATTTCACTCTACTTTCTCCTTGCTTGCATGATTTCTGATTAAAAAAAAAAATCTGCTGTAAATCTTACATTGTTCTTCTAGAGGTAAGGTGTGTTTTCCTGTCTGCTTTCAATAATTTATTTTGGTTTTAGTCTCCCGCAATTTGAATATAATATGCCCAGTGGGTTTCTTTTAAAATTTTAAATTTAAATTTGAAAAGTTTTGAATTTGTGTAGTCCAAAATTAATTCTGAAAAGTTCTCAGCTATTACTTCAAAATTCATTTGGCTCCATTTGATGTTTCTTCTAGTATTCCAATTATGCATGTGATAGATCTTTTAAATTATCCCATATCTCTTGGATATCGTCATCTATTTCTTTATCCTTTCTTTCCTTTTGCATTTTAGTTTTCAAAGTTTCTATTGACCTATGTTCAAGCTCACTAATTCTTCAGCCTTTTAAGTATTAGAGAGACTGTCAAAGGTATTCTTTATTTCAGTGCAGTATTTTTATTTCTAGCATTTCCTTTTATGCTTTTCTTAGAACTTCCATTGCTCTGCTTATACTACTGGCTTTTTTTTTTCCTCCTTCCTGACAGCGTCTGGCTCTATTGCCCAGGCTGGAGTACAGTGACATGATCTCGGCTCACTGCTACCTCTGCCTCCCAGGTTCAAGCGATTCTCCTGCCTCAGCCTCCCCAGTAGCTGGGATTACAAGTGTGGGGCACCGCGCCTGGCTAATTTTCATATTTTTAGTGGAGACAGGGTTTCGCCATGTTGGCCAGGCTGGTCTCAAACTCCTGACCTCAGGTGATCCACCCGCCTCACCCTCCCAAAGTGATTACAGGCATGAGCCACCATGCCCAGCAACAGGCCTGTTTTTTGCCTGTTGCCTACCTTCCTATTAGAGCCCTTAGCGTATTCATCGTAGTTATTTTAAGTTGCCTGTGTAATAACTCCAATTTTGTGTCAAATCTGCATCTGATTCTGATGTTTTGTGTGATAGGAATTGAGGTCAATAAGTCTTAAGTGTGAGATTTTTATTCATCTGGTTTGGATTGGGCTTCATGTTTTCTGTAGTTTTGTATACTAGGTATTGCAGATTCCTCTTCCTTCTTGATTTTGTGTATCTCTGAGTACTCCTACTCAGAAAGAATCTGTGTCTTGCAGCCCTTTTAGCAGTAATCTACTGTTATTATATGGAAGTCCTATTGGTGTGGGAATAAATATGGAAGAGAAGGATTATTCTATAATATTCCAATTAAATCTTAGCCTTTTAGTAGGCCAGGGTCTCTGGCTTGTGACTTCCACAAGGTTGTTTGTTGTTGGTGCTGTTTTTGGTATTTTGGTTGGTTTTGCTGCTGCTTTTGTTTTTGGTATAGTGTATTAGTTTGTATGTAATATTGTTTAACTGTGTTCCCCCAAAAGTAGGTGTTGGAAACTTAATCCCCAAAGCAACAGTGTTGGGAGGTAAGGCCTAAAGAGGGATGTTTACGGCATGAGGGCCCCACTTTCATAAGTAAATTAATGCCAATTATAAAAGCACTTGAAACTGTGAGTTTGATCTCTTATTATTACTCTTGCTCTTCTGCCTTTGCCATGGGATGACACAGCACGAAGACCCTCACAAGATGCTGGCACCTTGATATTGGACTTCCTAGCCTCCAGAATTGTGAGCCAAGTACATTTTTCTGTTCATTATAAATTGCCCTGTATATCGCATGCTATTATAGCAACACTAAACAAACTAAGATACCAGGGTTGCCATAACAAAGTAAAACAGATTGGATGGCTTAAAAGGCAGAAATTTATTTTTTGAAATTCTGGAGCCTGGAAGTCTAAGATCAAGGTGTGAGAATGGTTGGTTTCTTGTAGAGCCTGTTTCCTTGACATATAGATGGCCATCTTCTTCCTGTATCTTTCTTTTGTGTGTGTCAGTGCCCTAATC
Source organism: Rhinopithecus bieti (assembly GCF_001698545.2). Taxonomy (NCBI): domain Eukaryota; kingdom Metazoa; phylum Chordata; class Mammalia; order Primates; family Cercopithecidae; genus Rhinopithecus; species Rhinopithecus bieti. The sequence continues at coordinate 363,526 of NW_016804580.1, read as the reverse complement.
TTTTCCTTTAAGGACATCAGTAATGTTGGTTAGGGCCCACCCCAATGATCTCATTTTAAATTAATTACCTCTTCAAAGATGCTATCTCTAAATACAGTCATATTCTAAGGTACTAGGGGTTAGGAATTCAACATATAAATTTGGGGGGAACATGTGAATTTTAGGGGGACACAAATCATCTCGTAACATATAGATTACTCCTGCCTTCCATTAGATGTGACAGGAGAGCTAGAGGAGGCTGGAATGAGAGGAATGTCCTCCCCCATGGCTCTTGAATAGGCTCTGATAAATTACCCTGGAGAGTAGGCTTGTGTTATGGAGAAACCTCTGAGTGCATTCAAGACTTACTCTTCTCTTCTCCCTCCTAGAGCCATAAACAGCTCTTTCTTGGACTTATCTGGTAGAGTTTCTAAAAGTAAAGCCCAGAAAAATGTAGGAGTCTTCTAAGACCATAGCTTCCAGGACTTTCTCACTGTCATGTGAGTCCACACTCAGCCTCTAGCAATTCATGAAACTTGTCATTTAAACATTCATACCAGTTTATAACTCCAGTGGCTTCTGCTTCAGTTAAGCAGATCCAGGCTCTCTAGATTCACCTGTCTTTCCAAATTTCAGGGTATCGGTTTGTCCTGCAAATTCAGTTCTCTGATGGGTCCAAGAAATGTCATAATTTTCAGTTTGTTCAACTTTTTCTTGTTGCAAAAAAAGGAGTTGCAATGGTTAATTGAATATGCAATCTTGACTGAGCCACAGAGTGCCCAGATATTTGGTCAAACATTAGTCTGGGAGTTTCTGTGAGGTTGTTTTGGGATGAGATTGACTTTTAAACTAGCAGAATGAATAAATCAGATTCCCCTCACTCATGCAGAGAATCTTAGCCAATTAGTGGAATGCCTGAATAGAATAAAAAATTAGGCCTCCCCCAAGTAAGAAAATCCTTCCTGTCTAACTTCAAACTGGGTTGTGGGCTTTTTCTTCCCATCATACGGAAACATCAACTCTTTCTGGGTTGCTAATCTGTTGGCCTTCAGACTGGAACTACATCATTGGCTCTCCTGAGTCTCTAGCTTGCCAATTCCTGCTGCAGATTTTGGGGCTTCTCAGTCTCCATAATTGTGTGATATATCTTTATAATAAATCTCTCCTAGTTTCTGTTTCTCTCTTCATATATGTGTATATGTTTGTCTGTTTGTTTGTTTAGATGGAGTCTTGCTCTGTCACCCAGGCTGGAGTGTAGTGGTGCGATCTTGGCTCACTGCAAGCTCCACCTCCTGGATACACGCCATTCTCCTACCTCAGCTTCCCAAGTAGCTGGGACTACAGGTGCCCACCACCACACCTGGCTAATTCTTTTTGTATTTTTTTTTTTTTAGTAGAGACGGGGTATCACTGTGTTAACCAGGATGATCTCGATCTCCTCACCTTGTGATCCGCCTGCCTTGGCCTCCCAAAGTGCTAGGATTACAGACATGAGCCACCATGCCTGGCCTTATGTATATATGTTTTATATACACACATACACACACATATTATTAGTTATATTTCTCTGGAGAACCTTGACTAATACAGGAATAATGATGTCTGAGCTCTTTACATATTGGAGATAAAATTGGAAGTTCTGATTATATATTAAATTATCTTATTTACTGAGAATTAAAATAAAAAGACACTGCAACTGTCCCCAAATAGGTGTATCTCTTTTCTCCCTGCTATATGAGAAACTCCAACATTTTAGAAATTTTGTTTATACTTTTTGATGATTCTGTGAATTTAAATATATAATATTATTAAATTTTTGGAATATGAATCTACTTGTCCAATTTTATTACATAGTATTAAGCTTCATTCACAATTATTTAGTTTTAACTCTACATTGTATAGAGAGTTAAATGGTTCGTGTTTAATTTTTTTCTACCATGACTTAACAGGTTTTTTATTTGGATTGATCTCTCAGATAGCTGAAATATATCTGACTAGATATTTCAGGAAGATTTTCTGGTTGCTATAATTTCTAAGTCCTTGAATGATTAAGAATATTCTTGTTTCCTTCACACACAATCACTAGCTAGTTTGGGAATGAAAGTTTTGTACTTATTCTGCCCTAAAAACTCTGTAGACTTTGCCTTGTGACTTTTGCCATTTAGTGTGCAGAGAAGTTTGAGGTCCCCTAAGAGTTTTTGCCTTGGTAGGTGGCTTCTTTTTGCTGCCTGGATGGTTCTAATATTTTTTATCCTTGAGATTCAAAAGTTTCATCAAGATATGTCTAGATGTTGCTCTCCTCTCATTAATTTTGTCTGTAATTCCTGACCCTTTCAATTTTAATACTCAAGTGTTCCTTCCAGACAGGAAATTTTTAAAAAAATTATGAAATATTTAAAACATAAAGATAGAGAATAAGATTTTCTAATGCATACTCCATTCTACCACTCAGTTTTAATAAACTATCACATTTTGCCACATATACCATCAATAATTTTGTAATATACAAAATTGTACAGTGATCATTGAAATTTCTTGTGTATCCTTCTATCCATTTCTCTTTTAAACCTTAATGTAAACTATTCTGATTTTTATATCTATAGTATATATTTATTTATCATATATATGAATTCAGAGATATCTAAGTTACTATATTACATTTTTAACTTTACATTTGGAATCATATTGTGCATATGTTTCTGAATTTTTTTCCAGTTTATGCTATGTTTTGAGATTTTCCTGTGGTGGTAGCTGTACAGGTGTAAGAGTTTCTTTAGTTTTTTGTACCAAGAAGTAGAATTCCTTATGATAGACATGACTATCTTCAATAATAATATTAAGGAGCTAACCCTTATATAGTTTTTATTATTTGCTAGGCACTATTTTTGTTTTTGTTTGTTTGTTTTATTATTGTTGTTGTTTTTGAAACAGGGTCTCAGCTGTTGCCCAGGCTGCAGTCCAGTGGTGTGATGTTGGCTCCCTGCAGCTTCTGCCTCCCGGGCTCAAGCAGTCCTCCTGCCTCAGCCTCCTGAGTAGTTGGGATGACAGGCACTTGCCACCATGCCCAGCTATTTTTTTTGGTATTTTTGGTGAAGACGGAGTATATTCATCCATTTTTATGTTGATGATAAAGACATACCCAAGACTGGGCAATTTAAAAAGTAAAGACTTTTAATGAAGAACTCACACTTCCACATGGCTGGGGAAGCCTCACAATCATGGCAAAAGGCAAGGAGGAGCAAGTCACATCTTACATGGATAGCAGCAGGCAAAAAGAGAGCTTGTGCAGGGAAACTCCCCCTTTTAAAACCATGAGATCTCATGAGACTCATGCACTATCATGAAAACAGTGGAAGAAAGACCCACCCCCATAATTCAGTCGCCTCCCACCTGGCTTCTCCCACTAACACATGGGAATTCAATATGATATTTGGGTGGGGACACACCCAAACCATATCATGGGGTTTCACCATGTCACCCAGGCTGGTCTTGAACTCCTGAGCTCAAGTGATCCTCCCACCTTTGCCTCCCAAAGTGCTCAGATTACAGGCATGAGCCACTGCGCCTGGCCCACTAGGCACTATTCTAAATACTTAACCTATATAGACTCATTTAGCTTTTCAGAACAACTGCCAGGTTTAAGGTCACATAGATATAAGTGATAGAACCCAAATAATCTTTTCCAGAGTCTGCACATTTCATTTATTGGGCAAAATGTTTTCTACTTCTTGATTGAATTTTAGTAGTCTTACTTTTTCCAGAAATTTGTTTTGTCTAAGTTTTCAATTTTTTCACGTTTTAATTACGTTTTATTATCTTTATCACCTCTGCTGTATATGTGTTTATGCCTGTTTTTAGATTTCTAATATTATACATTTTCTCTTCTTCGAACATATGAAATATGATAATAATAATAGGCATTTTAACATCCTTGCATTGTAAGACTAGCATCTCTATCAGTTCTGGGCTGGTTTATACTTACTACTTTTTCTCCTTATTATGAGTCATATTTTCCTGCTTCTTTTCATAGTTAAGAATCTTTAACTGGATGCCAAACATTGAGAATCTTATCTTGCTGGGTACTGATATATTTGTATTCCGATAAATATTTTTGAACGTTAATCTGGGATGCTGTTAGGTTTTCTGACAACAGAGTCATCCTTTTGGGTCTTGCTTCATAGATTTGTTAGGAGAGACCATGGTTTCTGATTTAGTCTTAGGCTAACTCCTCACCACTGAGGCAACACTCTTCTGAGCACCATAAGCAGTGCTCCATGAATGATGAAGTTTTCCAGTCTGAATGGTGGAAGGAGGCACTATTCCAGCCATGTCTTGTGAGAGTTCTAACTACTGGTCCCTCTAATTCTTGGGACGATCTTTACCCCAGCCTCAGAAAGCATCCTTTCACATGCGCATGGGTCAAAATATTGGAGGAAGACCCTTCGCAGGTCTCTAGAGTTCCCTCTCTGTGCAGCTCCGTCCTTTCTGGTGTGCTGTCCTGCAAACTCAGGCTGCCCTTGGTCTCCTTGGATTCTTAACTCTGTCTCTTCATATCAAGGAGAATTTCATCTGGGTTCCCTCTCTCTAAACTACTGCCTGGAAACTCAGCATTGCTGGGGCAATCATAGGAGTCACTTTGTTTGTTTCCCATCATCCAGAGACCTCTGTTCTCACTGCCTGGTTGATATCCAGAGTCTTGAAAAACCATTATTTTAAATATTTCTTCTGTTTTTGGTCATTTTATGTGGAAGGATAAATTTAACTTTTGTCATACCATTTTGGGTTGAAGTAAAAGTTGTCCTCTTCCAAAAAACGTGAATTATTTGTTTTCTTATTGTTGAATTTTGACAATTTTTTATGTTTTCTGGCTACAAGTTCTTGGTCAGAAATGGGATTTGCAAATATTTTCTCCCCACCTGTAAGTTGTCTTTTCATTCTCTTAACACTAAGAAAAAGTTCTAAATTTTAGTAAGTTTATATTATAAAATTTTTTTTCTTTTTTTAAATTATACTTTAAGTTCTAGGATATATGTGCACAACGTGCAGGTTTGTTATATATGTGTAGATGTGATAAAAGTTTTTTGAACAGATAGTACTTTATGCACATGTCTAAAATCTTTTGCTAACTTTAAGGATGCAAAGAGTTTCTCTAAATTTTCTTCTAGAAATACTACTTTTATGTTCCATATCTGGTCAATTTTGAGTTAGTTGTGGTATAAAGTATGTGGAGATTCCTTTGTTTTGCATGTGAAAATCCAATTTTTCCAGCATCATTTCTTGAAAAAACACTCTTTTATTAAATTATTTTTGTGCCTTTGTCAAAAGTTATTTGACTATATTTGTATGAGTCTATTTCTCTTCTCTCTGTTCCAATGACCTATGTGCCTATTTGTTTGCCAATATCATGATGACTTGATAGTAAGTCTATATAGCTTTATGGTAATATAAAGTCTTTATAAAGTCTTTATAATTATTCTTGAAATTAGGTAGTACAAGACCTCCAACTTCAAAGTCTTTACATTTCCAAATTGCTTGACATTCTAGTTCCTTTTCCTTTTCATATAAATTTTGAAATCATGTTGTTATCTATAAAAAATTATACTGGTGTTTTGATTAAGATTGCATTGACTGTATGGATCCATTTGGGAGACTTGACTTCTTAACAATATTTAGAAGTTGACTTCTTCTATTTTATGAAAATGTGATACCTCTTTATTTAGGTCTTTGATTTCTTTCATTGGTATTTTATAGTTGTCAGCATACAGATTTCACATGTATTTTGTTACATTTATAAGAAATTTTGGTGACACTTAAATGGTAATATAAAAAATTTCAAATTCAGTGTTTATGTTTTCAGGGTATAGAATTACAGTAAGTATGTAAATATATGTGATTTTTTATCCTGAGAACTTTTAAGAACTTTTATCCTAATCACTTTTTAGTTTTAGTTTTTTTTGTAGATTATTTTAGATTTTCTACATAGAAAATCATATCATCTGTGAATAAAGACACTTTTATTTCATTCTTTCCAGAATCATGTCCTTTTTATGTCCTTTTAATCATGTCTTGTTGCAATGGTTAGGACTTCGAATATGATATTGAATAGGAGCTATAAAAGATAATATCTTTTATTTGTTCTCATGGGAAGAACATTCAATTTTTCACCATTAAAACTGATGTTAGCTGACGTTTATTCTTATTCTCTCTCTCTCCCCCACTTTAATTTTTGTAAATGTTTCTTATCAGGCTAAGTAATTTCAATCTTAAGTTACTGAGTTTCTTTTTTTTAAAGGCTGTGGGATTTTATCAAATACTTTTCCTATAATTATTGAGATAATCATATAGATTTTCTCTTTCATCTGTTAAAATGATGAATGCATTGATTTTCAAATGTTGAGGATTACTTTAATTTAGTTCCTCTATTTGAGGTATCCTGGATCTTACAGTAAGTATAAGTTTGAGTACGTTACAGTAAGTATAAGTGTAACCATTCAGGACCAGCCAATGATTAGAGCTTCTCATGGCAAACTTCCCTCTGTTCTTTGGAGCTATGTCAGACACAGATCTTTTTGTTTTCCTGATGAAGATAGATTTTTTTCCCCCAGTCGACCTTTTTTACTGAAAGTAAAATCACTTTCAGGGTATGCAACTTTATGCAGAGTTCTCAAGTTCAGGTACCTGTCAGGAGTTGGCACAAGTGCCATTGCACACTGATGTCTGATTTTATTTAATTTTCCAGGCATTTGCTCCTAGAGCATTATTGGTTTCCAAGATCTTTTATCATTCTGATTTAATAATCTAGGTTTATCTTTTTTAAATCCCTGGGATTTTTTTCTTAGATTATTGAAAATGTTATGATGCAATTTAAGTATGTTTCTCAGACGTTGGCATTTTGGTGTTTTTCAGTTGCATATCTTTTCAGAAGATTTAAACCACTGACTTTCAAGAGTGATTGCCCTGGCCTACTGATTTTATTACTTCATTTAAACTTTTGATCGTAGTTTTCTTTTAAGTATAACTCTTTAGAACAACAGATAACTTTTTTGCTTTTAAATCTATCCTAAGAATCTCTGTCTTTCAGCAGATCAATGTAATCCATTTATATTACATTTATTATTGATACAGTCAGACTGTTTCCTTTGGTTTATTTTATCAGTGTCTGCCTTGGATATTCTGAAGATCCCAGTCAATTGCCTCTGCCAAGAATGTAACTTCTCCTTTTTTCGCTAGATAATTCTTTGGCATGAGAAAACCAAAGCGTCCAGGTAGCTATTATAGCTGAAAGCTCAATGAGATTCTTGCTGTGACTCCTGTAGGAAGTATTGGCCACTTTTTGGGAACCAGGACTTCTAAACCTGCAGAGGCCAGAGTTGTAATGGACAAGAAGCCCAAATTCTTAAATGGGGCACTGGAAGTAATGATAAGCAGGACCACTCCTTCCACTCTTTGCTCCTGTGTTTTCTATGTGTTGGAGACCTGGAATCATTCATTAATCACTGATTGATATGGTTTGCCTGTGCCCCACCCAAAATCATCTTGAACTGTGAGCCCCACAATCCTCGTAATCCCCACGTCAAGGGCGGGACCAGGTGAAGGAAATTAGATCATGGGGATGCTTTCCCCCATGCTGTTCTCTTGATAGTGAGTCTCATGAGATCTGATGGTTTTATAAGCATCTGGCATTTCCCCTGCTTGCTCCCACTCTGTCCTCCTGCCCTGTGAAGAAGGTACTTGCTTCTCCTTTCCCTCCAGCCATGATTGTAAGTTTCCTGAGGCATCCCCAGCAATGCATAACTGTGAGTCAACTAAACCTCTTTCCTTTATAAGTTATCCAGTCTCGGGTATTTCTTCATAGTAGTATGAGAACAGACTAATATATAGGGTATATGTTCCACCCTAGAGAATGGTGCCTCCCTTGGTAGAATATTATCTCTGAGTTGATACCTTAGCTATGTTCTCAAGAGACCGTTTCATTGCTCTATTAAGACAATAGCTTCTGGGTGATATGGAACATGATGTTACCAGGGATTTGTGGTCAGGTACAGACTTATGCACCTCCTTTGTGTAAAGTGGGTCACTTAGTCTAGTGCAAAGACTTGTGGGGGCCTGTGCTGCTGGGCTCATGGATAGCTTCCATCTCTGCCACCAGGTAACTCAGTTCACATGCTCACTTTGCCAGCATCAGCATGGCCAAGGGCAGATGCTGGCTGACATTCACTGGCCACATTATTTTTTGTACTTGGCTTCTTCATGCACCTTACATGGTAGATGCTTTCTGGCAGGCGATACCATGCAGTCAAAGATCTTTACATTTCATGCCCACTTCTGCAGGCCTATCCACAGACCTCTTCCCAGACCTCCTTCTCTCTAATCTAATCTTTTTCCTTCCAGACTCTAGACCATCTGGCCACCTCGTTTGCCACTGCCTATAAATCTGTATATATTCTTATCTCGGGTTTTGCTCACTAAATGAATGATCAGACTCACTGCTTGAGGCTTTACCCATTGGGAGGACTTCCTGGACTACAGTGTTTCTTTCTAAGCCAACCCTGAGTAGGGCAGCAGAGAAGTGCTGTCCGTTATTGGTTTGCACCTATATACTGAGCCAACCCATTAGCTTTCTTTCCTCCTCATTCCTGTCAGTTACTCATAAAAGTTCCCCTAATTGCACTAGGCTGCTGGTAAGTTACACGCAGCCCATGACTTGCTGTAATGGGATGTCTCCTCACCAGAGTATAAGCTCCAATAAGAGGGATTTGTTTGGTTCACTGATGTACCCCCAATTATTATGCAGCACCTGGCTCAATAAATATTGGTGAAAAGGATGAGTGTTCTGAATGGAATGTTTTGTTCCCTTTTACTCCTCAGGAGCTTCCACTACCTGCTTCTAACCTGGAAACAACTTACCACTTAGTATTTCTATCTCCTTTATGTTCATGTAGATTTTTTATCTGGAGTTCCACCTGCGTCTTTTGATTTTCTCTCATTATACTTTATTGGTATTTGGAAGGGGAGTGCACATAGCAGAAAATTACTTCACAATTTTTATCAGAAGTTACTTTATTTTATAACTTCTTTGGGGTGTTTTTTATTTGTTATTTTTCATACTTGGAATGGTTATTGTATGATATATTGGGATTTATATCACCTTTTCCATGATTATTTAAATATTGTTTTGTTCTTTTCATCCTTTTCTGCTGACTTTTGGAAGGAATGCTAACACTTGTCTAATTCACAGCTGTTTCAGTAGTATTCAGTTTGCTGTTTCATGACTTTGTTTGATCCTTTTAAATATAGAAATGGTGTATTTATGTCCTGTCTTTGCTGATTTTAGTTTGCTCATTTATGATTGTCTGCACTAGTTTCCTAATTATTTTCATTGTGTAATTAATATGTGCCACACATATTTTCCCAGTGCATAAATGAATTATATTATTTAAAATGCACAATAATCCTATTTGGTAAATATTAACAACCCATTTTACAAGTTGAAAAACTGAGATAGGACAGTTTAAGTGATTTACTGACAATCATAAGTAGCAGAGCTGAGCTCTAAACTTGCTAAAGCACACAGAGTCTTAACCACTACTCTATATTGCCTGGAAATATGTAGTAACTTCTTTTGATTTTCTTGAGAAAATAGATTAGAAAATATCTCAATTGTTTTGTTTCCTGCAGTAAGGATTTGGTAGAAGACTTTCGTGTTGATTCCTCTGTATGCTCCCTTGTCTTTGGACTTCAATACCTTTTCACATGTCTATGACTGCCCCCCGCTCCAAAGATATATCCATGGTTAGTGTTGCAAGCCAGTTTGGTTTTCCTCTCAGCTATTGTGACCCCTGGTCAAATACTCCAGACCTTGTAGACTGGGGGAGAAGGAATCTGTGGGTTTATTCTGGTCTTGTGTCATAGTTCAGACATCCAGCAACTTGTGGAGAAAAGTGGGAAATAAGAATGGAAGAGATGCAACCAAGAGGTCCCCTTCTCTGCTCAAGGGTCTCTTTTCCACATTTGGCATGACAGATGTAGTCTTTACCCAGCCCACTAACTGTCCAATAGGAGCTCCTATTGCAAATGAAAATTGAGTAAGCATCACTTTGGGTTTCCAGTTAGATGTGTGCTGTGCTGCCTGGCATAGCTCCCAGGCCTGATGAGACTGAGAGGAAGTTCCCAATTGACCCATAGCCTACATTTATTTAAGATTTTGCCTATCTAATTAAGGAAGGCTAGTGGAGTTTTACCATAGAGCCTCTGAGGCAAATCATGACTTTTCATGCAGGCAGGACATGATCAGGATAGTCCTAATCTTTGATTCAGTTTCATTTGCAGAAATCTCCAAAAGTTTCTGGTATGAATCTGGAGTATCTACTATCCAGCAAATACTATTGTTTAGACCTCTTTTTTTAAAATTCCACTTTAATAGGAATCAAGAAAAGTTGTCTAGAAGAGTTAGATACATTTACTCAAATTCGCTCTTTTACTCAGAATTCGAAGTTACCATTAGGTGAAAATTACACTATAACTTTTGAAATTTTCTGGATGCAGTGTTCTCAAGTTTCCAGTTAAGAGTTGCATCCATGTGATGAGAGAGGACTTTGAGTTTTGGCAAGGCCCTTGCAAAAACTGTTCATACAAACCCTGTAAATTCAACAGAAGGCATGATTAGAAGGGTTTACTCCTGGCAGATACAGGGTCTTAGCAGAAGCACAGAAGGAAGAAGCTAGCTTCAATTGTCTGAACCTGGCTCTGTTGGAAAGGCTGTGCTGAGATGAGCAATCTATTTAGAATGACTGCTGCTCATCTTTCTAACAAGATAATCATCTGACAGCAACATGGAAAAGCAGATGTAGCATTTTAAGGCATATTCTGCTTTTTGAACTCTACATGCTTTCAAACTCTGATATTATTTCCAATGAACCCTAAAGTCAAAGGAATAATCACCTTGAAATTCTTGCACAATGGGAAGCCCTGAAGGAAGCTGAACATCTGACTAATTCTAAAGGAGAATCCTGAAAGCAAAGCATCCTATAAATTGGAATTTTTGCTTCCTCTGTTGTCTTCCATAGGGTCTCTTGCCGCTTTGCTAAATATCAAAGATATTTATGCTTAAACAAATGTTGTCTCCCTCTCACTGCATTCCCTCCTTCTGGCAGAGAAGTCATCACACTGAATCGGTGGCTCTTTCCCATGGCAACAGACTGTGATGTCAGAAATGTGGTGCCAAGCAATTAGATTTTGTAGGTGCCACAGTTGGAAACATGAAACTCCAAGGATGATGATGAGACAGAGTAGTTGTTGTAAAAGAAAAAACTCAGAAAGGACTGAGTGTCTAATGTGTTCTTTCAAAGGCCTGTTGCTGAAGGAGAGTGGCAGCAAATGAAGTCGGGGGAGGGGAAGAAGGATGCACTGTTCAAGACTAGATTTCAAAGGAGAAGCAAGTTGATGAAGGAGAGCTGCAAAAGGCCACGTCCAGATGGCTGGCACTCTGCCACGTGCCGTGGCTTTGATGCTTTACAGGTGTTCTCTAAGGCATCAAAGGGGGAAACTCCAGGGACCTGCTGTCTGTCATTGAAACAGCCAGAGGACTCAGAACCCAGAGAAAGAGCAAACTCCCTCTCCTTTCATGCCTTTCCTCTCTTGTAAAGCAGGAATGTGGGAACTTTCACAGTTTTGCTGTTTTCAAGAAAACAGCACCTTGACAACATGACCTTTGAGACCTGAAAGCTGAGGGAGCTGTAGGGAGAAGGATGATCTGAGATGTGCAGCAAAAAACCTTCCACGAGGAGGCAATGGGTGGGGACTCTTCACGTTGCCAGTATGAGCAATCTGGGAATATTGTGAAATGGACTTTTGAAAAAGCTGAGTCTGTTTTTTGGAGGTTCTTTGTCAAATACACAAGAGAATGAGACCCATACCTGTGAAAAATCATAGATGAAGTTTTAAAATACACATTTCAGTGATACAGTATGGATAAATTTGGACTGCATATGGCTTCTTATGTAAAAGAAAATTTCTTCTCCTTTTAGTAACACATTGTCGGCTGCCTGTGCTTTGCACCTTCTGCCATAAGCTCCTTAAAACAAGCTGCTGCAATTCAAGAACTAGCCCTAGTAATTAAGATCAAATGAGCCAGATGAAGAAAATGAGCTGGGTGCAACACATGCCAGTGGAACCCAGCCTTTTCATATTTAAAAAGAGAGCCAGAAAAGAAAGAAAAACAGCTATTTGTCGATGGACTATGTGGAGGATTTAGATGCAATCTCTACTCAGGATTATTGTTAACATGTATGCATATATTTTAAATGATTCTGAGTCGATTGATTAGCTCTTGTGAAATACAGTGGATGTGGGCTGGGTGTGGTGGCTCACTCCTGTAATCTCAGCACTTTAGGAGGCCGAAGCGGGCGGATCACGAGGTCAGGAGTTTGAGACTAGCCTGACCAACATGGTGAAACCCTGTCTCTACTAAAAATAAAAAAGTTAGCCGGGCATGGTGGCACACACCTGTAATCTCACCTACTCAGGAGGCTGAGGCAGGAGAATCACTTGAACTCGGGAGGCGGAGGTTGCAATGAGCCGAGATCATGCCATTGCACTCCAGCCTAGGCGACAGGATGAGACTCCGTATCAAAAAAAAAAAAAAAAAAAAAAAAAAAAAAAAAAAAGTGCATGCCATTGGATCCCAGGACATTCCTGTGGAATAAAATAGTAGTACTGAAAGCTCAACTAAATGCAATTTATTTCAGAAAAAAAAATAAAACATGGAGCAAATTTTAAATTTTTTGGAGGTTAAAAATTTTGGAGATTAACCTTAAAAGACTTCAGAGATACTCAGCCTTTTATCTTCATGTTATAAACCGAGAAGATGAGATTCAGAGAGAGAGGATACCTTCCCTTTGGCCACTGAGATAGAGACAGAGCTCAGATTAGGACGTGGGGTATTGACTCACTATTTCAGCAGTTTTCTAACTTGTGTGTGTATCAGAAACCACTGGAGGGCTTGTTAAAATACAGATCACTGGGAGAAACTTCAGACTTTTTCATTCAGCAGGTCTATGTCAGTCAGAGTGTATACATTTTCTTTCCAAACAAGTTTCTAGCTGAAGCTGATGCAACTTCTCTATAGTCCACTCTTGAGGAACCACTGGTTTTGTTCTTCTTTTCTTTACATTGGGATTTCTTAAAGTGTAGAAGAACCTATAGCAGAATCACCAGGAGAGGTAGTTATTATAAATATAGATCATATCATGCATCTCAGAGTTACTGAATCTGAATCTCTGGAGGTAAGATGCTGGTGTCTCCATTTTACACAGTTACTGCTGGTAAATTTCTATGTATGCCAAAATTTAAAAATCATAACACCTAACCACACTGCTGCACTTCAAAAAGTCAAAGACCAAACTTTCCAGTGAGGTGATGAAATTCACAGAGTTGTCGAACTTGTACTCCATCCTCTGAAAACTCCAAGTACATAGCCAAAGGGATGAAGCAGAATTAAAAAGCTGCATCCAAGGTGGAAAAATGAGAAGGGTGTCATACCTGTGCCAAATACCTCGAGGATTTTTGGTGAGATATTGTACAAATGGGACTCAATTGAGCAAGATGTTAAAGAGACGTCTTAACATCTAGAAAAAACACTACACCAGGGTGCGGTGGCTCAAGCCTGTAATCCCAGCACTTTGGGAGGCCGAGACGGGCAGATCACGAGGTCAGGAGATCGAGACCATCCTGGCTAACACGGTTAAACCCTGTCTCTACTAAAAAATACAAAAAACTAGCTGGGCGAGGTGGCGGGCGCCTGTAGTCCCAGCTATTCGGGAGGCTGAGGCAGGAGAATGGCGTGAACCTAGGAGGCAGAGCTTGCAGTGAGCTGAGATCCGGCCACTGCACTCCAGCCTGGGCGACAGAGTGAGACTCCGTCTCAAAAAAAAAGAAAAAAGAAAAAAGAAAAAACACTACACTGGTAGGTTAAGTCAGGATTAAAAAATATATATCATTATATATATATATCATTATCTCTCTCTCTCTCTCTCTCTCTATATATATATATATATATCAGCCAGACGTGGTGGCTCATGCCTGTAATCCCAGCACTTTGGGAGGCCAAGGTGGGCAGATCATGAGGTCAGGAGATCAAGACCATCCTAGCCAACTTGGTGAAACCCTGTCTTTACTAAAAATACAAAAATTAACTGGCTGCAGCAGTGGGTGCCTGTAGTCCCCGCTGTTTGGGAGGCTGAGGCGGAAGAATTGCTGGAACCCAGGAGGCAAAGGCTGCAGTGAGCAGAGATCGCACTACTGTACTCCAGCCTGGGTGACACAGCGAGACTCTGTCTCAAAAAAAAAAAAAAAAAGTCAGAGCCCCACTAATACCCACTAACAATAGGGGAGCAGGTGGAGGCTAGTGTGAGGCAGAGTGTAAGATGTGAAACCCCTTCCCCCACTTGGAATAAGCTGCATTCTAGGCGATTCCTAGGTTTCCACGGTAATGGCCCATAGAGAGTCAGTTGTACATGAGAGCCTCACAACTTAGCCAAAGTACCAGGTGGGCAAAGTGAGGTATGGAGGCCCGGAAGCACCAGCCCAACAGTTTTGCTTGGTAACAATTATGAAGGAAAAGCTGCTCAGAGATAGGATTCCTCTGCTTGGGGCCGCCCATATTCCAGGCTTTATCTGCAGTTACACAGGCTGAGTGATAACTGAACTGAAAATTTTGCTAATCAGCCTGGTGGTTTAAGACCTGCAGGAAGATTGTAACTTCAGATGTGTGGATTGTGAGGGAATTCAGGGAGTGCACATTTGCTTGACATAGGAGGAAACCCAAGTCCGGATGAACTAAAGTTGTTAATTGTTCATGATAAAAATAGAAAGATATTCTGAAATATGTGAGGGGTCATAGAGGAAACACACCTGTGCTCTTCTAAAAATATGGCATATTACAGCTAACCACATAATGAATATGACAAGGAATATTCCAATAGAAAAACAGGCAAGAAGCCTGAATAGGCAATTCACAGAAAACAAAATAAACACATGAAAAAATCTTGTTTCACTAAAGAAATGTAAATTTAGACAATGAGATGCCAACTTTTGCCCACCATTTTGCAAAAAATTTTAAAAGTGGAAACATTGAAAACATATGAGGAAGTAGGCATTTAAATTCTTCTGGAGAAATTGTAGGGTATTTAGAATATAATCTTAGAAGGCAACTTTATAATATACATCAAAAGTCATAGGTGTTTATATCTTTTTCTTTTTTTTGACATAAGGTCTCACTCTGTCTCCCAGGCTGGAGTGCAGTGGTGAGATCTCGGCTCACTGCAACCTCCACCTCCCGGGTTCAAGTGATTCTCCTGTCTCAGCCTCCCGAGTAGCTGGGATTACAGGGACGAGCCACAATGCCCAGCTAATTTTTGTATTTTTAGTAGAGATGGTGTTTACCATGTTGGCCAGGCTAGTGTTTATACCTTTGAACTGATAATTCCATTTCTGGTAATTAATTCTAAATCAGCAATAATAATAAAAGAGACACAAAAAGATTTGCAGGTAAGGATGTACATTTATATTAGCGTATAGCTTGAAACAACTTAAATATCCAAATATATGATATATTTAAATGAAAACAGTATGGAGTTTCTTCAAAACTTAAAATAGAGTTAGCATATGATTCAGCAGCCCCATTTCTAGGTATATATCCAAAGGAGTTGAAATCAGTATGTCAAAGAGATATCTGCACTTTATGTTCATTTCAGCGTCATTCATAATAGCCAAAATATAGAAGCAACGTAAGTGTTCATCAACAAATGAATGAATAAAGAAAATGTGATAGATACACACCAAAGAATATTATACAACCAGGAAAAAGAAAATTCTGTCATTACGACAACATGAATTCTGCCTGGGGGACATTATGTTAAGTGAAATAAGTCAGACATAGAAAGGCAAATACCACATAATCTCACTGTGTTGGCCCATTTTGCATTGCTATAAAGGAACACTTGAGGCTGAGTAATTTATAAAGAAAAGAGGTTAATTTGGCTTGCAGTTCTGCACGCTGTACAAGAAGCATGGTGCCAGCATCTGCTTCTGGTGAGGCCTCAGGAAGTTTCCATTCAGGGTGGAAGGTGAAGGGCAAGCAAGCACATCACTCGATGAGAGGGGGAGCAACAGTGAGAGGAGGGAGGTGCCAGTCTCTTTAACAACCAGATTCAGTATGAGCTCATTATC
The DNA here is from genome assembly GCF_001698545.2 of Rhinopithecus bieti. Classification (NCBI taxonomy): domain Eukaryota; kingdom Metazoa; phylum Chordata; class Mammalia; order Primates; family Cercopithecidae; genus Rhinopithecus; species Rhinopithecus bieti. The sequence goes on along the minus strand of NW_016804580.1, from coordinate 347,320 downwards.
ACAGGGAAGGCATCAAGCCATTCAGGATGGATCCACCCCCATGGCCCAAACACCTCCCATCAGGCTCTGCCTCCAACGCTAGGGATCATATTTCAACATGAGGTTTGGAGGGGACAAGCATCCAAACGATATCACTCACTTATATGTGGAGTCTAGAAAAATCAGTCTCATGAAACAGAGTAGAATGGTGGTTACCTGAGGTTTGAGAGGAGGAAAAGGGAGATACTGATCAAAGAGTGCCACGTTTCAGTTAGGCAAGAGGAATTAGTTTTGGTGATGAATAATAACATCTTGTATATTTCAGAATTGCTAAGAGAATAGATTTAAATGTTTTCAGTGTAAAAATATAAGTAGGTGAGGTGATGGATGTGTTAGTTTATTTTTAATTAATTAATTAATTAATTAATTAATTTTTGAGATGGAATTTCAGTCTTGTTGCCCTGGCTGGAGTGCGGTGGTGCGATCTCGGCTCACTGCAACCTCCGCCTCCCGGGTTCAAGGGATTCTCCTGCCTCAGCCTCCCGAGGAGCTGAGATTACAAGTGCCCGCCACCATGCCCAGCTAATGTTTTTTGTGTGTGTATTTTTAGTAGAGACAGGGTTTCACTATGTTAGCCAGGCTGGTCTCGAACTCCTGACCTCAGGTGACCCACCTGCCTCGGCCTCCCGAAGTGCTGGGATTACAGGTGTGAGCCACTGTGCCCAGCCTATTAGTTTCATTTAATCTTTCCATAATATGTATATCTATATCTTGAAGCATCACATTATACCCTATAAATATTTACAATTATTGCTTTTCAATTAGATGCATAAATTAAACACTTAAAACGGTGCTGCATATCTAAAGTGAACCACTACATTGCCATAGCAGCTCCTGAAGAGTATCCAAGGATATAAAGCATGCTCACCATTTTAAAATGATACATTAGCTTAGCAAATTATATAACAAGTTTACATAAAAACTCAATATGTACGAAAGAAAAAGGACTAAAAGGATATACAGCAAAATGTTCTATATTTTCCACCCTTTGTACAGTGACAACACTTTTCTGATAGTTTTAAAATGTTGAAAATAGTCAATGCCTGGTTATATGAATTATTCTACATTATTACAGTGGAATACTATTAAAAGTGTTAAAAGACGGTAATGTATGGTTATTGACAGAATAATCACAAGATTAATTATTAGGTGAAAACTAAAGTGAAAATAGTGTATGACTATGTTAAGAAATAAGAATTTTAAAACAAGTTGGCTGGGCACAGTGGCTCACGCCTGTAATCCCAGCACTTTGGGAGGCCGAGGTGGGTGGATCACCTGAGGTCGGGAGTTTGAGACCAGCCTGGCTAACATGGTGAAACCACGTCTCTACTAAAAATACAAAAATTAACTGGGTGTGGCGGTGGGCATCTGTAATCCCAGCTACTTGGGAGGCTGAGGCAGGAGAATTGCTTGAACCCAGGAGGTGGAGGTTGCGGTGAGCCGAGATCGCGCCACTGTACTCCAGCCTGCGGGACAGAGCGAGACTCCATCTCAAAAAGAAAAAAAAAAAAAAATAGAATTTTAAAACAAGTCAGATAGAGCTAACACTGACTACATTCTCACTCCAAGCATACAGAAATGGTGAATAAAATATAGTAATCAGAATTATTTTCTATATGTATGAAGCTCACAAAAAAGCGGGGGAGTCCCTTTTCAAGAAATTAAGAGGAAATGGAAATCAAGTCACTAGGTTCACAAAATGAGAAAACTGCCATGACCTGTGGGAGTATTAGACTTAGAGGTTTTAAATTTTAGGGTCTGAGGTTTTAATGTCAATGTAGTGATAGACAATGTAGCCTTAGCACCCAAAAGAATGAGCTGGAAATAATGTCCCTTCAGTAACGTTAGAATAGTTAGTTGCTCCTTTGTGGATCAGGGACTATAAAAGTATTTAAATTAGAGAACAAAAATTTTGCCTTTACTTAAGATTATGGGTAAAAAATAACAGTGCTCTTAGAGTAATTGAAACCTCAAACATGTGGTATATGTCGCTATGGAGTCTGAATTTACAATGACATCATAGTTCAAAAATTCCGACTTGAGAAATTAATGTAAAACTGGTTTTTGGCCAGGGAACTTCTAGGGTCAGCTAGCAGAGGCGTATGTAAACTCACTCTGTTGGGACATTTCCATAGAAACTGTTTTAGAAACTTCAGACTCCTTCTAATACAGCAGACTTTGGAAACAACAACATTAACTTTAAAAGAATTTGAGATAAGAGAACAATCTGAAAAAGACTTTCAGAAGAGCTTTAAAACTGTTTAGGCTGGGTGCAGTGGCTTATGTCTGTAATCCCAGCACTTTGGGAGCCTGAGGACAGAGGATTACTTGAAGCTAGGAGTTCAAAACTAACCTGGGCAGCATAGCGAGACTCTGTCTCTACAAAAAATTTTAAAAATCAGTTGGCCATGCTGGCATGTGCTTGTAGCCCCAGCTACTTGGGACCCTGAGGTGGGAGGATTGCTTGAGCCCAGGAGTTCAAAGTTAGAGTTAGCTATGATTATGCCACTGAACTCCAACCTGTGTGACAGAGTGAGGCTCCAACACTGAAAAAAAAAAAAAAAAAAAAAGTATAGGATGGTAGGTATTAAACAGGGCCATTGAATGAAACAGCTTTCAAAATGAAAATGAGATACATTTTTAGAATTGGTGAATTGAAATTGAAATATATATTTGAGGACATTGCACAAAATGCAGTTCTGAAAGCTGATGAAGAGACACGAAGGACAGAGTGAAAAGTTCCAACCTAAGTTCTGTCTGACCTTTAAAACAGAATAGAGCTAGTGGGGGATAGACTGATGATTTGTAGAGTGACATAAAACTTTCTTTTAAAGAGGTGTAATAAGAATAATTCCACATCTAGACTCATCATAGTAAAGCTGCAGCTCACCAAAGGCAGACAGAAAAGTTAAAAATCATCATCATAAATTGTAACAAATGAAAAAAGACGTGGTAAATAGAAAATGAAATAAATTTAAGTATACTAGTAATCACAATAAAGGTGAACAAATGTATTTACTAAAAGAGATTTAAATGTATCCCTTTAAGCAGCATATATATATATATATATATTT
>NW_016804580.1:303230-343929 GCF_001698545.2 Rhinopithecus bieti | reverse complement strand
ATTTATATATATATATACATTTTAAAAGTTTAAAAGTAAAGGGATAAAAAGAGATGGGGAAAATACTAGCAAACACAGAAAGTAATAAAGTTGTATAGGGATATTGCAATCACTCAGTATATAAGGCCAAGCAAACAAATTAACAGCAACAAAATAACAGGGAAAGGATTCCCTATTTAATAAATGGTGCTGGGAGAACTGGCTAGCCATACGCAGAAAATTGAAACTGGACCCCTTCTTTACACCTTATACAAAAATTAACTCAAGATGGATTAAAGACTTAAATGTAAAACCCCAAACTGTAAAAACCCTAGTAGAAAATCCAGGCAATACCATTCAGGACATAGGCATGGGCAAAGATTTCATGACAAAGACACCAAAAGCAATCGCCACAAAAGCAAAAATTGACAAATAGGATCTAATTAAAGAGCTTCTCGACCACAGAAGAAACTATCATCACAGCAAACAGACAACCCCATTAAAAAGTGGGCAAAGGATATGAACAGGCACTTCTCAAAAGAAGGCATTTATCTGGCCAACACACATGAAGAAAAGCTCAACATCACTGATAGAGAAACGCAAATCAAAACCACAATGAGATACCATCTCACACCAGTCAGAATGGTGATTAGAATACTTTTACACTGTTGGTAGGAATGTAAATTAGTTCAACCATTGTGGAAGACAGTGTGGCAATTCTTCAGAGACCTAGAAGCAGAAATATCATTTGACCCAGCAATCCCATTACTGGATATCTACCCAAAGACATATAAATTATTCTATTATAAAGATACATGTGTGCATATGTTCATTGCAGTGCTATTCACAATAGCAAAGATATGGAATCAACCCAAATGCCCATCAATGATAGACTGGATAATGTGTTACCTGTGCGGCATGGAATACTATGCAGCCATGGAAAGGAATGAGATAATGTCCTTTGCAGGGGCATGGGTGGAGCTAGAAGTCATTATCCTCAGCAAACTAATGCAGGAACAGAAAACCAAACACCACGTCTTCACTCATAAGTAGAAACTGAACAATGAGAACACATGAACACAAGGAAGGGAACAACACACACTGGGGCCTGTTGGTTGGGATCAGGGGGAGGAAGAGCAGCAGGATAAATAGCTAATGCATGTGGGACTTAATAGTTAAGTGATGGGTTGATGGGTACAGCAAACCACCATGGCACATGTTTCCCTATGTAACAATCTGCACATCCTGCACATGTACCCTGAAACTTAATTTTTTTAAAAGGTTATCACTTTAAAAGATATCTAAAATGTATATTTAAAATTTTAAACTTTAGAAAATAACTCAAGGTTCTCAGAAAAATCAGAAAATCAAAGTCTCACAAATAGTAAAGTATATATTAAATATAAGAACAAATGATGATGTTTATGGCAGCATATTTAGGAAAATTATACTAGAAAATTTTAAAAATGGAGAATAAATGCCTATAAGTGCCTCAGTTAAGATATTAATAAAACAGGCTGGGCGTGGTGGCTCACCCAGCCTGTTTTATTGGGAGGCTGAGGTGGGCAGATCAGGAGGTCAGGGGATCAAGACCATCCCGGCTAGGCTAGCACAGTGGAACACCGTCTCTGCTAAAAATACAAAAAACCAAAATTAGCTGGGTGTGGCGGTGGATGCTTGTAGTCCCAGCCACTCGGGAGACTGACGCAGGAGAATGGCATGAACCCGGGACGCGGAGTTTGCAGTGAGCCAAGATTGTGCCACTGTACTCCAGCCTGGGCAACAGAGCAAGACTCCGTCTCAAAAAAAAAAAAAAAAAAGAAAAGAAAAGAAAAGAAAAAAATATTAATAAACCAGCATGGTAAATCTAAAGAAAATAAAAAATATAAGACAATGAATAATATGAAATTTAAAAAAAAACCTAATAGGACACAACCTAAAAATCATTTAAAGGAATTAATGAGACAGCCAAATACATGTTTTAAAAGATTTTGGAAAGTTTAATGAGACTAAAAATAAGAATTTGGGCTGACAATTAGAAGCTCTTAGAATGGAAATCATTGAAATTAAGAACTAAATGGATGGATCTAAATGGATGTAATAATAAATACAGAGAATTTGTTAACAGTATAACTCCAAAAAATACATTAAGAACAAAGCGTAGAGAACAAAAGGGATAGAAAATGATAGAATTGGATATACAATAACATAAAAGATACAGTGAGAAAGTCTAGGAAATATGCAAGTATCCAGAAACGAAAGAATGGGCAGAAGCAACGTTTGAAGACATTGTGGCTGGAAATTTTCTCAAACGAATGGAAGACATCACACCACAGAATCAAGGAGCCCTAATAATCCTAAGCAGAGCTTTAAAAAATAAAAATAGCTTAAAGAGAAAAAGCAAATATAATCCATTCTAAACAGAAAAATTATTTGATAACTTTCAACTTCCTCATGAGAATCTCTCAAATAAAAGGGAATCCCTTATAATGATAATAGGTATCTATCTAAAGCCTACAGAAACACATTTCATGGTGAAACAGAATTGTCTTTAACATAAGAGTGAGGGTAAACCTTTTCTATTACCTCTTGTATTCAATAAGCGTGGAAGTCTTCGGTAGTATCCCAAGAAAAGAAAGAATCATAAAGGAAGTAAAACTCTTATCATTTGTACACGTGGTGTTTCTCTAAATAGAAAATCCAGAAAAGTCTACAAACTACTGCAGAAATAATGACTTTTAAAGGCACATTGAATATGCTATCAGATGCTAGAATTGATAGGCTCAAAAAGTAATCAAATAGAAAATATAAAGATAGTGCTAAAAAGATTCAATTTACAATATCAGTGAATACTACCAGTTTTCTAGGAATAGCAAGAGATGCATATAACCTTTATTGAGAAAAATTTAAAACTTTTTCAAAGGATGTAAGAGAAGACTTAATGAAAATGGATATACTCATGCCTCATATATGAGAAGACTATTATAAAGATGATTATCCCATACAAATTAACCTCTAAATGCAGTGAAATTCCAAAAACGTAAGTTTCTTGTGACTACTATGACAAATTCCCACAACTCCTGTGGCTTAAAACAATAGAAATTTATTTTCTTGTGATTTGGGAGGCCAGAAGTACAAAATCCATCACTAGACTGAAATCAAGGTGTTGGTAAGGTTCTGTAACCCTAGACTTCTAGGGGAGGATCTGTTCCTTATTGCCTTCTGCAATTCCTTAGCTTGTGGCTCCATCACCTCAGTCTCTATCTTCACGTTGCCCTCTCTTCTATTTGCTTGTGTATCTAAATGTCCCTCTACCTCCCTCTTTTAGGATACATGTAATTGCATTAGGGCCCAACTAAGTAATCTAGGATAATCTCCCTATCTGAAGATTTTTAACCCAATCACATCTGCAGAGACTCTTTTTTCTACCAATAAGGAATGATTCACAGGTTCTAGGAATGAGAATACGGATATCTTTTGCGGTAGGGGGATTTTTTGGCCTCCTACAAGCTGGACTCTTGTCTCCAGAGATTCATGTACATCTCACACACAAAGTATATTCAACCCATTCCAATATTCCCCAAAGTCTCAACCCATGCAGCATCAACTCAAGTCCAAAATCTCACCCAACTGTCATCAGTTTAAAAGTCTCAAATCTCATCATCTAAATCAGGTATGGGTGGGGTGCAGTGGCTCATGCCTGTAATCCCAGCACTTTGGGAGGCTGAGGTAGGCAGATCACTTGAGATCAGGAGTTTGAGACCAGCCTGGCCAACATAGTAAAACCCTGTTTCTACTAAAAATACAAAAATTAGCCCAGCGTGTTGGCACATGCCTGTAATCCCAGGTCCATGGGAGGCTGAGGCAGGAGAATAACTTGGGAGGCAGAGGTTGCAGTGAGCTGAGATCGTGCCACTGCACTACAACCTGGGCAACAGGGTTACTCTCTCAAAAAAAAAAAAAAAAAAAAAAAAAAAAAAAAAAAAAAAAAACCCAAAAAAATCAGGTATGGCTGAAACTCTGGGTATGATCTGTCCTGGGACAATATATGATAGTGCTGAAGAGATGAGGCATGTAACCCATGGATCACTTTAAATATCTCAAAATTTGTATCTGTAGATCTGTGAAATTAGAAAACAAGTTACCTGCTTCTAAAATACAATGGTGAGATGGGTGTAGTGTAACAGTTGCAGACATTTGCATTCCAAAAGGTAGAAAATAGAAGGAATAAAGGGGTCATTTGTGCCAAGCAATTTCAAAGTCTAGTAGAGCAAATTCCACTGGGTTTCAGGACCTGAAAGTAATTCCCTGAGGGTTCCTGGCTCTGGTCTATTTCCCTGTGATTGTAGCACCAGCCTCTAAACCCAAGGCTCTTCCCTCAGTCATTCTTCCTTTTCCTTTAATGTAGCATATGCTTGTAGGTGAATAATTTTATTAGCCTGTTTCCATCTGGTAGTTACTTTAGTCCCACCAGACAGTGTTTCTTCTAGCATAGCATTCTCAAAAATTCCGTGGGTCTCCTATGTGTGTTATGGGGATTCATGCCGTTAATCAAGAGGTTCATATACAAATCTTCCCTGGAAAATCACATCTCTATTCTCAGCTTCTGCTGGTATATTTGAAGTTGAGTTACATGGCCATTCTCTTCAGCAGTATCAAAGTTTATCCAATCCCACTTTTGGTTTTTCTGAAGCACACTTTCTTAATAGTGACTCTCCCTATTGTAGCATCTTTGCAATCTGGATAGGTTGAGAATTTCCCAAATTATTGTGCTCTGGTTCCATTTTGCTTAATATTTCATTTCTTAATTTATCCCTCCCCCTCATGTTTTAGTATAAACTGCAAGAAGAAATCAGACTGCACCTTCAACACATCACTTGAAAATATTATCAGATAAATATCCAAGTTCACCCATGTAGAAAGTACAAGTTCTTTCTACCTGATGGTGGAACACAAATTGGCTGTTATCTACCACTGGATAACAGTTAGCATCTTTCTTCCATTTTCCAATAATATGCTCCTTATTTTCTTTGAACCTTAACAACAGTGTCTTCAACATTCATATTTCTACAAACATTCTGTTTATGATAATGTATCTTTCAGATGATATAGACATTTTCTACTGTGTTACCAGTTTCTTCCGGGGCTTTACAATGGCCCCTTTAACATCTGTATTTTTATCAGAAGTATGTGGAAGGCAATCAACACTTTTTCTATCACGCACCACAGAATTCTGCCCAACTCTATTCAGTGTCAGATTCCAAATCCACTTCCACGTTTTAGGTATTTGTTACAGTAGCACTCCACTTCCAGGTACCAAAATTGGCATTAGTTTCCTATGGCAGCTGTAACAAATCACCACAGTCTTGGTGGCTTAAACAGAAATTTATTCTTTCACAATTTTGAAATTCAGAAGTCCAAAGTCAGTATCACTGGACTGAAATCAAGGTGTTGGGAGGGCCATGTTCCCCCTGGAGGTTCTAGGAGAGAATCGGTTCCTTGCCTACTGTCATTCCTTGGCTTGTGGCCACATCACTCCAATCTGCCTCTAAATGTCATATTCTCATGTGTGTGTGCTTAAATTTCCTTCTGCCTCCCTCCTACAAGGATGCATGCAATTACATTTGTAATCCATCTAGATAATCCAGGATAATGTTCCCATCTAAAGATCCTTAACCTCATCACGTTTGCAAAGACCCTTTTCCAAATAAGGAAAATTCATAGGTTCCAAGGATTATGACAGGGGTATCTTGAGGCAGGAGAGGGTATTTTCTAGCCTACCATAATATCCTAACAGTATTTCTTTGAGATTGATAAATGGATCCTAAAATTCATATGGAAAAATAAAAGTATCAAGAACAGACAAAATAATTTTGAAGAAAGAGAATAAGAATGTAGTGACTCATCTTTTGAGATATTAAAACTTATAAATAAGATTTAAGAAATGAGACATCATGGTGTGATGGGAAGAATAAACAAATAGACTAGTGGATTGGAATAGATATTTCAGAAAGTGACCTATGAAGATAAGGGAATTTGGTAATGACAGAGTTGGCAGTACACATCAAAGTGCAAAAGATAGGTTATTCAATTCATGATATTTGGACAATTAGCTCTCCAGATGGTAGAAAGTAAAATTAAATTTCTACTCAATGTGACATACAGTATCTTCCATATGGATTAAAGATCTCAATGTTACTAGCAAAACTTTAATCTTTTAGATGAAAATATCTTTATTAACTTGATGCAAGATAGGATTGTTTATTTAAGAAATGAAATCTTACACCTTAAAGTAAAAAAGAAAGAGATGTGACTAAATTAAAATTATCAGCTTCTTTGGTTCTAAACGAAAACACCACCAACAAAGTGTAAACACAAGCTGTAGATGGAGAGAAGATATTTGCAAATCATCTAACTAACAAAGGTTGGTATGTAGAATAGAGAAATAACTCTTGCAAATATTTGAGAAAAAGCCAAAAGCACCTAATAGAATAATGGATATAGGGTAAGCACATGGAAGTTAAATAAACGATAAGGCGCTCAGTCATACTTCACATCTATTTCTATGGCAAAAGAAAAGTTTCATAATATCAAGTATAGATGAAGCTGTTAGCAGATGAAAACTTGTATAAGCTGCTATAAATTGCTATAATCATGTTGGTAAGTTATTTGTCATTATGTAGTAACACTGAAGATGTGCATATTCTATGACTTAAAAGTTTTCCAATTAGGTTTATATTCTTGAGCAGTGCTGTTCAAAAGAATTCTTGGTGTTGATGGAAATGTTTTCTATTAGTACTGTCCAATAGGGTAGTCACAGCTCAGAAGGTGACTAAGAGAGCTAATGAGTACCTGAAGTGTGGTTAGTGTAACAAATGAATGCTTAGTTTTTTTATATTTTCGGTAATGAAAATTTAAATCACACCTGTGGCTAAAGGATACTGTATTGTTCGGCACAGCTTTAGAAAAACTCTCATAGGTGTATAAAGACATGTCTGGAAAGATGGACAATGCTGCATTTTCCCTAAGAGCTATAAATGGGAAACATTGTAAATAAGGAAACAAATCTGGGTACTCATGGGCAGTTGAGATGAATGAACTGGAACTATACTTACTACACTGACTGGGGTGAACACCAAGCTGCTGTAACAATGAGAACCTAAAATTCTTTGGCAGAAATAATGTAAGTTCACATACCTTTCTCACATAACTAAGTCTGTGTAACAGTCCAGTTTGGTGGGATAGATCTGCCATTTGGGAACTTGGTCTCTTCTCTCTTTTGTTCTGCCATAACCTAGAGGCATAGTCCTCATCTCCATGATGAAAGCTAGATGATGAGTGAGATCACATGCAAGATGGCAGGAAAATAAAAGACAAGAGGAATCAGATAACTATTTTCTTTTAAGAAAGTGTGCAAGGAGTGGCACGCGTCATTTCTGCTAGCACATTCTCTAAAACCCTAGTCACATGGGAGCTGCAAAATGTGGTCACCAGGAAGCTGTGACTTCGGAAACAAAAAGCATATTTGGAGACAACAGCAGTATGCTTTGGTCTCCTTTACTGGCCATCAAATATCTGTGCACACATTTCTTCCCACCCATAGAACATTCATTTCACAAGATAGACAATTCAAAGTCTCAGCCTGTTACGGCAAACAATTCAAATCCACAATTTCTGGGTGAGATGTGGTTGTCTCCATTGGCTCTGAGCATGTCTCCTCATGGCCTGGCAACCTGTGAAGGCAAATTGTTGTCAGCCTCTCCTCCTGGACTATGACATAGACATACCTAGAATGTGATACTGGGGAAGAACGGCAATGGCTCTCCCTTCAGTGACCCATAGAAGTTAGCAAATATCGGCAGCCGGTGCCTGCAGACTCCTTGCCTGGTAAGTCAAGTTGCTTGCCTGAGAAGTAAGTTGCTTGCTTCGCCCATCTGCCTGTACCTCGGTCTACTCTCTTTGTTTTATCCCTGTTTTTTAAATAGAGACAGGACTGTGCTCTGTCACCCAGGCTGGAAGGCAGTGGTACCATCATAGATCACTGTAGCCTCAACCTTCCCAGCTCAAGTGAACTTCCCGCCTTAGCCTCCTGAGTACCTGGGACCACAGGCATGCATGACCACACCTGGCTCATTTTTTGAATTTTTGTAGAAATGGGATCTCATGATGCTGCTCAGTTTGGTCTTGAACTCCTGGCCTCCAGTGATCCTCCTGTGGGATCAAGCCTGAGCCACCATACCTGACCCTAGTTCTACTCTCTTATTGAGTAATTCCTGTGTCTATTTTTCTTCCAGGTTCCTGTCTTGACCTCTGACAGTTTCTTTATCCATTATCATCTTGTGTCACATGTGAAGTGGACATTAGAGAATAAACCATTCTTTGGTACTTCAAGGGTGAAACAATTGTGGAATTTTGCAAGTCAAACTTTTGGGGTTTTTTGTTTTGTTTTGTTTTGTTTTGTTTGCTAGTATAATGCTCTCAAAAATATTGTGGGCTTCTAATCCATTTATTTCCTGTTCATTTCTTGTTCCAATGACCACACTGGAAATTCCTTATAGACAGTTTTCTTAAACTGTACCTCCTTTATTTTCTGACTTCTGTGCTCCAGTGACACACTAAAGAAGATGAGGCATTGGAGGCAGCCCAAGATGAAGGCCATAGAGAATTTAAAAGGAAAACAGATCAAAAGATGGGCTGCTGTTTATTTTGTCCATACTTTGGAAATTCTAAACCATTTCAGTGATAAAATATACCCCTAGCCAGGGCAGAGAACTTCTACATCTCCCAATTTCTGAGGGACACGTGCCTTACCTATTCTTCTCTCCCTCAATATAATGCTTGTTCCCCTAAGATCATTGAAAATGATAAGCTTTTATGGGAAGGTAACAGCCTTAATTTTATGTTTGCCCCAGGCTTTTCTGTGTTTGACTGAAAATTCTTGGTCTGCATTTGAAAAAAGTCAATTCTTGCCTGAACTCATTTCTTTTTTGGTAATACTCTCCGAAAATCAGCAGAAGAACTGCCACTGAATTGTAATAATCTGTGCCTGTACAGTGACAGACTTGGAAAGCATTTGACCTGGATTCTAAGTTATCAAAGACGGTAGTTGCACCAAATGTCTTTTTTTCTTTTCTTTTCTTTTTTGAGACAGAGTACTTACTCTGTCACCCAAGCTGGAGTGCAGTGGTGTGATCTCAGCTCACTGTAAACTCCGCCTCCCAGGTTCAAGCAATTCTCCTGCCTCAGCCTCCCCAGTAGCTGGGATTACAGGCACATGCCATCAGGCCTAGCTAATTTTTGTATTTTTAGAAGAGATGGGTTTCACCATGTTGGCCAGGCTGGTATCTAACTCATGGCCTCAAGCAATCCTCCCACCTTGGCATCCCAAAGTGCTGGGATTACAGACATGGGCCACTGTACCCAGTCCCAAATGTCTTAACTATAGCACACCAAAAGCCACTTGTTTCTCAGTCTACAATGTTGTTTTCTTGCTGTCAGACACCTGGCCAAATGATAAATGCCACCTACTTTTGATTTTTATGTTGGTGGGTTTTACTTCTCATACCAGTATTTTAAAATACTAAAATATAAGAAAATTGAACAAGGAATATAGGGAAATACAGCTGAATAGAAGTCTACACTATTCATTCCCCACCCTACAGGAATGCCAAATTTTAACAACTAACTACACATAAAAAGCACTATTATAAGAGCCAAAAACAGGTGAGCAATCACAATACCTGGTTTTAACTTTATATCACTGAAAGAGTCATTGAAAAGGGCAGGAAAGACAGTCTTGCACTGCCTACACCACCCCTCCCCTATCCCCTTGCAGTGGTGATGGAGAATCTGTGCTCTTGGGAGAGGGAGAACGCAGCAATTGTGAGGCTTTGCCTTGATCTTTGTGCTGCTCTGTCACAGTGAAGGGCAGAACCAAGCTGTGTTCAGCTGATGTCTACCCATGGAGGAAGAATTTGGACTGGCCCTAGCCAGAGAGGAATCACTCATCCCAGAGGTTAGAGCTTGAGTTCTGCCAAGCCTTGCCACCACAGGTTTTAGTGATCTGGGGTCTCTAAGTGAACTTGAGGTGCAGTCTAGGTCACAGGGACTGCAATTTCTAGGCAAGATACAGCGCTGAGCCCAGCGAACTGGAGAAGCATGAGATCTACTGCAGCCAGGGGAGCTAAGGGAGTGCTTGTGCCACTGCTCTGCCACCCTCTGGTAGCAGCTACATGGCACAGAGAAATTGCTCACTTGGGAGAGGAAGAGCACAGTGACTGGGGACGTTATGTTAAACTCAGTGCTGCCTTGTCACCTGGCAGGATTCATCATCTGCTGACTATAGAGCCCCTGCACCTTGAACAATCAACAGCAATACCCAGGTAATGTACTGTAAGCACTGGATTCTGAGACCTGTTGGCTTCACGTATGACCTAGCACATTCCCAGCTGTGGTGGCTATGGTGAAAGACTCTTTCTGTTTAAGAAAAGCAGGGGGGAAAGTAAAGGGCACTCTGTCTTGCACATTAGGTACCAGCTCAGCCACAGTGGGGCTGAGCACCAAGCACACTCTTGGGGTCTCCAACTCCAGGTCTAGGCTCTTGGTCAGCTTTTCTGGACTTGCCCTGGGCCAGAGGAGAGCCCACTGCCCTGAAGGGTGAGTCTCGGGCCTCGCAGCACGCATCACAAGCTGACTGAAGAGCACTTGGGCTTTGAGAGGGAAGAGTGAGAAGGGCTTTGTCTTGTGGTGTGAGTGCCAGCTTAGCCACAGTAGCCTAGAACACTAGGTAAATTTCTAAAGGTTTTGACTTCAATCAGCGGCTCCCAGACAGCATCTCTGGACCCACCTGGGACCTGGGGGAACTCATTGCACTGAAGGGACATAAACCTGGCTGGGTTTGCCACCTGCTGATTGTAGAGCCCTAGGGCCTTGAGCAAACTTAGGCAGGTAGTTATTACAGTGGGCCTTGGGTGAGACTAGTGCTATTCTGGCTCAGGTCTGAACTAAAACAGTCCCAGTGGTGGTGGCCACAAATGTGCTTGTGTTTCCCCACCTCTAATTCCAGGAGGCCCAGCACAAAGAGAGAGAGACTTTGTTTGGGAAAAAGTAAGGGAAAATAACAATGTCTGTGCCTGGTAACCCAGAGAATTCTTCCAGATCTTATCCAAGATACCAAGGCATAACTCTATGAATCTGCAAGAACCACAGCATTGTTCGTTTTGGGACCCAAGTCCCTTTGAATAACTGGAATGCCTTCTCAAGAAGATTGGGTACTAATGAGCTCAGACTGTGACATCCACAATAAATGCCTAATTACTCAATGCCCAGACAATGGTATTCATCTACAAGCATCAAGATCATCCAGGAAAATATGACCTCACCAAATGAATTAAATAAGGTACCAGGGACCAATCCTGGAGAAACAGATAGATGTGACCTTTCAGACAGAGAGTTCAAAATAGCTATGCTGAGGAAGCACAAAGAAATTTAAGATAGCACAAAGAAAGAATTCAGGATTCAATCAGATAAAATTTAACAAAGAGGTTGAAATTATTACAAAGAATCAAGCAGAAATTATAGAGTTGAAAAATGCAGCTGACATACTGAAGAATGCATCAGAGTCTCTTAATATCAGAATTGATGAAGGAGAAGAAAGAATTAGTGAGCTTGAAGGCAAGCTATTTGAAAATACGCAGAGGAAGCAAAAAATAAAGCATAGCTGTAGGATCTAGAAAATAGCCTCAACAGTGCAAATCTAAGAGTTATTGGCCTTCAAGAGGAGGCAGAGAAAGAGAAGGGGGTAGAAGCTTTATTCAAAGAGATAATGTCAGAGAACTTCCCAAACCCAGAGAAAGATACCAGTACTCAAGTATAAGAAGATTATAGAACACCCAGCAGATTTAACCCAAAGAAGCCTACTACAAGGCATTTAATAAACTCCCAAAGGTCAAAAATAATGAAGGGATCCGAATAGCAGCAAGAGAAAAGAAATAAGATACAGTGGAACTCCAAACATCTGGAAGCAGACTTTACAGTGGAAACCTTTACAGGCCAGAAGTCATATATCTAAACTGTGGAAGGAAAAATCTTTTACACTAGAATAGTATGTCTGATGAAAATATCCTTTAAGTATGAAGGAGAAATAAAGACTTTCCCAGACAAAGAAAAGCTGAAGGATTTCATCAACACCAGACCTGTTCTACAAGAAGTGCTAAGGGATTATTTCAATTAGAAAAAAACATGCTTGCTTCAGCAGCACATATACTAAAATTGAAATGATACAGAGAAGATTAGCATGGCCCTGCACAAGATTGACATGCACATTTGTGAAGCATTCCATATTTTTTCATGACCAAGAACCCAAAAGCAAATGTATTAAAAACAAAGAAAAATAGTTGGGACTTAATTAAACTAAAGAGCTTTTGCATGGCAAAAGGAACAGTCAGTGGAGTAAACAGACAACCCACAGAGTGAGAGAAAATCTTCACACTCTCTACATCTGACAAAGGACTAATATCCAGGATCTACAAGGAACTCAAATCGGTAAGGAAAAAGCAAACAATCCCATCAAGAAGTGGGCTAAGAACAGGAACAGACAATTCTCAGAAGAAGATATACAAATGGCCAACAAACATATGAGAAAATGCTCGACGTCACTAATGATCCTGGAAATACAAATCAAAACCACAATGCAATACCACATTACTCCTGCAATGATACCCAGAAAAATACATAATATTGTAACACTGTAGGAATGTGGTTGAAATTACTCATATCCTAAGTAGAAAGACTAAAAGATGAACCACTCGAAGATAATAACTACAACTTTTTAAGACATAGTACAAGAAGATAAAACAGCAAAAGTTTAAAAGCAGGGAACAAAGCAAAGTTTAGAGCTCTTGTTAGTTTTCTTTTGTTTATGTATACAGTGTTAAGTTTTATCAGCTTACAATCGTGGGTTATAAAATAGTATTTGCAAGCTTCATGGTAACCTCAAATTGAAAAACATATAATGGATACATAAAAAATTAAAGCAAGAAATTAAGTCATAGAACCAATCACCTTCCCTAAAAAGAAGATAGAAAGGAAGGAGAGAAGGATGAGAACACCACCACCACCAACGAAAACCCAGAAAACAAATAACAAAATTGCATGAGTAAGTCCTTATCAATATTAACACTGAATATAAAACTGAGTATAGAAGGAACACACATCAACATAATAAAAACCATATATGCCAGACCTACAGCTAGTATCATACTGAATGAGGAAAAACTGAAAAACTTTCCTCTAAGATCTGGAATGCAACAAAGATCCACTTTTACCACTGTTATTCAACATAGTTCTCAAAGTGCTAGCTAGAGCAACCAGAAAAATAGAAATAAAGAGCATCCAAACTGGAAAGTAAGAAGTCAAATTATCCTTGTTTGCCGATAATATGGTTTTATATTTGGAAAAACCTGAAGACTCCACCAAAAAACTACTAGAACTAATAAATTCAATAAAGTTACAGGATACAAAATCAACATGAAAATCAGTACCAATTATATATGTCAACGGTGAACACCCTGAAAAAGAAATAAAAAAGTAATCTCATTTACAGTAACCACAAATAAAATTAAATACCTAAGAATTCACCAAGTAAGTGCAAGATCTGTATAATGAAAACTATAAAACACTGATGAAAGAAATTGAAGACACAAAATGGAAAAGTATTCCATGTTCATGGATTAGAAGAATGAATATTGTTAAAATGTCCATAGTACCCAAAGCAATCTACAGATGCAGTGTGATTCCTATCAAAATACCAACGACATTCTTCACAGAAATAGGAAAACAATCCTAAAATGTATATGGAACCACAAAAGACCCAGAGTAGCCAAAGCTATCCTGAGCACAAAGAAAAAAAAACTGGGGGAATCATATTACCTGACTTCAAATTATATTACAGAGATATAGTAATCCAAACAGCATTGTACTGTCACACAAACAGACACATAGATAAATGGAACAGAGTAGGGAACCCAGAAACAAATCCATACACCTGTAGTGAACTTATTTTTGGTGAAGGTGCCAAGAACATACACTGAAGATAGTACACCTTCTTCAATAAATAATACTGGGAAAACTGGATATCCATAGGCAGAAGAACGAAAATTGACCCCTATCTCTCACATTATACAAAATCATATCAAAATGGATTAAAGACTTAAATCTAAGACCTCAAACTATGAAACTACTACAAGAAAACATTGGGGAAAGTCTCTAGGATATTGGACTGGACAAAAATTTCTTGAGTAAGAGCCCACAAGCACAGGAAACCAAAACAAAAATGAACAAATAGGATCACAGCAAGTTAAAAAGCTTCAGCACAGTGAAGAAAACCACAAAGTGAAGAGACAACCCACGGGACGAGAGAAAAGATTTGCAAACTACCCATCTGACAAGGGATTAATAACCAGAATATATAAGGAGCTCAAATGACTATATAGAAAAAATCTAATAATCTGATCAAAAAGGGCAAAAGAATTGAATAGCATTTCTCAAAAGAAAACATACAAATGGCAAACAGCCATATGAAAAAGTGTTCAACATCATTGATCATCAGAGGATTGCAAATCAAAACTACAATATCATCTCACCCCAGTTCACATGGCTTATATCCAAAAACAAGCAATAACAAATGTTGGTGAGGATGTGGAGACTAGCGAATCCTTGTACATTGTTGATAGTAATGTAAATTAGTACAACCACTATGGAGGACAGTTTGGAGGTTCCTCAAAACATTAAAAATAGAGCTACCATACAATCCAGTAATCCCACTGCTGAGTACATACCCAAAAGAAAGGAAATCAGGATATCAAAGAGATATTGGCACTCCCATGTTGGTTGCAGCACTCTTCACAATAACCAAGATTTGGAAGCAATCTAAATGTCCATCAAACAGATGATTGCATAAAGAAAATGGTACATATACACAATGGGATACTATACAGTCTTAAAAAAGAATGAGATCCTGTCATTTGCAACAACGTGGATGGAATTGAAGGTCTTTGTGTTAAGTGAAATAAGCCAGGCACAGAAAGACAAATTTCTCATGTTCTCACTTACTAGTGGGTGTCAAAAAAATTTTAAAAAAAAATGAACTCATGGAGATACAGAGTAGAAGGATAGTTACCAGAGGTTTGGAAGGATAGTAGGTGGTCAGGGGAAAGTGGAGATGGGTACTGGGTATCAGAAAATATATAGTTAGAAGGAATCAATAAGACCTAGTATTTGATAGCACAACAGGGTGACTATAGTCAATAATAATTTAATTGTACATTTACAAATAACTAAATATAATTGGATTGTTTGTAACACAAAGTATAAATGCTTGAGAGACTGGACACCCCATTTCCCATGATGTGATTATTACTACATGCTTGTATCAAACATGTCGTGTACCTCATAAATACATACACATATTATGTACCCACAAAAATTTTAAAAAGAAAAAATGTAAGAACTTGGATGGTATGTATATACATCAATTTCAAGATAATGTTAACCTCAAGGAAGGGAAAGAAAATAGGATTCTTGGTGGACTCAACTGTATCTCCAGCATTTTGTTTCTTAAAAAACTTATATTTGAAATAAATATCATAAAATATTATGCTTTTAAAATCTGAGTCAGCATAGGCTATCTAATATATTAGGTAATTTCTGAATATTTATAATATTTTATATCTTTAAAAATCAAAACATTAAAAGTGTATGTATAATGCATATGTATTTGTGTATATATATACATATATGTATACACACATAAATGTGTTTCAGTATGCATAAAGTATTTCTGAAAATACATACAAGAACTGGGGAAGGAGATGGTGCTACTAGGCTACTGGAAGTTTAGGTAGACTGGGCCTTTAAAATTTTGTGCTATTTGTATGAATTTCCTTATCTAAATAAATACCTTTCTTTTTAACAAGTGAAGTAATTGCAAGTAGTTATAAGGAATTTGTCACAGAATTATCCTGAATATTTTCTGGGTATATAGATTGCTTTATGTATATTATTTATGACACTAAAATTTTTATTTCTGTCCCTTTGGAAATCCCCAGTATAACAAGGCATTTAATATCTAGCTTTCTTGTCTTCCTTTATTAACTCAACTTTCTTAAGAAATACTCAATGCCACTGGAATTTGATAACCTGGATATTTGGTGACTATGCCCTCATTTGCAAAACAAAACAACACATCCTCTTTAAGAGGTAATGAGCTGCAAACTCTTGGTTTTTAAAAGGTTTCTTTACAGGTGAATAGTAAATGCTACCTCCTCCCTTCATTATATTCATTGTTGATAATTCAAATACATTTATTTACTGAAAAGCAATAACATATTTGGTTTCTTGAAAGTTTTTGAATGTTTGGTATAGTCTTGACCCTCCAATCTACTTCTGTTCACACACCACTTAGAGATGTATTTCTAGAGTTTCCGTTTGAGGAGTAAGACTTACCTTGATACATAGAAGGATAGTTGATGTCAGCTACTTCATGTTACATAGAAGAAAAAGCTGAAGGAAGGTTTATGTTCTGTGTTACAAGTCCAAGCCTCTTACTCATTCTCAAGTGCCACCATCAGATCTTGGTTTTCTTCTCAATATTCTCTCATTCACCAACTTGCCCCTGCCCTTGTGAGGAAATCATGCAATGTATTTGTAGTTTCCTCAAATTATTTTCTCAACCCTTTCTTTCATACTTTGAAGTTTTCCATCTCCTTCAGTTATAATATCCTTTTCCTTCTTTTTTTTTTTTTTTTTTTGAGACTGAGTCTCACTCTGTTGCCAGTCTGGAGTGCAGTGGCATGATCTCGGCTCACTGCAACCTCCGCCTCCCAGGTTCAAGTGATTCTCCTGCCTCAGCCTCCCACGTAGCTGGGACTACAGGTGCCCGCCACCACGCCCGGCTAATTTTTGTATTTTTGGAAACGGGGTTTCACCATGTTGGCCTGGATGGTCTTGATCTCTTGACCTCATGATCTGCCTGCCTCAACCTCCCAAAGTGCTGGGATTATAGGCGTGAGCCACCGTGCCTGGCCTCCTTTTTCTTTTAATTGTTCTCAAACTCTTTGTTTCGTACATATTTACATACAGTAAGATTGTAAACTCTGTGAGAGAAGAAACCTTTCTTTTTTCAATTAGTCCAAAACAATTTAAAAGAAAACACTAAGTACTACTTTGTGTCAGGCCCTGTGCCAGGAGCTGGGGATATAAAAGTACGTATGACAGTCTGCAATCCTGGGAGATGCATAATATTCTCCTGTAATATCTTTTAGTAAATATTCAATAAACTCTTGTTTATTGAACAGAGAAACCACAGTCTTGTTTACCCACCCAATCGAGACAGAAGCTGGCAAGAACTGTAATCCTATTAACTCCTCAATAATGTCTAAACATACATTGTTTTAATCAAGTATATGGAAATTTGAGAAAACAATATATTTCAATGAAACATCCCAGATTTCTGTCTTCTAGAGCCTAAGAAAACAGTCAGTTGCATCTGGATCTTTGATGATATCGTCCAATATATAAGCACAATGTTGGGAACTGAAATTCCCAACATTGTGCTTATATATTGTTTTAACAATACAAACTATAAATAACATTCTCCAGATGAAATTTTTTTTTTTATAATTGAACAGAAATAATATGTTTGAAATAGGAATTCAGCAGGACTTGTTTCTCAGGACACTGGTCCCAAAGACCCTGCTGATTAAATAGAAAAAAAAAAAAACAGCCAAAACCAAGATGGTGACAAAAGTGCCATCTGGTTACCCTCACTCTTCATTATACGCTAATTATAATATATTAGTATACTAGAGGAAACTCTCACCAGTGCCATGGCAGTTTACAAATGCCATGGCAACATCCATAAGTTACCCTATATGATCTGAAAGGGATCCTCAGTTCCTGGAATTCCCTGCCTCTTTCCCAGAAAACTCCTGAATAATCTATCCCTTGCTTAGCATGTAATCAAGAAATAACCATAAGTGTGGTCAGCCAAGCAGCCACACTGCTACCTTGCCTATGGGGTAGCCACCCTTCTTTTCCTTTACTTTTTGTTTTGTTTGTTTGTTTGTTTTAAGATGGAGTTTCACTCTTGTTGCCCAGGCTGGAGTGCAATGATGTGATCACAGCTCGCTGCAACCTCTGCCTCCCAGGTTCAAGGAATTCTCCTGCCCACCTCAACCTTCTGAGTAGCTGGGATTACAGGTGCCCACCACCATGCCCAGCTAATTTTTTGTATATTTTTGTGGTTTTGTTTTAAGATGAAGTTTCATTTTTGTCACCCAGGCTGGAGTGCAATGGCATGACCTTGGCTCACTGCATCCTCTGCCTCCTGGGTGCAAGTGATTTTCCTCCCTCAGCCTCCTGACTAACTGGGACTACAGGCACCCACCACCATGCCCAGCTAATTATATATATATGTGTGTGTGTTTTAGTAGAGATGGGGTTTCATTATGTTGGCCAGCGTGGTCTCAAACTCCTAACCTCAGGTGGCCCACCTGCCTCAGCCTCTCAAAGTGCTAGTATTACAGGCATGAGCCACTGTGCCCAGACTTTCCTTTCCTTTTTAATAAGCTTTCTTTCACTTTACTGTGTCAGCTCATAATTGAGTTCTTTCCTACTTGAACCCAAGAAGCTATGTGGTCTCCCAGGCTGGGCCCCAATTTTGGGGTTCACCCTGTGGCATCTACGTGAATTCCAACAATAAAGAACCTGCTATTTATAAACTTTTTTGATTGTGACACTGAATATATACAGCTTACCTCTCCTGCTCTGATCTGGAAATGTTTATCAACTCTGAGCAGGCCCTAGACAAAATAGAAAGGCCACTAGACTTTAACCAGTTCATTCAAACAGAACAGTTCAAAAACCCCCAAAAGAGAAAATAGAACCAGAGGTTGTCATTTTAATCCTGTCCAGTAAAAGAGTGTAATATAAATAAAAATGGATGGAAATGCTCTCACCCATTTAAAACTTATTTCTTAAGCCGAAGGACAGATCATTTTTCAAAAATACTACATGAAGTACAAGAAAAGTTCAAAATCCTCTGGTCAAATTTCTTTTTTAATATGCCAAATGAGAATTTTACATGAAACCACGTCAAGAATACAGTGGTGCTCACTAGAGAAGGCAACAAAGTTTCAGGCAACAATTCTAATGTTTGCACTTAGAGTAGAGGAAAAGTGTTCATTTATTTAAAAAGTATGCATGGCCAGGCATGGTGATTCATGCCAGTAATCCCAGCATTTTGGGAGGCCCAGGCAGGCAGATTGCTTGAGACCAGGAGTTTGAGACCAGCCTGACCAACATGATTGATGTCTCATGTCTCCCCAAAACATAAAGAAACTGTTAGAAAGAGGAGCTTGAAGTACAAGGGAAACAAGCACTCAAAGGATTTCTCAGCAAGGCAAATTTACTTCTGCGGAAGGATGCTGCTTGCACTTCTGGCTCCTGTGAGAGCACACTGAGCAAAGGAGGAAAGGGGTTTTTATCCCCAATGCAGTTAGTCCCTGCTTCTGTGTCCCCATTGGCTGGAGTTGGACTGCACGATCTAAACTGACACAATTGGCTACCATTTAAAATCGAATATGGCTAATTAGACAGGAAGGGAGAGGCTGTCTGTTATAGTACAAGACATGCTTGGGCATGTCAGGGCGCAGCAAAGCCGGAAGGGTAGTTTTGGCAGGAAGAGCTGTTTCAGCAGGAGAGGCAGTTTACAGAATGGGTAGCTGGAGCAAAAAGCACTCCTTCCAAATAAGGAAGAGATATGAGTGAGATTGGGACTGGTGGGATAAGTTGTTTACAGAGCAGGTAGCTTAGGAGAAGGGACTAGGAAGTTGATCTCGTGAACAAAGAACAAGGAGGTCAAAAATTAAACCTTTGAAGAGGTACTTACCGTATCTGACAAAACCAAGTTGTAACCCCAACATCTTGGGCGCATGTTCTCAGGATCTACCTTTGAGTCTGTGTCTCGGGCCTTGGTCAGTCATATTTAACTTGGAATAAACCTCTTTGAATATTTTATGGTCTGACTCTTTTTGTTGATAGAATGAAACTCATTCTGAAAGGAAGTGACCCCTGAGTGAGAGCCCTTATCTAGAAATGGAGCATTCAATCTTTAGGTCAAAATTCCACTTGCTATTTAGAAGTAAGTTGTGTGGATTTTTATCATTATAATAAGCATTTATAGTCATAGTGTAAGAAGTTGAGGTAGATGTTAAGGACCTGAATCAGAACTGAGGGTGTTTTCTATGCTCCTTATCTAACCAAGGGAGGTTTAGAAACTTTGCTGTTCCAGGTGTAGGCACATTTCATATTTCTTCCTTTCCAGTTTGAATGATAATGTATTCCTCTCTGTTTCTTTATTCATTCAATAAAAGCCTTTTAGTAACTTCTACTTTTATATAAGGAGGAAATTAAAATATTTTACCCCAAAATATATTTCTTTGGTATACTTTGAAATGGCTTTCTCTTAGCCACCTGACAGAACTGGCCTTACGAAGCAGTCTGAAGTGGAGAAAATTTGCATCTGTAGAGAATCTCCATTAATGCAGCCGTGCCCCCTTGCCTTTCTGAGCCTTTCTGCATATCCAGGAGAGATTGAGAGTCTGATGCCTTTCAAAGTTTAAAAGGAAACATTTACCATCCGTTGTCTCTGTTGGAGGTTTCATCTACATAGCAATGCCACCTTTGCTAATCAAGCCTCTTCTCCCCTTCCCATAACCTATTTTACCAGAATCTAAGCCCCCGTTCTTTCTGTAACCTCAAAATGGTATATAAGTTTCTGGAACTCATTGGGAAGTTGGGTCTTCATTATGGAGACTCCCATGTATCCATGTTGAGCACATTTGTATGCCTTTTCTCCTCCATAGGCAGTTAATTAATCTGCCTATGTCCCTGATTTTTAGCAAATCTTTAGGGGGCCAAGGGCCTTTGGCCCTAGTCTTAAAATTCTCTTCATCTTTCACATATTTGATAAGTAGGACCTTGTGTTTCTGGATATTTGTCCCAAGTGAGGATGTCTTTGGGAAAGAAGACAAATGCAAAATGTCTTATAAAGCCGAGTGTCATAAGATGTTGAGACATCACAAGGACGGGACTCAGCATCTTTCCAGTAGCAGACAAATAGAGCAGTGACAGGTGATTTGGCCTGTCTCTTCTGGGGTAATCCCTCCAGCTCCTGTCAAATGCTATGGGTGGTTATGATGTTGTCTATGCAAGGGACTATAAGTGGAAAAAAAGTCTGAGTAATGCTGTACTACAGGAAGGGGTTTTTGTGGTCTATGTAAGTTATTAAAATCTGCATTGACAACTTCTCATGTGGTTCTTTAGCTATTCAAAGAAAACAAAACCTCCTAAGTTATTTCCAGGCACACTTGTCTTTTTCTTTTAAATTACTCAGACATCACAAAGTGCCTAGACAATTGAAAGTTGGTCCTGATGACTCAATCTTTCCCCACCAAAGTTGTGAACACTGGAGGAAATAATGGATATTATTAGGTAGTGCTTGACACATAATAGGTATGTAATTAATGTTTGTTTTTAAAAAGCTGGTGAGCAACAGCCTAAAATTGACATTTTTTGTTCCTTCACCTTCAAGGGAAAGAGACCTGCAGTTAAATTTGAAATGATGGACAACTTGACCCCAACAAGACCTTGCTGTAATTTGAATTCCTGTTGGCTGTCTGAAAGGTGAGATAAGGTTAGAGCTAAAGGTGAGTAAAGGAGACTAAAAGGCACTTCAAGCCTGGAAAACTTGTTTGCTTAGATGCAGTTTTATCTATACAATCACAGTCATATTTCTATTTATGTTTCATATCAGATGGTAGCCTGGTAGGTATTTCTAGGTGCAAGTATGGACTCTAGACTGAAACAGGATTGGAGAACACAGTAATTTAAGCACGTATTGAATTTCAAATGCAAGGTCTCACTTAAATGTAGGTAGAAGAGGCCACCTGGATTTAAAGAACCATGCAGATATCAATATAAAAGAGAAAGATGACACAGAAAAATCAAGGAGACCAAAAGATGGTTATTTGAGAAGGTCACTGACATTGACAAAATAGATATTAAGAGTATGTGGGAGTGACTGAAATGGAATTATTGGCCTTTGTGCCCAAATATCTTTCCCAGTTACCCGAACAGTGATATTACTCACTTCACTAGTTAAGACATTGAGATCTCTTATTCCGATGCAAAATAAAGTTGAATAGAATATGAAATCATCACCAGCTATTAATATCTTATGGTTATTATACTACTAGTTTACTTGGAGTCTTAGAGATGGGTCAAAGGACAGGTAAGTTTTGATGAGGGACAGGATTTGTGAGGTTCAGAAGATAAGAGGGTACCTAATGTTCAATCTTGCTGAAGAAGAAACCAAAGCAATAGAAAGAATTGTGCCTTATGCTGAAAGATGATTCTAGTTATATTTCCAGAATGTTTTTTTCTTTTGGAACATATGTGTAGATTTAAATGTGACTTCTGTTGAGCCATATTAATTCTCCTATCTTTTTCCTTAAAATGTACAATAAGAAACAAAGGAGAATAGCTCCCTCTAAGAAGAAAACAGACTCTGATACGATAGAGAAGTGTTGATGAAAAGAGTCAAAATCTGTAAAATATTTAAAGAGGTTTATTCTGAGGCAAATATGGGTAGCCAGTGACACAGCCCCAGGAGGTCCTGAGAACATGTCCCCAAAGTGGTTGGTTTACAGCTTAATTTGTTTCTTTTTTTTTTTTTTTTTTTTTTTTTTTTTTTTTTTGAGATGGAGTTTTACTCTTGTTGCCCAGGCGGGAGTGCAGTGGTGTGATCTTGGCTCACTGCAACCTCCACCTCCCAGATTCAAGTGGTTCCGCTGCCTCAGTCTCCTGAGTAAATGGGATTACAGGCATGCACCACCACACCTGGCTAATTTTGTATTTTTAGTAGAGACAGGATTTCACCATGTTGGCCAGGCTTGTCTCGACTTCCTGACCTTAGGTGATCTGCCCACCCCGGCCTCCCAAAGTGCTGGAATTACAGGCGTGAGCCACTACGCCCTGCCTACAGCTTGATTTTATACATTTTTGGGAAACAGAAGTTACAGGCCAACATCAATCACTACTTGTAAGGTGTGCATTTGTTCAGTTCAGAAAGGCAGGACAACTCAAAGCGGAGGCTTCCAGGTCTTAGGTAGTTTCCAAGATTTTCTGATGTGGTTGAAAGGGTTAGGTTATTATCTAAAGACTTTAAATCAATAGAAAGGAATGTCTGAGCTAAGATAAGGGGTTGTGGAAACCATGGTTGTTATTATGCAGATGAAACCCTAAGTAGCAGGCTTTAGAGAGATTAGATGGTACAGGTGCCAGACTCTTAGTTAAATCTCTCTTGGATCGGGAGAAGACCTGGAAAGGGAAGGGGGTTCTCTACAGAAAGCAGATTTTTCCCACAAGAGACAGCTTTGCAGGACCACTTCAAAATATGTCAGAGACATATATTTTGGGGTACAATACTTTGATTTTTTTCAGTATCTGCTGTCTTTGTTGTGATACTATATTGGAGTCAGATTAGAATTTGGTATCTTATTACTACAAACAGCTTTTTTTGTCACTCATAAGATCTCTGTTTCAGTGCTAATGCTGGGCAGCTGTGATGGAATTCCAAAGAGAGGAGAGTATAATGAGGCATGTCCAATGCTCAGCCCCCTTCCCATCATAGTCTAAACTAGTTTTTCATGTTTATTGTGGAGTTCCCTTGGCCGAGAGTGGGATCCATTCAGTCTGTTGTGGGGATTAGAATTTTAGTTTTGCTTTACGGAAGAAAGGCTGTTACTTGAAGCAGGTGAAAAATGCTATATGCAAATTGTGAGAATACACAAACACCTACATCTGCATCTACCTAAGGAATGACTAATTCTATTTGTCAGCTCAACTGGGCTAAAAGATGCCCAGATAGCTGGTAAAACATTACTTATGGATATGTTTGTGAGAGCTTTTCTGGAAGAGATTAGCATTAGAATCAGTAGACAGAATAAAGAAGACTGACTTCACCAATGTGTGTGGACATCGTCCAATCCATTGAGAGCCCAAATAGAACAAACCATGGAGGAAGGGTGAATCATTCTGTTTAAATTGGGGCATTTATCTTCTCCTGCCATGGGAGATTGGAGCACCTCATTCTTAGGCCTTCTGACTCAGACAGGGACTTACACCATCAGCCCTGCCCCAGTTTAAGGCCTTCAGGCTCAAACTGAATAACACTACCAGCCTTCCTGGTTCTCCAGGTTGCAGATTGCAGAGTGTGGGACCTCTTGGCTTCCATAATCATATGAGCCAATTACCATAATAAATCCATACCCCTTGATTCTCCTCTGCTTATGGGTTATATCCCAATAAGTCCATCACAAGTTGAAAATATTGCAAGTTGAAAGTGCATTTAATACACTTAACCTACCTACCATCATAGCCTACCTTAAACATTCTCAGAACACTTATATTAGCTTATAATTGGGCAAAGCATCTAACACAAAATGCCTATTTTATAACAATTTGTTAAATATCTCATGTAGTTTATTGAATATTATATTAAAAATATGCCACTTTTATACCATCATTAAGTTGAAAAATTGTAAGTGAAACCATCATAAGTTGGTGACTGTATGTGTGTGTATATATGTGTGTGTGTGTGTGTGTGTGTGTAGATATTTGTCTATATCTCTATATAGGTTCTGTTCTTTGGAGATACCTAACTAATACAGATTTTGGTATTGAGAGTGTATCTAGAGAAACCAAGTTTTAATAGTGAGTTTCTCAATTAGATCTAGGGTTTCTGTAATTGGCTCTCACATCTGATTAGATTTAAAGGAATAGTGATGCTATTTCCAGTAGTAAAGAGAGCACGGATAGTCTAAGGCATAATCTGTTTATAGAGACATGCAAATGATCTACACTGGATAATCATAATCAACTACTTACAAGAAGCAAGGAGGTTGGTGACACTTTACATGATTGATACTTTCGGATGTTTTTGGAATACTAAGGAGCATAATGATGTCAGTTGGTTGTTTCTAATGTTATTGGACAAAGTGGTGAAATAAATGAATGAACTCAAGGATTTGAATTCCCAGCTCAAGAGACCCATAAATGAACCTGGTCAACATGGCAAAACCCTGTCTCCACTAAAAATACAAAAATTAGTCAGGCTTGATGGTATGCCCCTGTAGCCCCAGTTACTCGGAAGCCTGAGGCGCAAGAATTGCTTGAACCCGGAAGGCGGAGGTTGTAGTGAGCCGAGATTGCACCGCAGCACTCCAGCCTAGCAACAGAGCAAGAGTCTGTATCTAAAAAGAAAAAAAAGAAAAGAAAAAAAAGAGAGAGCGAGAGAAAGAGAGACCCATAAATGACCTAAAGGCTTCTAAGTGTGCTCTGAAGAAGGGCATTATCACCTATAGCCACAGGGCAGAAATTGCTGAAAATCAAGAACTTCATCCTGCAGTTGGCTGAATTACAATGCAAGTTGAAGTCCCAGCTTTTCAGGGAGACTGCTGTTAAAAGTGAGAGCAATTTATTGGGGAAAAAATATAAATTGGGATGGGGGCCTGTGGAAATACCCTGATGCAGCTGGGGACACTAAGCCCCTGAATTATGATGAATCTTCTTTGACATTGAAAGTAGTCTCCCCACACCAATGGAAGTGGCTACCCTACCTCAAGTGGAATTTGCTCCCCGCTACTACAGTATTATCAGCTTTTCCGCCACCACGCGAGAGTACTAATACCGAGGAAAAGGGTAATGGCATCCCCTGAGGCAGCTGCCATGTAAGATAATGCTGATTATCCTCAGTACCTACCCTGCTACTCCCCTTTTCTTCTAACAAGACTGAAGCCTCAGCAGACCCCTAAAGATAAGGTACAAAATATGACTCATGCGGAGATGTACTACATGCCAAAAGAACTACTTGAATTCTTGAATTTTCTTTCACTTTTTTTTTTTTTTTTTTGAGACCGAGTCTCACTTTATCGCCCAGGCTGGGGTGCAGTGGTGCAATCTCAGCTCACCAATCTCCACCTCCCAGGTTCAAGCCATTCTCCTGCCTCAGCTTCCTGAGAAGCTAGGATTATAGGTACGCACCACCACAACTGGCTAATTTTTGTATTTTGAGTAGAGACGGGGTTTCTCCATGTTGGCCAGGCTGGTTTTGAACTCCTGACCTCGTAATCCACCCGTCTCAGCCTCCCAAAGTGCTGAGATTACAGGCATGAGCCACCGCGCCCGGCTGAACTACTTGAGTTTTCTAATTCACACAAGCAGAAATCTGGGGGACATATATAGAAGAGATATTAAAGGTATAGGGTAGTGGTGGAAGGAACATAAAGTTGAATTGGGCTGAATTTATTGATATGGACTCACTAAGAAGAGATTCTGCATTTAATGTTCCAGTTCAGGGAGTTAGAAAGGGTTCCTTCAGTTTGGTTTATTGCTGAAACATGGATCAAAAGATGGCCCAGTATGAGCGAATTAAAAGCATTGGATCTCCCTTGATTTAATATGGAGGAAGAGATTCAAAGGCTTAGAGATACTGGAATGTTAAAGTGGATTTATCATTGAAGACCTACTTACCACCCACAGGGGCAGGGTCTAGAAGGCATACCACTTACCAAGACTTTCAGAAATAAATTTGTGAGGGGAACCCTAATGTCCTTGAAGAGTTCCATGGTTGCTCTTCTCTGTTGGTCAGACATTTCAGTGGTAACCCCGGGTTCTTGCACTCTCCCAGGAGAGAAATCAAAAGAGATCACTGAACACAGCAGCAAACGTTAAGTTTAAGTTTATTTCACCTTGTGCACAAGCGAGCTAGCACTGAGAAAGGAAAAACAAGTGAACTGCTCCCCAAGGACAGTATGTGAGTTAGTTTTATAGGGTCCTTCCATAGGGAAAGCTTACATCAGCAGGTACATGTACAGGAGGAGCTTTTCTAACACTTGCGTGGTGGTCAACATGCTTCTTCATACACTGTATGTAGCACTAGCATTTTAAATCGCTACCCTGGGCATGAAAATGAGGAGGCATTAAAATAACGAAGAGGTAACTTTAGGTTGGAGTTTAAGTCTAGCTGTGCATGCAGAGTTCTGGGGAAGTCCCTAGCCCTCTGAAATAGGAGCTTGTGGTTAATAGTCTCTTGGGTCTCTTGTTAGTGATTGGCTGAGAGATAAGCTAGAGTTTCAATGAGGGGCATTCATCCTTTTCCTCCAGACCATCTTAAAATAGCTAATCAACCAACCTGCCTGTCTCAACCTCAGCTACTCAATTAGAAAACCTAAATGCGATGAAAGTGATTGGACCTTGGGATGTCAGAGAATAAATAGTAGCACTGAACTGCCAAGAGTAAGGTCAGTGTCGTTAATAATGGACAGCAGGGTGAAAGCAGTAATCAGAATAGTCTGACTTGGTCAGACCTATGGTGTTGAAGAGTTAATCACAGTGTCCCTAGAAATGAAATAGATATTGTATTAGTCAGGGTTCTCTAGAGGGACAGAACTAATAGGATAGATGTGTATATATATATAAAGGGGAGTTTCTTAAGGAGTACTAACTCACACAATCACAAGGTGAGGCCCCACAATAGGCCGTCTGCAAGCCAAGGATCAAGAAAGCCAGTCTGAGTCCCAAACCTGAAGAACTTGGAGTCCAGTGTTTGAGAGCAGGAAGCATCCAGCATGGGAGAAAGATGGAGGCCAGAAGACTGAACCAGTCTAGTCTTTCCTCATTCTTCTGCCTGCTTTTATTCTAGCCATGCTGGCAGCTGATTAGATGGTGCCCACCCAGATTGAGGGTGGGTCTGCCTCTCCCAGTCCACTGACTCAAATGTTAATTTCCTTTGGCAACACCCTCACAGACACACCCAGGATCAGTACTTTGCATCCTTCAGTCCAATCAAGTTGACAATCAGTATTAACCATCACAGATACCAAGCCTACTAAATTCTTACTTGATCTGTATAAGCAGAAAAGTTGTAGGTCAGGTGGGTAAAAGTATAACTTGAATCATAAAAACAGAGAGCCATAGCCCCTTAATGAATTCTCAGACTTGAGCCAGTTTGCAGACACAAAATCACTTGAATGAAGAGAAGGAAAGGTGTCCTCAAGGAAAGGCTCTGGTATACTACTGATAAATGTACATACTATTCATCTTTTTCCCACTGTTCCCCAAATGTACCTATTTTTGGCAGGGTAACTGCATTTGAGCAACGAAAATAATGAGACTCTTTCAGGACCACTAGGCACTGACTGCAAACTGGAGTTCCAGGAGATCCAAATCATCATTTGACCCTCCAGTCAAAACTGGGGCTTATGGAGGTCAGGTAATGAATGGATTTTAAGCTCAGGTCTGTCCCACAGTGGAGCTAGAGGGTCTCCAAACCTATCCTGTGGTTATTTCACCAATTCCAGAATGTATACTTGGGATAGACATATTCTAGAATCCTTACATTGTTTCCATGACCTTTGGATTGAGGGCTATTATGGTGGTGAAGGGCCAAGTAAAAGCCATTGGAACTGCCTACTCAGGAAAATAGTAAATCAAAAACAATACAGCATTCCTGGAGGGAGTGTAGAACCATCTGTGAACCAGGTTCTAGTCTTCTCTTCTTTTGTCAACTGGTAGGAAACTCCTCATGCAGCCATAGGTGCAGGCTGGGAGAGAGAAGGCAGCATAGCAAGAGTGGGGACCATAGGCATTTGGATTACTTCTTGATGCAACTTACTTGTGCCTTCAAAACCTGCTCAGGCTTTATTACTTACATACCGCTTCCATTTGATGAGGGAGTGCTGATGCACGTGGCCAACTTTATGAATTGTCAGATAACATACAATTCAGATCACATGATTCTTTGGTGGCCCATGACTCAATTACAGTGCTAGCTATATGGCAGTACCTTACAGGGCTTGGGTAACATTGTCCAGAAGGATATTCTGAATTGGAATCCTATATATGGTATTTTTTTTCTGATAGCCAGGGTTCATGGGTCTAGGAATCAAAAGGTAAAAATAGGAGTGACACCACTCATTGTTATTCCTAGTGACCTACTAGCAAATTTTTTACTTTCTGTTCTCACAACTTTATGCTCTGCTGACCTAGAGGTGTTAGATCCAATGCAAATGAAGAGATTAGTGCCATCATCAAAAACTTGAAAGATGCAGGATTGGTGACTCCCATCACATCCCCATTCAACTCTCCCATTTGGCCTGTGCAGAAGACAGATGGAACTTGGAGAATGACAGTGGATTATTCTAAGCTTAACCAAGTTATGACTCCAGTTGCAGCTGCTGAAGCAGATATGCTTTCATTGCTTGAACAAATGAATGCATTCCCTGGTATGTGGTACACAGATATTGATTTGATAAATGCCTTTTTTCCCATACCTTTCCGTAAAGTCCTCCAGAAGCCATTTGCTTTCAACTGGCAAGGTCAGCAATACACCTTCACTGTCCTACTTCAAGGGTATATCAATTCATCATCTCTATGTAATAATTTAGTTCACAGGGGTGTTTTCTAAAACACTTCCTGGTTTATTAGAAAGGATATTACAAAGGTCACAGATGAAGAGATGCACAGGGCAAGGTATGGAAAAGGGTGTGGTGCTTCCATACCCTCCCAGGGAGGAGTGGTATTCTTCAGGGACCTCTGCATGCTCATCTATTTGAAAGCTCTCTGAACCTGTCCATTTGGGGTTTTATGGAGGCTACATTAGGTAGGCATGACTGACTAACTCAATGGCCACTGATGATCAGCTTAACCTTCAGACTCTTTCCCAGCCAGAGATTGGGCTGAAAGTCCCAACCCTGTAATCATGCCTTGGTTTTTCCAGTAACCAGCCCCTATCCTGAAGCTACCTAGGAGCTGCCAGCCACCAGTCAACTCATTAGCATACAAAAAACACGACTTTAGAGAACCTAAGGATTTTAGAATTTGTATACCAGGAATCAGGTTGAAGACCAGTTCATAGGGATCTTGACTGCCTTTCCTTTCAGATGGATATCACACTGGCCCATTACATTGATTATGTTATGCTGATTGGACCTAGTGAGCAAGAAGTAGCAACTACTCTAGACTTATTGATAAGATATTTGCATGCCAAAGGGTAGCAAGTAAACTGAATTAAAAGGTAGTGACCTTTTACATAAGTGAAATTTGTATGGGTCCTGTGGTGTGGGACATGTGAGATATTCCTTCTAAGGTGAAAGATAAGTTGTTGCATCTGGTCCCTCCCACAACCAAGAAAGAGACACAATGCCTATTGAGCCTCATAGATTTTAAGAGGCATTATATTCCTCAATGGCTCTGTTGCTCCAGCCCATTTACCAAGTGACCCAAACAGCTGCTAGTTTTGAGTGGGGCCCATAACAAGAGAAAGTTCTGCAACAGGTCCATGCTGCTCTGCCAGCTGCTCTGCCACATGGGCCATATGATCCCACAGATACGATGGGGCTTAAAGTGTTAGTCATAGGTAAGGATGCTGTTTGGTGCCTTTGGCTGGCCCATTTGGGTGAAACGCAGTACAGACTTCTAGGATTTGGGAGCAAGGCCCTGACATCATCTGCAGATTTAAAAATACTTTTAAGAGACAGCTCTTGGCCTGCTACGAAGCCTTAACTGACTAGTTTCAGGAGACCCAAATCATCATCTGACCCTCCAATCAGAGTAGGGGCTCATAAAGGTCAGGTCATCAATGGATTTTAAGTTCAGGCATGTCCTACAGTGGGTCTAGAGGGTCTCTAAACCCATCCTGTGGTTATTTCACCAATTCCAAAATGTGTACTTGGAATAAACATATTCTGCAATCCGTACATTGTTTCCATGACCTGTAGAGTGAGGGCTATTGTGGTGAAGGCCAAACACTGACTGCTTGATCATGAGCACCAAAGGATCATGAGACCTAAATTGTATGTTATCTGGCCCAACAAGTCATAAAGTTGGGCATGCACAGCAGCACGTCATCAAGTGGAAGTGACATATAAATGGTCAGGTCTGAGCAGGTCCCAAAAGCACAGGTAAGTTGCATGAAGAAGTGGCCCAAATGTCTATGGTTCCCACTCCTGCTACACTGCCTTCTCTCTCACAGCCTCTGAATGCATGGGGAGTTCCCTATGACCAGTTGACAAAGAAAGAGAAGACTGTAGTCTGGTTTACAGATGGTTCTGCACAATATGTAGGCACTACCCAGAAGTGGACAGCTGCAGTACTACACCCCTTCTCTGGGGCATCCTTGAGGGACAGTGGTGAAGAGAAATCCTCCCCGTGGGCAGAACTTTGGATGGTGAATCTGGTTGTGCACTTCACTTGGAAATGGCTGGAAATGGCTGGATGAGCAATTATATACCAACTCATGTGCAATAAATAGTCAATGGTTTGGCTAGATGTTTAGGAAAGAATCATGATTGAACAATAAGTGGCAGAGAAGTCTAGGGAAGAGGTATGTGGCTAGACCTCTCTGAATGGGCAAGAAACATGGATATTTGTGTCCCATATGAATGCTTACCAAAGGGTGACCTCACCAGAGAAGGATTTTAACGATCAAGTCAATAAGATGACCCATTTTATGGATACCTGCTGCTTCTTTCCCCAGCCACCTCTGTCATGATCAAAAGGGCCATGGTTGCAGGGACAGAGGTTATGTAAGGGCTCAGCAATATAGACTTTCACTCACTAAAACTGACTTGGCCATGGCCACTGCTGAGGGCTTAAATCTGCCAACAGCAAAGACCAACACTGAGACCCTTCAGTGTGGCACAATTCCACAGTGTGATCATCCAGCTACCTGGGGGTAGGTTGATTGTATTGGATCACTGCCACCATGAAAGGGACAGTGTTTTGCCCTTACTGAAATAGATATTTACTCTGGATATAAATTTGCCTTCTCTGTATGCAATATTTCTCCCAAAACTACCATCCGTGGACTTACAAAATGTTGTATCCACCATCATGTTATCATACACAGCATTATTTCTTATGTAGAAACTCACTTTATAGCAAAAAAAAAAAAAAAAAAAAAAAAGCACAGCAATGGGCTCATGCTTATGGAGTTCACTGGCCTTGCTCTGTTCTGTTCTGTACTGTCTTGAAACAGTTGGTTTGCTAGAACAGTGGAATGACTTTTTGAAGACTCATTTGCAGTGCCAGCTACATGGCAATATTTTTCAGGCTGGGGCAAGATTGTGCAGAAAGATGCTCTGAATCTGTGTCTTAGATATGTTTCCCTGTTAGCCAGGATTCATGGGTCCAGGAATCAAGCGGTAGAAATGGCAATGGCACCACTCACTGTTACCCCGAGTGACTCACTAGCAACATTTTTGCTTCCTATTCCCACAACTTTATGCTCTGCTGACCTAGAGGTGTTAAATCTAGAGCAAGGAATGCTTTCAACAGGTGACACAATACTGATTTCATGGGACTGGAAGATAAGACTGCCAGCAGGCCGCTTTGGACTCCTTGGGCCTCTGAGTCAACAGGCTAAAAAGGGAGGGCCAGTGTTGACTGGGGCGATTGATTTGGAATTCCAAGGGGGAAACTGGACTGCTCTTCCACAACAGAAGTAAGGAAGAATATGCCTAGGTTACAGAAGATCCCTTAGGACATCCCTTAGTATTACTGTCCCCTGTGATTAAGGTTAATGGAAAGCTACACTAACCCAACCCAGGTATGCTACTAATGGCCCAGACCCTTCAGGAATAAAGCTGCTGGGTCATTCCATGGGCAAAGAACCATGACAAGCTGAGAGCTGAGGTGTTTGCTGAAGGCAAAAGAAATATGGAATGGGTAGTAGAAAAATATAATTATACATACCAGCTGCAGCTGTATGATCAGTTACAGAGATGAGGACTATAATTATAGTTCTTTCCTATTTTGTTATGAATATGTTTGTGTCTATATAAACACATATTAAGCAAATATCTTGGTTTTCTTTCCTCTCTTGAGAAGGTCATTGGTGACCTATGCAAGAATATTATCAGTCTAGTGATGAGGTGGTAAGGCATATTTCAGGATACTAAAGAGAGAATTAATGGAGACGAATAGAAAACTGGGTTGTAAGAAACTGGCATTGAACACAAGGAGAATAAGAATAAGCAGGAAAGTTCAAAATGGTCATGCTTTCCTCCCTGAAACCGACAGAGATTTGAGCTTATTTCAAAGCAGAAAAGAGGAGTGAGAAATGCTATAGATGCCAGGAAAAAGAGCCCGTGACAGAAGGAGTGAAGATAGAAGGTGTTTACTTTGGAAATAATATTAAGCAACTCTCCCTTGAAACGTAGCATAAGAACATAGATCTAGAGGGAAAAAAGAAAAATAGTGTCAGGTGAATAAGGAGTAATGACAGAGTGACATTGAGGACTTGAAGAAGAATGGTTTGAACTACCACTTGTTCTATGTGCACAAAGTTTAAAATAATTCAGTATAAAAGGTGAGAGCAACAATAAAATCCTGGTTTAATCTAATGGTGTGTCTTTTTGGATAAAAAGCATTCAAAGAGACCACATAATTGTTCATAAACATTTACCGCTATAGCATCACTTTACTACTTGCTAATTAATTCACTAAGATTGATGAGGATTAAATTGGGAGAGTGAGATACTGGAAAATTTTATTTTCTGATCCTACACACTCACACCCAACATGAGCCAAAGCCCCGGTTGTCAATGGTTACACCACTGTGATTCAGAAGAAAGCTGTTCCACATTAGTAAATTAGATTTAAAACACATTGTTACTTTCAACATTAGCAAAAGCCACATGGTATGTTGCAACAAAGCAGAAGATTAGGGAGCATAATATCTTTCCAAACTAAGCAAGGTGGCAGGGTGGCAAGCACTTACTCACTTACATCTCGGGGATGTAAAAGGAGTTCCTACTTTAAAAGTAGAATTAACTCTGAGGAAGTAGAGCAAAGGCATTGTTCATCAGAAAGACCAGACAGTGAGCCATAGTTGACGTCAAGAGAAGCTGCATGAGAGAAGCATGAGGGAAATCTGGCAAAAGTAGTAATATGCTGAGAAAAAGATAAATGTAATTTAGGAAGTAGGAAACCAGTGGCTACTGTGATTAGCTATCAGAGAGGCAAAGGAAAAAGAGCTGGACCTCCAACTAATAATATACATTAAAATGGAGGGATGATGTTTTTTTCTCACATGCATTTTTCTCTTTATTAAACAGGAACTGCATTGAAATTTGAATGTAGCTTCTCAGAATGAATCTGGGCATGTGTCCAACCTTGTCATTTCCACTTCCAAGGTCAATGAGCTAATATTTCAATAGCACATATTTGCCTTTCATTGAAGCTTATTTCAAGCTCGATCATTACAGAGAAGACTCTTCTCCTATTCCTGTTCCATTATTGTGGCCCATCCCAGAGGAAACATGTTTCTGGACACTTGTAGGCAAAGAAAATAGCCTGACTCCATTCTTCTTTAAGTCTAATGACACATGTGAAATAGGTAGCATTTGGTTATGATGGTAACACAATCGCTGGTGTCTAACCCGGCAACCAAAGGTTTCAGATAGATCCCAAGAGACAATTTATCCTGAGAAATTAGAACAGGATTTCAGAAATCAGCAGAGTACTTTCTAATACGAGATTACTGTCAGCATACTCTGGGGACTACAGACAAGGGTGGGCCACTGGAAAACCTGGAAATAGAGCACACAGAATTCACTCCAAACTAATTATCAGTTTTCATTGAAATCCTCTGTACCAAAGGGCTCGGGATTTGAGCAGTGACTGTACAAGCAGACTGTGATTTCCTGCAGATTCATGGCAGGCAGCAATATCAGGAAAGAGGCCAGAAATGACTCTTTTATAACTATGGAGTAAATGATGTATCAAAAAGATACCTCAGGAGTGGAAATTTACAGGTAAGCTCGGGGAGGAAGCTAGAATGATCCATGTGATAATTGATTAGAGTTGAAGGCATCAATATGAATTCACATTTAGCTTAATATAGATACAAATTATTATGTATAAAAATATTTATAGATATTTGTGTCTAGGCAGATCAGAATATACACATATATTTCCTTGTTCTGTCAGCTGAGGGCTCAGTTGTAACAAGCACACCCTAATATGCAGATCTTAAGATCTTAGTTTCTGTTTATTTCTTTCTTTTTCTTTCTTTCTTTTTTTTGTGACAGGGTCTTACTCTGTCACCCAGGCTGGAGGGCAGTGGCATGAACATGGCTCACTGCAGCCTCTGCCTCCTGGGTTCAAAAATCCTCCCACCTCAGCATCGCAAGTAGCTGGGACCACAGGTATGTGCCATCATGCCTGAAATTTTCTAAAAAATTATTATTATTTTTTGTTTGTAGAGCTGGGGTTCTTGCCATGTTGCCCAGGTTGGTCTTGAACATCTGGGCTCAAGCAGTCTGCCCATCTCGGCCTCCCAAAGTGCTGGGTACAGGTGGTAGCCACCGTGCCTGGCCAAGATCTTTGTTTCTAATGCCATTGTCCAATAAAAGGAACTACAGCTCCTTGAAGAAATAACTTGTTCTGGGATTGGTGTAGGAAGTGTATAAGATGAGTATGGAGAATCTTATAGGACCAGAAAGTAAGAAAATATTAAAAAGAAAAAATCCACAATACTGTGGACATGTCAAAGAAACACAGGAGCCAACTGAAAGAGCACCCAATAGCCAAAGGTAGAATAATATGAGCAAAAAGAAACAAAAAATTCCAAAAAGATATAGTAGTATTAGTTTATAACCCAAAGTATAAAATAAATATCCATGAATCCACACTGATGTAAATTAATGATTACATTCATAAATAAATGAGGATAGCGAGACAAATCTCTCATGTGAAGGAATTCCAAATAACACACGTAGATAGTGGTCCTCAAGGAGAGGCAGCCTGACTCCTTACTCCTGAAATGTGGGATGGGCAGAGTGACTTTCTCCCAAAGATTATAGCATGTGTGGGTAACATTACAGTGGGAAAGCCTAACAAATATTACTACAAGCAGGTCATCAATCACTTGGGGCACTAGATGAGGCTGGTAGAACAGGCCGTGCTTATACAATTTATTCATTGTAAGTTGTTTCTGTTAAAGTTAACTCTTTTGTAAGTATATATATTATGTTTAGCTTTCCATTTATCAAATAAAGTTTTATGGCTAGGATATCCAGGGCTCTAGCTTCCTATCCACCTGCCTCAAAATGTTGTGTCATGAACTGGTAACAACAGTTTATCATTAAAAAAAAAAACCCTCCAAGCTAAAATCTTGGTAGATGGTAAGGGGAAACAAGAAAAACAATTAACCCTGCTTGTAGGCAAATCCCTAGCCTGGAAACACTTTTCCTCTTCTAAGGGTGGATAAATAAAAATCATTATAGAGTTCATGAAAACATGCTGCAACATAAAAAATAAAAACAAAAATCCATAGGATGGCTATAAATTCAGAAATGATTAACCACAAGAAAATAATTAATTTTAAAAGTAAATCTGCTCTGAGTTCTTAATAAAATGTAAGAAAACTTGATTTTATGATACAGTTAATCAAAGCTAAAATAATAAAGCCTTAAACAGAATAAAAAAATAGTTTTCTCAAAACATACACAAGCAAAGAGGTAAGAAAAAACATGAGGGGGATAGGAAGGCAGAGGAGGAGGCAAACATAATAGAAGCTAGGAAGCATAGAAACAGAAACTGCAGAGATTTTAAAAATATACAAATGATATACAGACTAGATTGAAAAGGCTTTCAGAACGCAAAAGAAAATGAGAAGGCAATTAATGTGAAAAGTAATTAACTTTCAAAGATGGGAGAAAATGGAGGTAAGACATTAAGACAGTAGGGTGGTTCTGAAGAAGAATAAACAAATACAGATAATTTACATATTAAATCATTGGTTCTTAGAAAACGGGAAAATTCCCAAGTCTTTTATGAGGCTAATATTGATATGAAGCATGACAGACTGCATTTAAAAAAACTTTACAGATCACTTTCACTTAAAATGCTGATATAAAAAACATTAGATAAAATATTAGCAAAACAATTCACAGCATAATAAAAGAAAATTATAGTTCATTCCAGGACTACAAGAATAGCTCATTATAAGAAAATGTATTTATATAATTTATCATAGTATTGATTTAAAGAGAAAATATAAATATCTCCATAGATTGTAAAAGACATTTCACAAAATTCAATACAATTTTATAAAAGAAGACAAACAATTTCTATAAAGTGAAAATAAACTAAAAGGAATTGACTAGGTGTTTACAAAATTGCTATAGTAACCTCCAATGACTTTAAAATGCATCATTTTTGTTCTCCTTTGAAGGTATTGTAGGATAAAATAAGCATTAAATTTGTTCATATTTTTAGGAACCAAAATACTAAGTTGAAGAGAATAGAGATACAATAATAATATTATACATAGTTATGTTAGAAATCTCTAATCAAATTTTTGAGATGGAAATATCAATATAGACTTATGATCTATATTTATTGCTCTAAAATATACATTTTTTAGCTCTGTTTACTAAAAATGCCCTAGAATCAATAACAACTCAGTAAAATGAGCACCCTCTAGGAAGCAGATTTTATTCTCTAAATACCATTTCCCACTGAAAAGAAACACAGCTTATTATAGAAATCACTGCTACCAGGTCTGAAGGAGAAAGTGCTCAAGATGAGACTAACATGTGCAAAAATAAAACAATGCTATCAGTGACAATTGGAGTTTATCAAAAGGACATAGGAGCTTGCAATAATAGCAAAATGATGAACTGTGATGTTTCAAGCTTGTATGATCCCACAGAAGCACTAAAAATCAGTAGTAAATAGCAAAACCAACTTTGTTGGAGTTTTGGAAAACAGTCAAAAGTTTACAGCAGCAAAGAGAACACCCAAACAAGAAAAAGCCATCTTCAAAATAGTAAGCTTGTTTTGTAGAGTTTTAATTCACCCTGGCCCCATTCTCTTCCTGGCATGGTAGTGTTAACTTGTCTTGATGTAGCTAGTAGTCCAGTTCGCAGCTCCTTCCCTTGAGCAGGAAAAAGAAGAGCAGACCTTATTTACAAATTGTGGTGTATGTATGTTCTAACCTCTCTGGGGAATACCTGAATCAATGAGGCAAGGCACTTAAGTTTTTTAGCTAATTTGGAACTCAGGTGAAAAAAGCAACAGGTACTGCAGGTAAAACAGATAGCTGAGGCAAGAGGTTATAGATCAAGGCATACAATACACCATCTAGGGCTCAGAAGAGAAGATTGGGTAAGGCATTTTGAGAAATTAGGACATTCAAAAGAAACTGTATAGATGAATTTTAAAAACTATTGTGGTGGTTAATTCTGAGAGTCAACTTGATTGGATTGAAGGATACAAAGTATTGATCCTGGGTGTGTCTGTGAGGGTGTTGCCAAAGGAGATTAACATTTCAGGCCATGGGCGGGAAAAGACAGACCCACTTTTAATCTGGGTGGGCATAATTTAATTAGTTGCCAGCATAGCTTGAATATAACCAGGCAGAAAAATGTGAAAAGAGAGACTGGCCTAGCCTCCCAGCCTCCATCTTTCTCCCGTGCTGGATGCTTCCTGCCCTCGAACATCAGACTCCAAGTTCTTCAGTTTTGAAACTCAGACTGGCTCTCCTTGCTCCTCAGCCTGCAGATGGCCTATTGTGGGACCTTGTGGTTGTGGAGTTAATATTCAATAAACTCCCCTTTTTATGTGTACATACATACATATATATAAAGTTATATATATAATATCACCCACCTCTCCCCCCAGATATATAAAATATATATTATATATATAATATGTATACTAGAAGATGGCCAAATAGGAACAGCTCTGGTCTGCAGCTCCCAGCGTGATCGACATAGAAGACGGATGCTTTCTGCATTTCCGACTGAGGTACCTGGTTCATCTTATTGGTACTGGTTGGACAGTGGGTGCAGTCCATGAAGTGTGAGACAAAGCAGGGGGGGGCATCACCTCACCCAGGAAGCGCAAGGGGTCAGGGGATTTCCCTTTCCTAGCCAAGGGAAGACATGACAGACTGTACCTGGAAAAATGGAACACTCCCACCTAAATACTGTGCTTTTCCAATGGTTTTAGCAAATGGCACACCAGGAGATTATATCCTGCACCTGGCTTGAAGGGTCCCATGCCCACAGAGCCTTGATCACTGCTAGCGCTGCAGTCTGAGATCAACCTGCAAGGCAGCAGCCTGGCAGGGGGAGGGGTGTCCACCATTGCTGAGGCTTGAGTAGGTACACAAAGCAGCCAGGGAAGCTCGAACTGGGTGGAGCCCACCACAGCTCAGCAAGGCCTGCCACCTCTGTTGACTCCATCTCTGGCCTCTGTTGACTCCATCTCTGGGGGCAGGACATAGGTGAACAAAAGGCAGCAGAAACTTCTGCAGACTTACGTCCCTGTCTGACAACTCTGAAAAGAGCAGTGGTTCTCCCAGCATGGTGTTTGAACTTTGAGAATGAACAGACTGCCTCCTAAAGTGGGTCCCTGACCCCTGTGTAGCCTAACTGAGAGACACCTCCCAGTAGGGGCTGACTGACACATACAGGCAGGTGCCCCTCTGGGTGGAAGCTTCCAGAGGAAGGATCAGGCTGCAATATTTGCTGTTCTGCAATATTTGCTGTTCTGCAGCCTCTGCTGGTGATACCAAGGCAA
Source organism: Rhinopithecus bieti (assembly GCF_001698545.2). Classification (NCBI taxonomy): domain Eukaryota; kingdom Metazoa; phylum Chordata; class Mammalia; order Primates; family Cercopithecidae; genus Rhinopithecus; species Rhinopithecus bieti. Next base: position 304,236 of record NW_016804580.1, on the reverse strand, counting down.
ACAGGGTCTGGAGTGGACCTCCAGCAAACGCCAACAGAACTGCAGCTGAGGGACCTGACTATTAGAAGGAAAACTAACAAACAGAAAGGAATAGCATCAACATCAACATAAAGGACATCCACACCAAAACCCCATCTATAGGTCACCAACATCAAAGAATAAAGGTAGATAAAACCATAAAGATGTGGAGAAACCAGGACAGAAAAGCTGAACATTCTAAAACCATAGCACCTCTTCTCCTCCAAAGGATCACAGCTCCTCACCAGCTATGGAACAAAGCTGGATGGAGAATGACTTTGACGAGTTGACAGAAGTAGGCTTCAGAAGGTTTGTAATAACAAACCTCTGTGAGTTAAAGGAGGATGTTTGAACCCATTGCAAGGAAGCTAAAAACCTTGAAAAAAGATTAGATGAATGGCTAACTACAATAAACAGTGTAGAGAAGACCTTAAATGACCTGATCAAGCTGAAAACCATGGCATGAGAATTACATGACACATGCTCAAGCTTCAGTAGCTGATTGGATCAAGTGGAAGAAAGGGTATCAGTGATTGAAGATCAAATTAGTGAAATAAAGCAAGCAGTTTAGACAAAAAAGGGTAAAAAGAAATGAACAGAGCCTCCAAGAAATATGGGACTATATGAAAAGACCAAATCTACATTTGATTGGTGTACCTGAAAGTGATGGGGAGAGTGGAACCAAGTTGGAAAACACTTCTCAGGATATTATCCAGGAAAACTTCCCCAACCTAGAAAGGCAGGCCAACATTTAAATTTAGGAAATGCAGAGAACACCATAAAGATATTCCTCAAGAAGAGCAAGCCCAAGACACATCATTGTCAGATTCACCAAGGTTGAAATGAAGGAAAAAATGTTAAGGGCAGCCAGAGAGAAAGGTCTGGTTACCCACAGAGGGAAGCCCATCAGACTAACAGCAGATCTCTCAGCAGAAACTCTACAAGCCAGAAGAGAGTGGGGGCCAATATTCAACGTTCTTAAAGAAAA
>NW_016804580.1:293310-300677 GCF_001698545.2 Rhinopithecus bieti | reverse complement strand
AAAGGATTCCCTATTTAATAAATGGTACTGGGAAAACTAGCTAGCCATAAGTAGAAAACTGAAACAGGATCCCTTCCTTACACCTTATACAAAAATTAATTCAAGATGGATTAAAGACTTAAATGTTAGACCTAAAGCCATAAAAACTCTAGAAGAAACCTAGGCAATACCATTCAGGACATAGGCACGGGCGAGGACTTCATGACTAAAACATCAAAAGCAATGGCAACAAAAGCCAAAATAGACAAACAAGATCTAATTAAACTAAAGAGCTTCTGCACAGCAAAAGAAACTACCATCAGAGTGAACAGGCAACCTACGGAATGGGAGAAAATTTTTGCAATCTACCCATCTGACAAAGGGCTAATATCCAGAATCAACAAAGAACTTAAACAAATTTACAATAAAAAAAAAAAACATCGAAAAGTGGGCAAAGGATATGAACAGACACTTCTCAAAGAGGACATGTATGCAGCCAACAGACACATGAAAAAAATGCTCATCATCACTAGCCATCAGAGAAATGCAAATCAAAACCACAATGAGATACCATCTCACACCAGTTAGAATGGTGATGTTTAAAAAGTCAGGAAACAACAGATGCTGGAGAGGATGTGGAGAAATGGGAACACTTTTACACTGTTGGTGGGACTGTAAACTAGTTTAACCATTGTGGAAAACAGTGTGGTGATTCCTCAAGGATCTGGAACTAGAAATACCATTTGACCCAGCGATGCCATTACTGGGTATATACCCAAAGAATTATAAATCATGCTACTATAAAGACACATGCAAACATTTGTTTGTTGTGGCACTATTCACAATAGCAAAGACTTGGAACCAACCCAAATGTCCATCAGTGATAGACTGGATTAAGAAAATGTGGTACATATACACCATGGAATACTATGCAGCCATAAAAAGGATGAGTACATGTCCTTTGCAGGGACATGGATGAAGCTGGAAACCATCATTCTGAGCAAATTATCACAAGAACAGAAAACCAAACACTGCATGTTCTCACTCATAGGTGGGAATTGAACAATGAGAACACTTGGACACAGGGTGGGGAACATCACACACTGGGGCCTGTCATTGGGTGGGGAGCTGGGGGAGGGATAGCATTAGGAGATATACTTAATGTAAATGACGAGTTAATGGGTGCAGCCAACCAACATGGCATATGTATACCTATGTAAAAAACCTGCACATTGTGTACACGTACCCTAGAACTTAAAGTATAACTTACAAAAATGTAAACTCATATATATCTTCCATTAGTTCTGTTCCTCTAGAGAATCCTGACTAATACAGATTTTGGTTCCAGGAGTGGTTGTAGAGAAACAGAATATTATGGATGGCGTTCTTTTTTTGGTTTTGGGGTTTCTGGAGTTGACTCCTTAATATTATTAGACCCCAAAATCCTGTGTAGTCTACTTATAATAGTATGGAGAACACCGATAATCCTTGATGTGAACTGTTTAAAGAGTTATGCAAAATAAATGCATTTGACACTCCTGAACCTCATTCATCGCTTATGAGAGACAAGGAGTTTCGTAACTCTATACCTAATACTTTTGACCATATGTGGAGAACTGAGGAGCATAATGAAACTGCTTGTTTGCTGCTAAGTTCAGTGGGCAAAGTGATGAAAGAAAATGATGAACTCAGGGATTCTATCCCCTGGCTTCAGAAGCGGATACTGAGCTTCAAATCTGGTAATTTTGCCCTGAGTGAGAGTTTTATCACCTGTAGAGAAAAAGGCTGAAATGGTGGAAAAACAGGCACATTCTCTTATGATGCAAGTGGTTGACCTGAAACAAAAGGTCCATGCACAGCCTCACCAGGTGTTTACTGTTAAAGTGAGGGCATCGATTGGAAAAGAATGGGACCCTGAAACTTGAAATGGGGATGTATGGGAGGACCCTGATGAAGCTGGGGACACTGAGTTTGTAAATTCTGATGAACCTTTTTTGCCAGAAGAAACAGCTTCCCCATTCCCAGTAGTGGCAACATCCCCTCCCAGACCCATGCTGCCATCAGTCTTTCCACATTTGTCTGAGGAGATAAATCCTGTGCTGCCTGAGGCAACAGTGATGGCCTGAGGCAGTTGCCAGGCAAGATAATGTTGATTCTCCTCAGAAGCCACCCCTAACACCCCTATTTGCTTCTAGACCTATAACTAGACTGAAGTCCCAGGCGGGCCCCTAGAGGTGAGGCCAGCAATATACCTTTACTGCCCTACCTCAGGGATGTATCAACTCTCTGGCTTGGTGTCATAATCTTATTTGGAGAGACCTTGATTGCTTTTCACTTCTGCAAGAAAATCACACTGGCTCATTCAACTGATGACATTATGCTGATTGGATCCAGTGAGCAAGAAGTAGCAAACACACTGGACTTACTGGAGAGACATTTGCATGTCAGAGGATGGAAAATACATCTGACTAAAATTCTGGGAACTCTTACCTCAGTATAATTTCTAGGGGTCCAGTGGAGTGGGGCCGGTCGAGGTATTCCTTCTAAGGTGAAGGATAAGATGCTGCATTTGGCATTTTGCCCCTCCTACAACCAAAATGGAGGCACAATGCCTAGTAGGCCTATTTGGCTTTTGAGTGTGTTACTCCAGCCCATTTATCGAGTGACCTGAAAGGCTGCCAGTTTTGAGTGGGGTCCAGAACAAGAGAAGGCTCTGCAACAGGTCCAGGCTACTGTGCAAGCTGCTCTGCCACTTGGGCCATACGACCCAGCAGACCCAATGGTGCTTCAGGTGTCAGTGGCATATAAAAATGCTGTTTGGAGCCTTTGGCAGACCCCTATACGTGAATCACAGCAGAGGCCACTAGGATTTTGGAGCAGGACCCTGCCCTCTTCTGCAGATAACTAGTATCCTTTTGAGAGACAGCTCTTGCTCCGTTACTGGGCTTTGGTGGAAACTGAACATTTGACTACAGATCATGAAGTCACCGTGTGACATGAACTGCCTATCATGAACTGAATGCTTTCTAACCTATCTGGCCATAAAGTGGGTCATGCACAGCAACATTCCATTATCAAATGGAAGTGGAATACACATGATCAGGCTGGAGCAGCTCCTGAAGGCACAAGTAAGTTACATGAGCAAGTGACTCAAATGTCCATGGTTTCCACTCCTCCTCCCATCCTGACTTCTTTCCCCAGCCTGCACCAATGATCTCATGGGGAGTTCCCTATTATCAGTTGACAGGAAGAGAAGACAAGGGCCTGGTTCACAGATAGTTCTGCGTGATATGCAGGCACCACCTGAAAGTGGACAGCTGCAGCACTATAGCCCCCTTTCTTTTTTCTTTTCTTTTCTTTTTTTTTTTTTTGAGATGGAGTCTGGCTCTGTCACCCAGGCTGGAGTGCAGTGGCGCGATCTCGGCTTACTGTAACCTCCACCTCCCAGGTTCAGACAATTCTCCTGCCTCAGCCTCCCAAGTAGCTGGGACTACAGGTGCCTGCCACCATGCCAGGCTAATTTTTGTATTTTTAGTAGAGACAAAGTTTCATCATGTTGGCCAGGCTGATCTCAAACTCCTGACCTCAGGTGATCTGTCTTGCTTTGGCCTCCCAAAGTGCTGGGATTGCAGGTGTGAGCCACACCTGGCTACGCTGGCTAATTTTTGTATTTTTAGTAGAGACGGGGTTTCACCATATTGGCCAGGCTGATCTCGAACTCCTGACCTTGTGGTCTGCCCACTCAGCCTCCCAAAGTGCTGGGATTACAGACGTGAGCCCCCATACCTGGCCCCTTTCTAGGACATCCCTGAAGGATAGCATGAAGTGAAATCTTCCCAGTGGGCAGAACTTTGAGCAGTACACCTGGTCGTGCATTTTGCATGGAAGGAGAAATGGCCAGATGTAAAATTATATGCTGATTGATGGGCTGTATCCAAAGGTTTGGCTGGATGGTCAGTGACTTCAAAGAAGCGTGATACAAAAATTGATGACAAAGAAATTTGGTGAAGAGATATGCGGATGGACCTCTCTGAGTGATCAAAAACTGTGAAGATATTTGTAACCCATGTGAGTGCTCACCAATGGGTGAACTCAGCAGAGGAGAATTTAAATAATCAAGTGGATAGAATGACCTGTTCTATGGACACGACTCATCCTCTTTCCCCAGCCACCCCTGTCATCAACCAATGGCCCCATGAACAAAATGGCCCGTGGCACAGGGATGGAGATTACACATTGGCTCAGCAACATGGACTTCTACTCACCAAGGCTGACCTGGCTATGGCCATTGCTGAGTGCCCAGTTTGCCAGCAGCAGAGAGCAACACTGAGCCCTTGATGTGGCACTATTCCTCAGGGTTATCAGCCAGCTAGCTACCTGGTGCAGGTTGATTATTCTGGGCCTCTTCTATCATGGAAAGGGCAGAAGTTTGTCATCACTGGAATAGACAGTTACTCTGGATATGGGTTTGCCTATCTTGCTTGCAATGCTTCTGCCAAAACTACCATCCACGGATTCACGGAATGCTTTACCCACCATCATGGTACTCCATCCAACATTGCCTGTGACCAAGGCACTCACTTTATGGCTAAAGAAGCCATATCAGTGAAGCCACAGCCATAGCAGTGGGCCCATGCTCATGGAATTCACTGGTCTTATGTTCCCCATGATCCTGAAGCAGCTGGATTGCTAGAACGGTGGAATGACCTTTTGAAGTCACAATTACAATGCCAGCTAGGTGACAATACTTTGCAGGGCTTGGGCAAAGTTCTCCATAAGGCCATGTATGCTCTGAATCAGCATCCAATATATGGTACTGTTCCTCCCATAGCCAGGATTCATGGTTCCAGGAAGCAAGGGGTGGAAGTAGAAGTGACACTACTCACCATCACCCCTCGTGATCCACTAGCAAAATTTTTGCTTCCTGTTCCTGCGACATTACGTTCTGCTGGTCTAGAGGTCTTAGTTCCAGAGGGAGGAACACTGCCACCAGGAGACGCAACAATGATTCCATTAAACTGGAAGTTCAGATTGCCACCTGGACACTTTGGGCTCCTCCTACCTTTAAGTCAACAGATTAAGAAGAGAGTTACGGTGTTGGCTGAGGTGATTAATCGACCCAGACTATCAAGATTAAATCAGTCTACTATTCCACAATGAAGGTGAGGAAGAGTATGCATGGACTACAGGAGATCCATTAGGGTGTCTCTTAGTATTACCATGCCCTGCGATTAAAGTCAGTGGGAAACTACAACAGCCCAATCCAGGCAGGACTATAAATGACCCAGAACCTTCAGGAATGAAGGTTTAGGTCACACCACCAGGAAAATCACCATGACCTGCTGAGGTGCTTGCTGAAGGCAAAGGGAATACAGAACGGGTAATAGAAGAAGGTGGTATCAATACCAGCTACGACCATGTGACCAGCTGCAGTAATGAGCACTGTAATTGTCGTATTTCCTTCTTCTTTGGTTAAAAACATGTTTTTGTGCATGTGTATACGTGTACTAAGAAAATATATGCCTTTTATTTCCTTTCTTCTTTATGATGTGACATAAGATTTATTGACTTCATATCAACATTTAAGTATTGTTAACTTTAATAGTATTTGGGTTGGGGATTGGTGTGTTTCTGGTCATACAAAGGATAGCTGTATTATGTTAGGTATAATTATGACTTTATTATTGTCTTTATTTGAAGATTAGGTATGATCTCAGGAGATGTGTATGGGTTCAGGTTGACAAGGGGTGGACTTGCGATGGTTAATACTGAGTGTCAACTTGATTGGATTGAATGATACAAAGAATTGATCCTGGGTGTGTCTATGAGGGTGTTGCCAAAGGAGATTAACATTTAAGTCAATGAGCTGGGAAAGGCAGACCCATTCTTAATCTGGGTGTGCACAATCTAATCAGCTGCCAGCATGGCTAGAATATAAGCAGGCAGAAGAATGTGAAAAGAGAGACTGGCTGAGCCTCCCAGCCTACATATTTCTTCTGTGCTGGATGCTTCCTGTCCTGGAACAGCAGACTCCAAGTTCTTCAGTTTTGAAAGTCAGACTGGCTCTTCTTGCTCCTCAGCCTGCAGATGGCATATTGTGGGACCTTGTGATTGTGTGAATCAATACTTAATAAACTCCCCCTTGTATATATATCTGTTCCATTAGTTTTGTCCCTCTAGAGAACCCTGACTAATACAGCTATGTGCATGTCCAGGGTAACATGCATACTCAGAAAAGACCTGAGAAGAATTGAAGCTTTCACTTCAGGTTGATTCCTAGGTTCAGAGAAGCCTAGTTAAGTATTGAAGTACCCTGATAGAGAGGCGATCTGAAAAGACTGAAAGAGATTTTCTTTCTTTTTATTTCTCTTCCTCCTTTTTTTTCCTCTTGATATTCAAGGAAGGAAATCTTTGTCAAACTATTAACATGAGCTAAAGGAAAAACTTGACATTAAAACTAACAGTCTTTGCAAAAATTGTCTGGAAAAGGCTCAAAACAGAAAGATCACTGTTGCCTTTGACAATCAAAAACAAAGAAAACAAAAAAGAAAAACAAAACCCCTCAGCAAATCCTGGAGAAGGAAGATAACTTAATTTCCAGAGTTGCTACATTATAATGGTCAAATGCCCAGTTTTCAGCAATAAATGAGAAGACATGAAAAGAAATGGGAAAATACGACTCATTCAAAAGAGCAAAATGTTGATTCTGACAGAAGCAGTTCCCTCAGGAATCCTAGGTATTGGATTTACTAGATAAGACCTTAAAGCAATTGTCTTAAATATGCCAAAAGACCTAAAGGAAAACATGGACAAAGAACTAAAGAAAATCAGAAAATTAATGTATGAACAAAATGACAATATGAGTAAAAAAAAGATAAAAATTATAAAAGGAACCAAACGTAAGTTCTGGAACTAAAATCACATTAACAGAAATAAAAGTTGACTAGAGAAATTCAACGATTCCAAGCAGATTTGAGAAGGCAGAATAAAGAATTAGCAAACTCAAAAATTAGGCAATTGAAATGATCAGATCTGAATAGCAGAAATAAATTTAACAAATACTAGCAAACTGAATTCAGCAGCATATTAAAAGGATTACACTTCATGACCAAGTGGTATTTATTGTTTGTAAAGCAAAGATGGTTCAAATATGAAATCAGTTGATGTAATACATCACATTAACAGAAGGAAAGGGGAAAAAAACATACGATTATTTCAACTGATGCAGAAGTAACAGCTGATAAAATTCTAAACTTTCATAATTCACTTAATCAACTAGGTATAAAAACTTATTTAGTGTTATAAAGGACATATGTGAAAAACACAAGCTAGTACCATACTTGGTGGTTAAAGGCTAAATATTTTCCCTAAATTTAAATTTAGGAATG
>NW_016804580.1:262307-292993 GCF_001698545.2 Rhinopithecus bieti | reverse complement strand
AAAAAAAAAAAAACATCCGAAGTGGAAAGAAACTAAAGTGACCTCCATTCACGGATGACATAATCTTACAAAACCCCAAAGATTCCACAAAAAAAGTTAGAGCTAATAAATTCAGCAATGTAGCAGGATTCAAAATCAATACACAGGTATCAGCTGCATTTCTATATATGAACAATGAACAATTCAAAAAGGAAATTTAGAAATCAATTCCATTTACAATAGCATCAAATCAATAAAATACTTAGGAATTAACTTGACCAAGGAGACAAAATAATTGTACACTGAAAACTATAAAACATTGCTGAAAGAGATTAAAGACATGAATGGAAAGGCATTTCATGTTTGTGGCCTGGTAGACTTAATATGGTTGAGATGACCCAAAGTAATCTGTGAATATAATGCAATAACTATCAAAATATCAATAATGTTGAAATTCTAGAAGCAGAAAAATTCCAGAAATAGAAATTCCAGAAATCCAATGCTAGAGATAAAAAAAAAAAAAAAAAAAAAAAGCCTCTCTTAAATTTCATATGGAATCCCAAGGGACTCCAAATAGCCACAATAATCTTGAAAAAGAAAAAAGTTGATGGACTAGCACTTTTAAAGTTTATTACAAAGCTATGGTAATCAAAATGGTGTGTTAATGTCTATAAGACAGACATACATAGCAATGTAATGCGGCAGAGAGCACAGAAACAAAACCCTTCCATAAACAGTCAAATGATTTTTGACAAAATTTTTAAGGTAAAGGAAAACGTGACTCTGCACTGGATGTGAGAGACACTTGGGATTAGCACCAAAATGCCTTGTCTGATAGCATCTTTGCACTGTACATGGAAAAATATGGACGTTGACCTAAGAATTACAATTTCAAAGAAACAAAGCTGTAAAAGTAACTAAGCTTCTGCCGGGTATTGTGTTTTACAATTTTTTTTGTTGTTAATTGTATGAATTGAAGAAAGAGAAACTATGGGACGTAAAAACAGGGTGAGAGAGAGACAGCTAAGGATCACAATCTGTGTTTAGTCTATGTTCTTGGAAGCAGCATATTTTATTTGTCCAGCAGAAACAGTAGAATGTCTCAGAGATTTCAAAGTAGAGAAAAATGATAAAGAGTAATACTATGTTTTAAAATAGTTTACCTCCTATAAAAGAGAAAGCTCAGGCAGACATTACCTCTTTATTTCTCTATGTGGATATGTCACACATGAGCTAATGATACCAAGGCTGTGGATGGGACCCTTGACTACATATTGTCTTTTTTGACTCTCACTCAACCATCCTATCAAATGTGGTGGGGTTGATGTGAATTCACAACCAATGTCAGGAAAACCAGTAGAAACTATGTAAGCTAATCACAGTGAGCTAGACATGTATGAAAGGGTCAAAACAACAGCATGTTCTATGAGGGTTAGGATGAGTACAAAAAAGCACATATTTGAAGGGTCTTGACTGTTTGTGTGTACTTTTAAGGATAGTAAAGGAGAAATACATATGGAAAATTTTAGAGCAATTGAGTGGTTATTTTTTACCATCTCATTTGTTCCTTAAACTCTTGACTTTTTTCCTTGAAGATTGATTTGTAATTTCTGAAACATCACCAAAAGTAGAAGCAACATATACATCAATAACACTTGGGTGTGTAGAAGTTTTCAACATGCAGGCATTATTAAAGCACAACTTTATAGCCCAAGCAAAGCAAGGCCCTGAGTTAATTATTTCTCTAAGCTAGTCAACAAATTGATTCCAAGAAAAAAAAATAATTTGGAGCTGATGTGTTCAAACAAGTTTCTATGCATATAAACAGGTTACATTTTCTGCATGTAACCTACTCCTATTATTATTATTTTGGCTCTGAGATTTCTAAAAAAAATTTCCTACTCAATTTCAATCTAAATTCTTTTAACTCCTTAAAATATACTGGAAGACTTAGTAGGACTACTACAAAACATTATCTGGGAGCCTAAAGATCTATTTCAGTCATTTCAAAAATATTTTCACAGGAACTTATTTCTTGGTAAATGTGACATTTTGAAATAGAAATAATTTTAACGTTTGTACTGAATCTCAATGGTGTAATGGTAGGTCCAGACTTAAGGTATTTGTGTGGTCAAGCCATCAGCTTGCCCTGCGGGGATTGGTAACTATGGATCAAGGGAAGAAATGGCTAGTGGAAGGCCATGGGGTTGATGGAAAGATATTGTCAGTGCTGTTGCATATTTGCTATTTCTTCCCTGTTATTTTGCTATAGAATTTCTGCATAATATACTTTTCCTTCTACTCACATTGGTTTTGTCTTTCCTTAAAGCCACTGTACATTTATACTAGTAACAAACTTTTATGTTGAAATATCTACCAGTTTTTAAAAGTAACTCTTTTCAAGAATAATTAACTGTCATGGCTCCCTAGACCAGGAAGTAGGAACCCCAGAAATATTCATCGAGTGAGTTAATATTTAGATAAAAGGTTTATTTTTTCAATCATAATTGTATAAAGTCTTCAAAACCATTCTTGTACCCTAGAACCACCACATATATAAGGAACTAGATGACTATATCTGACTGGAGTTGTGTATCTCTCTCCTTGGGTTACATGCAGACATTCGTGAGAACAGGAGATCATCTTTAAGCTTTGCCCCCACTTCAGCCTGGAGTTTCCTGGAGAAAGATGTAACTGAAGTCTTGTTGCTTCCAGAATAATTGTATCTTATTATTATACCTTTCTGTTACTTTTTTACACTTTATTGAAGATTAAATTAAGCCATTAGTATGTGTTACCTGACAGATAAATTGCTTTTTTGGTCTCAGTTCTGAGTAAGATTTTAAAAATAAATTTACAGTTAAGGTTGGATTGCCTTCTTTTTTTATTGAAAAGTTTAATTTTCTTAAGAATTCTGTAATCTAATTGCATGGTAAAAATGAATTGAATAACGTTATATTTATCCTTTGATTAATCATGCTAAATGAAGGTCCACCTTCACAAATCCTTTGATTTAAGATTCTTTCTATGGCATCAAAATGTCTTTCCTTTTTTTTTTTTTTTTGTTTTTTTGTTTTTGTTTGTTTTTTGAGACGAAGTCTCACTCTGTCACCCAGGCTGGAGTGAGTGGCGCGATCTCGGCTCACTGAAAGCTCTGCCTCCTGGGTTCACGCCATTCTCCTGCCTCAGCCTCCCGAGTAGCTGGGACTACAGGTGCCCGCCACCACGCCTGGCTAATTTTTTGTATCTTTAATAGAGACGGGGTTTCACCGTGTTAGCCAGGATGGTCTCCATCTCCTGACCTCGTGATCTGCCCATCTCAGCCTCCCAAAGTGCTGGGATTACAGGTGTGAACCATAGCGCCTGGCTAAAAGTTTCTTTACTTTTAATCAAGCCCTTATAAAACTGGGTGTAGTTACATATCTCACAATTTTAACATCCAAAATATTTATGACTAATAAGATGAAAATGTAGGAAAGAAAGGAATTCATTAAGATTGTGTTCATTATAGTTAGTATAACAACTTTTTATTCTTATAACCCATCCTCAATAATATGGTAACATTCCTTTTCATTACTTGTTGATTACAGATTCTCAAGATCACCAGAAAAACTTTGCTTTGATCAAGCAAAGCCAAGTTTGTCAAATTTACTGTAGTAAGAAAGAACATCATTTAGATAAATAGATTTATCAATTGATTTATCAATCTATAGACAGAGAGATACGTGGCTGGCTGGCTGGATTGACGGATGGATGGATAGATGAATGGACAGATCGATAGATGGATAGATAAACAGGTGGATACATAGGTAGAAATAAAGAAGAAGGAAAGAGAAAGAAAGTCTTAGTAGTTTATCGGAAGAAGAAAGTCAGGAGTAGAAGTAGGAATGTGGTTTGGAGGTTTGAGCTCAAGTGGATTAAGGCAGGTATTTCAAGGCAGGGAACTGATTGGGACTGGACACATATGGCATAAATAGAATTTGTGGATATAGCAAGACAAGAGTCTTCTAACAAGTTGTGATAAGTAGAAAAGAGCTGTTTGCTCAAGTGAGCAATGTATTGTCTCAGTAGGAGAGCTATTTGGGCACACAAGCAAACTGTTAGCCTAGAAAAATTGGTTTGCAAGAGTTTCTTGAAGCAAACAGGGAAGTATTCTATTTGTTTAAGGTTTTTATCTTCCTAGAACAAACTGCCAAAGTGTGTTGACATAGGTGGTCTCAGTTCTTAGTCTCTCAAAAGATAAGCTATGTTGATACAGGTTGTCGCAGTATCTGGCTGTTTGCAATCATACCACCTTTAAACCCCTTAGAATTAAGAGATGGTGAGTATGTGTTAATGTTCAGATACAAGTCTTCATTCAGATTGCTCCAGCATAACTAGATTTTCTCCCACAGTAGAGCAGAAAAGCTAAGAATACATTGGAACTCTTAGCGTGCTGGTTGTCTGCTTATACCAGCTGTCAAGCTGCTGTTTTGTTAACAAGAAGTTTACTGGGACATCTATTTTATACAGTATCACATCACAGCCAGAACGGAACATGGAACTACCTAGGCAGATGTTTAGCCTCATAGGGAAGAACTTCCCAGGATGCCAGCTCAAGTGAAACTGGAGTTCAATCACTCCTTTCTAATTATTCTAGAGAAAACAGGAAAACTGATGGAGAAGGCAGAGAGGATAGTCGGGGGTTGGATACCCAGGGCTTGAAAAATAGCATCAAACTGAGTTTTCTCCATTCATGATTTAACAAGGCTACTTAAAGGAATCCTTATAAGTAGAGTTAAAATTGTAATTCAACATTAAGCTACTAGGATAAAAAGAATGCTACTAGTTTTGTTACTAAAATGAATATTACCAAACAGAAGGAGGAGGCCTCTTGAATAACATGTTGGACTGTAGAGAAATGGCGTGGAGTACCCTTTGAAATCAAATTCAAGAGAAGGAAAACTGGATGGAGAAAGATCATAGGAAATCATTAAGGGGCTTAAGGAGAAAGAGATGAGAGAACATTTTCCGTTTTAAGCAAGCTTGCAGACACTTTTAGGCATCGTTTAATTTCATTTCATGGCAGGTCTTTTAGATGACAGTGGTACCTTACCCTGGCCCCTCATTCCCAAAAGTTGTTCCATCCCAAAGTTACTATTTATTCCCTAGAAATAGAGTTTCTCACCTGCTATTTGTAAAACTACTATTAATAGAACCCTCAAAGTGCTCCTGTCTGCCGAGCAAGTAGCAGAAATAGCAACACGCTGCAATCTGCTATCGAAACTTGTCAATTAAAATAATGGATCTTTAGTTGTAAAATCGTTACACAGTGTGACTTTAAAGTGAATGGATGAAGTGTGGTGAGGATAAAGAAAGGGCAACAACAAAGAAAACTTGTCAAATGATTCCAAAATTGGGTGGTTTTCATAGAGGGTAGGAAGAAGAATGCAGATTATCGCAAAGTTCAGCCAGCCCAAGGGTATTAACTCTTAGGAGAGACCAGGAGACCTAGGAATACTAATGCTTCTTAGTATTATTTTTTTAAATAGAAGTATTCGCTTGAAATATTTTACTGATGCATACGAAACTTTTATGTTATATATAAGTGCGCATATGGATGAATGTTCGTTAAATGAATGTCAATGTAACCAGCTCCCAGATAAAGTAAAACAGTAGTGACAGTGACCTAGAAAACTTTTGTTTTCTTCTCTCCAGTTAAAATAACCCCGGATGTAACCACTTTTCTCTTTTCTCTTGGCATTAATTCTTATTTCCTGCTTTTCTTTTTCGTGTAAGTAGAATCATATTATATTAGCTTTTTTTGTGCCTGGATGTTTTTGCTCAATATTACATCTGTGAGATTTACCCATATTGTTGCTTATAGTTGTAGTTTCTTCTTTCTGATTGCTATGTAGTGTTGTATTTTGTGAATTCATCACAATTTATCCATTCAACTGTTGATGGACATTTGAGAGTTTTATAACCTTTAGCTGTTACACACAATGCTGCTACCAAAATTCTTTTGTCTTTTTGTTTTAAATTTATTTCCTGTACTTACTCATGTGACAAAAATTCTAGTATTGTCTTTTCTTGAACATATATGCTCTTTATTGTCGTGTGTGTTACTAAAGGTGAAACTGATGGATCGTAGGATATGCGAATATTCTGCCAGTCAATCTTCCAAAGTGGTTGTACACTACACTCCTCTCAGAGCATGAGGCTCCAGTTACTCCAGTGTCCTCGCAAACGCTTGGTATTTTCTGTCCTTTTTAATGTATCATCCCTCCAATAATATTAAGAATTTTAGTCCCCCCTCCAAATTATGCGTGGTTAGGATGAACAGTCTTTGGAGACAGCAGGGGGCCCAGGGGCCTCCAAGTCAAAACAGACCCAGATGTAGTGGAGGAAAAGCTTCAGACTCCATAGGGTAAAAGTGTGCTAACTTCCAGAAGCCTAAATTTGTTTTCTTTATTATAAGACTGAATATTCCTGTCACAGAACTCTGGTCATGAAGTTTATGTAAAAATTATCTTCAATTTACAAAAGGGAAGTTCACCCATAAAAAAAGTCAAATGTCAAAGGCCATCCTTTTTAAACTCTTCTCTGGTGTTTTTCCACAAGGATGTATTGCTTATTCTGTAATAACAGAGTTGTGTGTATACACTTTTGAATGACAGTATCCTAGAAGAGTTCTGATTTGTTCATGTTCACACCTCCTACTTATTTATTGATTTGTTTCATTATTATGTGACTTCTCCACTAAACTACATTTTTTAAGGGAAGAATCCGAGTCTGGTTTGTTCAGTTTTGTATGTCCAGTATCTTGATCTGTCTCTGGCACAGGGTAAATAACTCAATAAACATTTTGTTGGGAATAAATGAATGAATGAATGACCACTGAAAGGGGTTTCATAAACAAATGGAAAGATGAGAAATTGCATTTTTAGTTATTTAAATGAAAACATTTTTTATTTAAAGCAACTTAATCTGATGGTAACTAGCTTGCGTTAGACAATTTAAGACGATTCCCTTTATGGCGAGATTTTGTGAGCCTGTAGTTAAAATAAGTCTGCAGACAATCTCACCAAGAGTTACGTAGGCTGGCATGCCAAGACTGAAGAGGGCAGACAGAATATGTAAGACGAAATTGCAGTGCTCTTTCCTACCTACTTATAATATTCAGTTTCAGTGCGCTTTTCCTATCTAGTTATAATGTTTGCCATTAGTTTCACGTTTCCTTGAGTATCTCATCTGTACTTAAAGTATCTAATATTGTCTCCTAGTGAAGGGGAAGCTGGTAGTTTGATCCATAAAGCAGCTGCTATCTTTTGTCACTATTGTTAGTTCTTAGGAGTACTAAATTTAGATATAGAGTGCCAAAACATTATTACACACATTTATCATTTATAATTATATGACTGCAAGTCTTCAAGAAGTCATTTTAATTTATTCCTCTATTTCCAGGGATTTAACCATTCCAGATAGATAGCTCTCTACCGGATTCCTAAAATTTTCTGTGAAATGAAATTGTATTACCTCTTTGAATCTCACACTGACAGCCTCATATCCCTAAGCTTTAGCGACCTTTGTCCCTACTCAGGATATTATCATCTGA
Source organism: Rhinopithecus bieti (assembly GCF_001698545.2). Taxonomy (NCBI): domain Eukaryota; kingdom Metazoa; phylum Chordata; class Mammalia; order Primates; family Cercopithecidae; genus Rhinopithecus; species Rhinopithecus bieti. Next base: position 285,417 of record NW_016804580.1, on the reverse strand, counting down.
GATTATTCCTGGTTCAGAAAAGTGCTTTCTCTTTTGAGTTTTAAAAAGCTAGCTAAATGGCTTTGCCTTTTCTTGTCGCTTTCCACAGAGGCTGACCCCCGACACGAAAGCACACTGTCCTGTCTCATCTATAATTATGCTGGTTGCATCTCACTGACTCCCTAATTTGCATTGTAACTAACGTAAAGGTGGAGGCTGTTGTTTGCAGCCACAGGAATAGCAAATGCAGAGGTGTTGGAAATACTGTCATAGTTGTCTGAGGAAACCTCTGTCAGCATTTTTCAGAAGAAGGAAACAGCAGGAGCTTTTTATAATGTAACTTTAATTACAACGGGCAGGCACCCTGGCATAGGCTGAGGATCTGTTTATGATACACCTGCCAAGAATCATTTGATATGCCTCAAGACATGTGTCTCATAAGTGGTGTCACCCCCTACAGGTGCTAGCCAGCAGTTTTTTCTTTTCTTCCCCGGTCCCTGATCTCCTCTGCTGGCTGTTGGTCTGGCTACTCAAATACACAGCAATTTAAAAGAAAATTAGCAGTGAAGAGAGATGAACAAACCACTTAGTAAAGCCACAAATCTGTGACTCAGCTAAATACCTTTGATTTTCAAGCTGTGGCCGAGAAATCTAAATTAGTAAAATAAAACAAAATGGGTCGTTTCTCATCTTCTAATCCTAAATTTATTTGTGGAGATTTAGATTTTGAACGTGACCTTCAAAAGCCCAGCCAGATCATGAAATCTCAGAAGACCAACCAGCAGATGGCAAAACATAGGCTTCCCCAAGGCTTCCTGATGACCTGTTCTATACAAGAGACTATTAGATTTGTTTGTAATTTGGTTTGGCCCAAAACTAATTTAGTTCTGGGTAAGGAAGTATTTAAATCAAAAAAAGAGAATGAGCAAATTTTACCTATTGGTGTTTCTAATAATGTTTTGCAGGTAATTTTACATTTTCTCTAATCCTTGGGTAGAATATATTAGATAAGAATCACCAGTATTCCCAGTTCTCTATTTTTAACATAACTTCTTGGAACATGTTTGACTCGGTTATATCAGAGAATCTTTCAGCACTTAAGTTTTATGAACAATAACCGAAATTCAGGACAGTAATATTCAACTTCTTATGAAGTTTATTTCATAGGTACCTGATATTTGCATAGCACTAAAGGCCTGTAAAACATTTCTAGGACTGGTGTGGTAGTTCACACCTGTAATCACAAGACTTTGTGAGGCCAAGGCAGGAGGATGAGTTGAGCTCAGGAGTTTGAGACCAGCCTGGGCAACATGGCAAAACCCCATCTCTACTAAAAAATTCAAAATATTAGCAAGGCGTGGTGGTCTATGCCTGTGGTCCCAGCTACTTGGGAGGCTGAGATAGGCACTTGAGCCTGGGAGGCAGAGTTTGCAGTGGGCTGAGATTGTGGCACTCTACTCCGGTCTGGGTAATAGAGCAAGGCTCTGCCAAAAAACAAACAAAAACAAAAAACAAAACAAAACAAAACAAAAAAATAAAAACAACGAAAATTTCCAAAGTAGATTTTCAAAATATTTCTGAATTTCACACTGTTATTCTTGTATGGGACATAAATCTTTGTTGCAAGAATTGGGTGATTTCAACAGAGGCATGAATGAAAGCAAATGCCTATATTTTCAGGCCACTGAGAGGCTAAACTGACTCACGCTCCAGATGCAAAACTTAGAAGGGTTACAGGGTCTCCTTCCCTCGCCCCACCACTGAAGGCTACCCCTAATTGAGTGGCACGGGGAGGAACAGATAGGCTTCACTATCATGAGTTGGGTAACTGAAGGTAGTGTGCCTCCAAACACAAAATGGAAGGCATTGAGCCACACAACTGAATATTGCATAACTCATTCTCTAATGGAAATATAACCTGCTAATATTAACTATCAGCCAGCCACAGGACATCCAATACAAAGCATTATTATAGCTTTGTTTTTCTCCATGTATATTCTGCTAACTCATGCACACCAGGGAAGCGAGGGGATATTGGAATCGGTAGCAGATGAATGATGGGTGAATCATAAATCGGATTGTGTGTTGGTTTATTTAATTAGTTCATTAGAGTTCTCTGGAAACATTTAGGCATTGTGCAAAATTAATATATACAAGAATAGTTAACTGTCCAATTAGGAAAACATAAATTAGTCACATCATCTATGCTGTAAAAATCACAACTGCCAAAAGAAATTAAACAAATGGAAGGCTAATAAAAAGTAAATGTTTTGCAATGTATTTTGAATGCTCTGTGCATAAAGGCACTGTCAAGGAAGTAACCTAAGATTATTAATAAGGCAACTTTTTCCAAATGAGCTTCATTATTTGGAATAGCCAATCTCACCTATATATTTTTAAAATGTACTTAGGTATTTATTGATTGACTGGTTGATGGTGTGAAAAGATCAATAGCAGAGTTAATGTAATTTCTAAGATTTTATTTTATACGTAAAATTATATTACAGAATGGACATAGCTGTTAGACCATATTCCTTTCTGACATATTTTTGAGAGGCTAAAAGTTCTACTCGGGTTAATCATTTGTTTTGTTCCTGTCTACCTTAAAGATGACAAACTTGTTGTACGTGGATCCCACCAAATTCAGCAGTGACTATAGTTGAAAGAAAACTTAACTCACGGTAGCATACACCTTATCTTGAACTCTGCGGACTCTGAAAGATGCTTTTCCCACTCAGTAAGCAAAATTCTTCTCTTAGTTCTGTTACTTTCAATAAACTACCAATTGTGAGAAATCATGGAATTTGGATCGCAAATAAATAAGATAATTTAGTGGTTGCATATCCTATATCACAAGTCTAGAGCTTAACTGTTTTAAAACCTAGAGGTTTGTGATAATTTCAGTTACGGTTTAAAATGCACTATCTCTCAGTAGGAAGAGGATGTGGATTTGAATAAAGTCTTTGTTTCCCGTGATCTCTGAAGCTTGAATCATGAATTGTAAACTCATGTGCAATTCTAGGATCATATGATTTTCAGAGGCCTGGGAATTTCTGTCACTGGTCATACCACCGGGTAGGTAGAATTTGTGTGTGAAACAGAACAGGTGCTGCCCATTCAGAGTTAGATGAACTTACTGTATGATTCTGGCAAAGGAACAAAGAAAAACCAGTGAATTAAAATGAAAACATTGTTAGGCATTCATGAGCCCGTGAGAAACACACACACACCATGCACACGTGCACACACACACACACACAGACACACACAGGAATGGCTCAAAACCCAGGCTATTCTGGGTATCCATTGACAATATTGGGAGCAAAATTTAGTCCTGTGGGCAGTTCATGAACATCTTACCTGATGAATGCCTATTGACCCACATAACTGCAAAGCCAGCAATGGATGCCTCTAATGTTCCTAAATGTTTAGCGATTTCTTTACTTACCAATACTTTTTGCATCTTAACCTTGTGAATTTTTTAGGGAACATATATTAGAAATTCAAACCTGCTTCTGCTTGCCTCAAATATCTTTATTCAACATTGTTCTGGATTGATAGTCTAGCTGGAAGAGATTTTTTTTTTTTTTTTTTTTTTTTTTTTTTTTTTTTTTTTTTTTTTTTTTTTTGAGATGGGATCTGGCCCTGTTGCAAAGGCGGGAGGCAGCAGTTACCACCTCCCCAGCTCAAGGAAGCCTTGAACCTCAGCCTCCCAAATAGCTGGGACCACAGGCACACACTACTACACCTGGCTAATTTTTTGTATTTTTTGGTAGAGACACGGTTTCACCATGTTGCCCAGGGTGGTCTCGAACTCCTGAGCTCAAGCAATTCACCCACCTCGGCCTCCCAAAGTGGTAGGATTGCAGGCATGAGCCACTGTGCCCAGCCTTAAAAGGTAATTTTTCATTAAAAGTTATTTTTACTCTTTACTTAATAATCAGTCGGTTACTTCAGTCCCATGATTGTTGTTGAGACAACTGTTTCCAGTCTCACGGTCACGTTTCTGTAGGCAATCTCTCCTCCATATTATTTTAATTTCTTTTTTAATAATTATGCCTCCCAAATCTCATCAATTTTCAAAAATTCTCAGCCATGCAATAATATTTTCTCATCCTCAGTTTATTTCTCCCTTTATGAACCCTAATTAGATGTTCATTCCACCTTTATTTTTTTCATCTTCCATGTCTCTTTTCTCTCTTTTTTTCTCTATATTGTTATTTCTATGCTGCATGTTAGGTATTTTTTCCCATAATTTTTTTAGTTAACAAATTTTCCCATGGGGTATAGTAATCTGATTTAAATGATCAATTACATATTTTACGTTTTAGAAATATATACGTATGTATTATATTTCTATAAGCTCAACTGTTTTCTTTCTTTCTCTTTTTTCTCTCTCTCTCTTTCTTTCTTTCTTTCTTTCTTTTCTTTCTTTCTTCTAGTTTCCATTCCTTCCTTCCTCTTTTCTCTCTCCCGCTTCGCTCTCTCTCCACGTAGCCCCTCATCTCCCTCCTCCCACCCTCCCCCCACCTCCCTCCTCCCCTCTGCTCCCCTCCTTCAACCCCTCCCCCCTCCGCTCCCTCCCTCGTCCCCCTCCGCCCGCTGCCCTCCCTCCCTCCCCTCCTCTCCCCTCTCCCCCCTCACTGTCCCGTCCTTCCTTCCTTCCTTCCTTCCTTCCTTCCTTCCTTCCTTCCTTCCCTCCCTCTTTCTTTTTGCAAATATGTTGGTCACTTTAATCTTGTAATGGTTAGTCTTATTTCTGTGTCTGGTAATTCCAGTATGTGGCATTCTTGATGTTTCTAACTGTGCCTTTTTGTTGCCTCCGCAGACTTTTGGTCAACACTGTTAATTTGTTTTAGTGTGCAGTCATTTTAAATGGGGAGTTTAAATTTGGCTGATCTTAGTCTGTGGAGAGCCTAAGAGCCTGGCTTGAAGATGCTTTCTCCCCAGGAGGCTGTATGCTCTTTTGCCGGGATTCCGTGCAACCATAACCCAGCATCAATTTCTGGTCTTTGCCTATTCTGGGACACACAAGTAATGCCAATAAGTAGGTACTTCCTAGCCCTCCCTAGCTGTTTGATGTCCTAGGCTTCAGGCAAAGATCTTAGTTTTAATTCACCATTATTTTGTCTTTTCTTTCTGTTAAAATCTTAGTAAGCAGATTCTTCAAGGTGGCATTGACTTCTGTTTTTCTTTTATTGAGATAGAATTCACATACCTTAGAATTCACTCCTTTAAAGTGTACAACTAAGTGAATTTTAGTATTTTCACAAAGCTAACACCGGTCACCACTGTGTTATTTCAGAACGTTTTCATCATCCCCAAAAGAAACTCACACCCATTAGCATCACCTCCTGTGCCCCGCATCCCCTTGCTTGATACAACCATGAATCTACTTTCCATCTCTATGGATTTGCCTATTGTGGACATTTTCTACAAAATAAATTGTACAATGAGGGTCTTTGATGACTGACTTCTTTTACTTAGCATAATGTTTCCAAGGTTCATCTATGTTGTAGAATGTATCAAAATGCCATTCTTTTTTAAGGCTGAATAATATTCCACTGTGCAAATATAATACATATTGTCTAATTACTGATAAGTTCACAGGCATTTGGGTTGTTTCCACTTTGGGTTTATTGTGAATACAATTGTTTTAAATATAGATATACACATTGTTGTGTGGATATAGAGAATTTTTCATTTCCCTTGAGTATAATACCGAGGAGTAGAATTGCTGGGTCATGTGGTAACTCTATCTTTAACTTTTTGAGTAACCACCAAATTGTTTTTACGGAAGAGCTGCACTATTTTTACATTTCTACCAGCAATGTATAAGAGTATAAATTTCTCCACATTCTTGCCTACAGCTGTTATTATCTATCTTTTCTTATTATAGGCATATGGTGAGTATAAAATGGTAACTCACCATAGTTTTGATTTCATTTCTCTAGTGACTAACAATAGTGAGTATCTTTTCATATGCATATTGGCTATTTGAATATCATCTTTGGAAAAATGTATATTCAAACCTGTTGTCCATTTTAAAATACTGGGTTGTCTTTTTATTGTTGAGTTGTAAGACTTCCTTGTATATTTGAGGTATTAAGCTAATGTTTACAAATATTTTCTCTCATTTTGTGGGTTGTTTTCTCACTTTATTCATCCTGTCTCTTGCAATAAAGAAGTTTTAATTCTGATGAAGTCCAATTTCTGTGCTTGTTTGTACTTTAGATATGATGTGTGAGAAACCACTGGTCTTCTTCGCTTACCAATTATGCTGTAGCATCCTCTTCATTTTTGACCATTGGGGTTTCTCTTACATGTTTGAATGCTCAGGTACACATTTACACATTTAGCAGTAGGATCGTTATATTTTTTCTAGTATCCTAGGTATTGTGGGAGGGTTTTTCAGAATATTTAGTACATTTTATTTTCAGAAACAGATGTGACAGTTCTTTCTACAATACTGTATGAAGACAGCAAAATACCTATTGAAATTTTTTGTTTTTTGAGATGGAGTCTCACACTGTTGCCCAGGCTGTAGTGCAGTGGCATGATCTCGGCTCACTGCAACCTGCAACCTCTGCCTCCCAGGTTCAAGCAATTCTCCTGCCTCAGCCTCCCGAGTAGCTGAGATTACAGGTGTGCACCACCATGCCTGGCTAATTTTTGTATTTTTAGTAGAGACGGGGTTGCATCATGTTAGTCAGGGTGGTCTCGAACTCCTGACCTCGTTTGTGATCCACCCATCTCGGCCTCCCAAAGTGCTGAGATTACAGGTGTGAGCCACCATGCCCAGCCCTGAAGAACACTGTCTTGGGAACTGTAGAGGCCTGAATTCAACTTCTGTTTTCACACCTTAATAGCTGTATGACCTTGAGCAGATTATTTAATCTTTCAAAGTCTGAATATCCTTATGGGTAAAATGGGATGAATGATACCAAGACTTAGTTATTACAGTTGTGATGAGGGTAAAACAAAATAATATGAACAGCTAGCATGTTACAAGGGCTCACTAAACATCAGGTAGCTGTGTTACTATTGATAATAAAGTTCACTTCCAACTGTCTTTTAAAATCACATGTCAACTATTTAGTCACTTTTTTCTTTTACTAAGGGTAAAATATTCTGGGAACGCTATATTTTCCTAAAGGGGAATTTACTGAGCACTGCTATATTTATTAATTTGTTTTACAAAGTAGGACAGTGAGGCTGAGGAAGGCATAACGCTCACAGAATCAGTGAGTAGTAGAACTGAGATTTGAATCCAGCTTGTCATGCTTTGAGATAGATATCCATTTTTACTAACTCCAAGGATCTCTTAAATCTATTTTCTCATTTTATAGAATCAGTCTTTAGTAGCTTTATTCTCCACAAGGCTAATCCCATTATGACTGATGATTTTCTCTCTAGACCTGTTCAATACTGTAGCCACTAGCAATAGAAGGCTATTTAAATTTCAATTAATTTAAATTGAATGAAATTAAAAATTAAATTTCTCAGCTGCACTTGTCACATTACAAATGGTTTCTAGCCACACGTGTCTAGTGCCTATCATATTGAACAACACTGATATAGGAAGAATATTTCTATAATCGTAGAAAGTTACATTGGACAAAAGTACTGTAGATTTTTTAAAATTAAGGGACCTATATCATGAATAGCACCACAGCCTTTGCTGGCTGCTTCATTGCCCTTCCAAAATCATAACAGACATTTTTTGTTCACTGTAGCCTGCACTTAACCACATCATGAATGAAAGCCAGGGAAAAGACTCCAATTTGGTTGCCATTTGTTCTTTGATTGCCCTATGCTTTGGGTGAGTGAATGAGCTGCTGTTTTCCTATCCTAAGCAAGAGTTTGGCAATCATCTCCTCCTGGGGCATACAACAATATTTCAACTCAGAATGACTCACTGCCTAAAAATAAGCTCAAGTAGAGCCCAAACGAAAGTATATCAAAATCACATTCTCCTAAGACTGAATCCTGTGTGACAATTTATTTCTGTTATCTAAATTCTAGTATCTATAGAAATTTGCTGAATCCTGTATACTCTCAAATTTTCTTGTATATAAAAAAGGAAGGGTATTGCATCAGTAAGCGTTTATCTCAATTTTGTAAAGAGTAAACATTTTAAGGTAATTATTTAAAAAGTGAATTTAAAAGTTGATGAGTACAGCAAGGTACTACTACTGAAAATTCTAACACGTAGTGTCTATCAAGTGAATATCATAACCCTTTTTACCCACTGCTCTTAACACCATGATTCCAGACAGAGAAATTTAAACAAATTTTAGCAAATGTGTTACAAATGGCAGTTATATAGGTGAGGATAGAAGATTTCACTGGCTTTTAGATCAACGATTTATTCAGGCTTTGGTATGTTTCTATTTAGGAGACTTTATGGCTAGTGGTGATCTAGATTCCAAGATGACTCAGTAGTTAAGAGAAAGGAGATGAGGGCCTCTGCCCTTTTTAGGGAAGTAGAAGTCAAACTGAGTTGACTTTATCCCCATTTCTTGGTCCATTTATTAGTCTGTTCTCATGCTGCTAATAAAGACATAACTGAGACTGGGTAATTTATAAAGAAAAGAGGTTTAATTGACTCACAGTTGAGCATGGCTGGGAAGGCCTCAGGAAACTTAAAATCTGGCCTATGCTGTTTCATTTCTCAGCAGAAAGAATATCCCCATTTTCATGGTGTATGTATTAGTCCATTCTCATGCTGCCCATACAGATATACCTGAGACTGGGTAATTTGTAAAGAAAAGAGGTTTAATTGACTCACCGTTGAGCATGGCTGGGAAGGCCTCAGGAAACTTACAATCTGGCCTATATTATTTTATTTCTCAGCAGAAAGAATATAACTTCACCAATTTGTCCTCAATGATAAGGCAGCACTTAGGAAATAGCACCCATTTCCACCATGTAAAGACTTAGTGAAAAAGGTAATTTTTAAAATTGAAGGTAAGGAGAGAAAGCATAAAGTGGATGAATTAGCTATCTCAAATGAATGGTTATAAAAAAGTATGCTCTATGAAGGCAGTGAGTGGGCCTGTCTTTTTTTTAACTTTAGATTCAGGGGAGTACAGGTATAGGCTTATTATATGGATATATTGGGCTTCTAATGATTCTGTCACCCTAGTAGTAAACATAGTTCCTTATAGGTAGTTTGTCAACCCTTTCTCTTCTTCCTTCCTCTCTCCCCGGTTTTAGAATCCCCAGGATTTATTGTTTCCACCTTTGTGCCCATGTGTACCCAATGTTTGGGTCTCAGTTATAAGCAAGAAAATGCAATATTTGGTTTTCTGTTTCTACATTAATTTGCTTAGGATAATGGCCTCCAGCTGCATCCATGTTGCGGCAAAGGACATGATTTCATTCTTTTTCATGGCTGCATAGTATTCCATGGTGTGTGTATTAGTCCATTCTCATGCTGCTAATAAAGACATACCTGAGACTGGGTAATTTATAAAGAAAAGAGGTTTAAGTGACTCACAGTTAAGCATGACTGGGGAGGCCTCAGGAAACTTACGATCATGGTGGAAGGGGAAGCAAACACGTTCTTTTTCACATGGCAGCATCAAGGTGAAGTGCTGGGGAACTGCCCTTTATAAAGCCATCTGATCTTGTGAGACTTATTCACTATCATGAGAACAGCACAGGAAACCCCTGCCCCCATAATTCAGTTACCTCCCACTTGGTTCCTCCCATGACATGTGGGGATTATGGGAGCTACAGTTCAAGATGAGATTTGGGTGGGGACACAGTGAAACCATATCGCTGTATATGTACTACATTTTTCTTATTGAATCCACCATTGATGGGCACCTGGGTTGATTCTATGTCTTTGCTATTGTGAATAGTGCTGTGATAAACATATGAGTGCAGGTATCTTTTTTTGTAGAATGATTTCTTTTTCTTTGTGTATGTACCTGGTAATGACATTGCTGGGTCAAATGGTAATTTTATTTTTAGTTCTTTGAGAAATCTTCAAACTGCTTTCCACAGTGGCTGAACTAATTTACATTCTCACCAGCATTGTATGTGATTCAACTCCTCTCCCTTACCCCTCCCTAATTCCTATTTTCCCACAAATGGTTACATTTATTCCATGCTACATAAACCCCTAGTTTTAGTTGGTTATAAGGTGGATTTGAGACTGATCTCCAATTTTTCAGCTGTAGCACAAGAATAAAGCCTTCTTCCCTGGCAATACTCATTGTCTCAGTGATTGGCTTTCTGTGCGGCAAACAGCAGGACCTAGACTGAAACCCTAGCATTTCAGTAACAAGGGGAGAGGAGGTACCTGGGAACTCTCTGTACTTTGTGTGCAGTATTTCTACAGTCCTACAGCTGCTCTAAAAATAAGGCCTATTAATACTTTAAAAATAAGTTTCATGACCAGTAGTACAAGTTGAATTGTTTTCATGGTCCAACTTCAAAACATAAGATACACTGACCAATGGATAGCTTTCAGGGAGCTGCATCGTAGTGAGCTGAAATTCTGATGTACTTGTATCCTCGTCATTTGAATGAAGGAACAGCTTCTAAAGGTGTCTATCTTAAAACAGAATTGAGAGTTGGGACAAGGACTCTGGCTCAAATATGATTTCCTGCAATACCCTACCTTTAATTCTATCTGCCACATTAGTAATCACTTAACTAATTACTTTAAATTTTTTTTCATCGCATTTGGTGAAAAATTTTGGAACTTAAATATGATTATTATACATTTCGTGATCTGGTAGTATCACTGAAAAAAGTCAGAATTAAGAAAATCTATTATTAATCTGCAAGGAAGTGCTACTGTGCCAATAACAATGTACTCGTTTGCCTGTACACCCAAGAAGTCAACCTGTTCACAACTCAAAATAGTAAAAATATTCACACACAGCTGTCAGCATAAACAAAACTGTGCTCTCTGCATCACATAAAGAGTGTTAGTAAAAACTAAAAAATGGGCATGGCTGAGCCTGTCTTTACCCAGGGCAAAAAGCTATCCTTTGTGTGCAAATCAGCAGTGTACAGAATGTATGAACAATGTGAAACAAAAATGTATGGCTAAGAGATTGCAGTTGAAACTAAAAGTGCTGAGAAGTTCGTATTTGAATTTGGTTTGATTGTAAAATATATGGCACTGGCACTTTACTAAGAATAACAAACCCCTAAATATTGGGAGAGTGGGCTGAGGGCAGGAGGAAATAGTCTAATCTATGGATGATATGATAGGAGAATATCTGAAAGTTCACATGAAGTAAATTTTTAGAGATGTAAGTTATTAAATACTTCTGTGCATCATCAAAGTCTGTATAAGAACACTTGAGCTGTACTGTTTTGATACATGTGTTATAGATGAGGACTGTCAGAATCCTTGAAAGTCATGAGCCACAAATCGGTGTCCTCCTTAACACACTCTTGTCGTCTCTGATAAAGCTCAGGGCAATTGAGAAGTGGTAGCATAGAGAGACCATTGGTCAACCATCAGCAAACATGGATACTGGTTCCAACCACAACCATCCTCAAATAGTCATATAACCTTGAACAAGTCATTTGGATTTTCTGAGATTCAATAGTTTCATCCCTAAAGTGGAGACAATTATTATATGATACTAATCAAATGAAATAATGAGTGGAATATGAGTTATTGTTCTTAAACATCTACAAGACTACCTGGAAATAAATCAACTTTGTTTTATGTCGATGGCCACATAGGTGAAGTTTTGGGTATTAGTTTTTAAGAAAAAGTAATTGCAGGGGGAAGGAATGAGTGATGAAGAGATGGAACATGGGAAATTTTTTCGGACAGCGACACTGTTCTATAGAATGTGTAATCACAGATACATGACATTTGTCAAAATCCATAGAAGCACACAACATAAAGAGTCAACTTTCATGTGAACTGTGGGCTTTAGTTCACAATTATATCTCAGAATTGGCCTATCAACAGTAACAAGGTACCCCAGTAATGCAGGCTGTTAATGTGGGGGGGTGGTGGGGATGGATATGGGCTGTGGGAACTCTCTGTACATTCTGCACAATTTTTCTGTAAACCTAAAACCACTCAAAAAATTGTACAAACTTAAAAACTTGAATTCATATATGTCAAAAGAGAGTGAGGATGCAAGGAGGAAGGGGAGAATAAGAAGGAAAGATAAATGAGAGAGTGAAAGGAAGAAAAAGCAGGACCACAGCTGGATAAAGAGACAGCTGACAAACCAGAGGGGTGAAAAATGGGACAGATAGAAGAAAAAGCCAGAGATGAAAGGGGAGAGTACAAAAGAGGAAAACTAAGTAAGAGGAAGGGAGAAGGAGTAGAGGCAGATTGAGGGTCAGCTGGCCAACACACTTAGGTCTAGCTTATGGCTTGGTGTGTGTGACCACCATTGCCTTAAAACCCCATTTTATCTATTCTGGAGCAGAGTGATTCAACTTGAGGACAGCTCCCTACACAGGTATTCAGGGACTTTCTGTGGGATTCACTGGTTAGGGTGATTTTAAAGTTAATGATCTCAAAGTTACTGATTTTCAGGTCTTCAAGTTCACTTTTCCTATATTCCCTTTTCTAACAACCTTTTGGAATCCATAAAGGAAAGGCATCCTCTTCCCCATCCTGATGCTTCCCGTGATGCATTTCTTGGGCTGTTATTAAAAAAGTGAGGAAGGCAAATAAAAAGAAAATTCAAGATATTGCTTGGGAGGTTATACTTTTAAGGATCAAATTCACCATAAAACCATAAGCCTTACATTCTTACCCGTATTTTTGTTGAAGACTATTTTAGAAATGCAGTGCTCTCTCCACCTTGAGATATTCCGAAGCTAAATATTTTGTGGTGTGAGATTTGTGGGAATGATGACAGTTTTTGTTTACTGATCTCACCTCTTCAATCCTCCAACTATTGGAAAAGGTTGCATTGCTCTTTGAGCAGGGATCTATTCAAGTTTAGGATTTTGAAGATTATCAAATTTGAGGAAACTTCTATATGAAAAGAATGCAAAATTACTATTAAAATTATGTACAAATGTGACTATTTAGAAAAAACACTCAACAAATTACATTTGTTTCCAATTTGAAAATGTTTACAAATGCCGCGGATATCACAAAGTTCAGAAAAATAACATGTTTTGTTAACAAGCTGAATGGAAAAGCATTGTTTTCTCCATATTCTGGCTGCATGTTTTGATTGCTTCTTTATTTAACAATAATTCTGTCATTTTCTATGGACAGAAGAGAAAGATAATTTAATCTTTCTTCTAGCATGATTGAATTTTTTCTTAGTATTGATAACTTATAAAACTTTCTGAAAGCCTTATAACTCATTATCAGTAATATCTGGTGGCACTATTTTGGATTGTTACCAACTGTGAGACCACTGCTAGAAAGTTTCTTTCAAATATGAGCTATAAGATTGGGAAGAATTTTCCCAGACTTGTTTCTTGGTTTCTTCTACACTATCCTCAGGTTTCCAGTAGCAAGCTTCATCAGACAGTTCATCTGGTGGTATTGCAAGTTCAGATCATGTCATAATGCAGGGAGGATTTTGTGTTTTGTTTTGTTTTGTTTTGTTTTGTTTTGTTGAGATGGAGTTTTTGCTGTATTGCCCAGGCTGGAGTACAGTGCCATGATCTCGGCTCACTGCAACATCTGACTCCTGGGTTCAAGTGATTCTCCTGCCTCAGTCACCTGAGTAGCTGGATTACAGGCATGTGCCACCACACCCTCTAATGTTTGTGCTTTTAGTAGAGACAGGGTTTCACCATGTTGGCCAGGCTGGTCTCGAACTCTTGACCCACCTAGGCTTCCCAAAGTGCTGGGATTACAGGTGTGAGCCACCACAACTGGCCAGATTTTGAAAGACATTTCTATATGAGGACAGCTAAAATAAGAAGTATAAATAGTTATGTTCTGGGCCTGGGGGCTCACGCCTGTAATCCCAGCACTTTGGGAGGCCAGGGTGGGTGGATCATGAGGTCAAGAGATTTAGGCCATCCTGGCCAACGTGGTGAAACCCCGTCTCTACTAAAAATACAAAAATTAGCTGGGCCTGGTGGTGCACGCCTCCACCTTGGGAGGCTGAGGCAGGAGAATCACTTGAACCCATGTTAACAGAGGTTCCAGTGAGCCAAGATGGCACCACTGCACTCCAACCTGGCAACAGAGTGAAACTCGATCTCAAAAAAAAAAAAAAAAGTATAAATAGTTATGACTGAACAACTATGAATTGTATAAAAATATCCCATTACACTCATAGTGAAAGTATCTCCAACTAAGAAAAGATAATGAAAGTATCTCTAACTAAGAAAAGGAAGAAAGAACAAAAAATAAAAAATGAGAGGAAAAAAAATGATCCAACTCACATTCCATTTAGTCAGAGCCTCCAAAAAGCCTGAGGGCCACTGCAGCACAACAGGATGTATAGAGAGAGGGTTGTCAAAGTTACAGGGGCAGCAGTTAAGGATAAACTATCTTACTATGACAAATTTTATGAAATTGTAGTGACAGTGTAAACACATTGCCTAGGCCCCTTCCAGGCCTGGTGGTACAAAGATTTGTGCAAGCAAGGACCTCTGCCATTTCAGCTTATTGACTTACACAGAATACCTGTCATTCTGTTTAAGAGAGAGGCTGTAAATGCCAAGAAAAAAGCAGTATCACAAGTACGAAATAATGAACACTAAGAATGGCATGTTCTTCAAATGTTTAAATATAAACAGTTTTTAAAAGCTATTCTCAATTCCCATTTCCGGGTCTTGATAATAACAGGAAAGAAATGCACTTTTAAATATCTGAGGCAGTACAACTTGGTGAGACTGATTTGCTGAGAAGTTACTTGAATCTCACTCTGAAAGGCCAAGGCGGGCAGATCACCTGAGGTCAGGAATTCGAGCTATAGTCCCAGCCACATCTGAGCCTAGAGAATCACTTGAGCCTGGGAGGCGGAGTTGGCAGTGAGCCAACATCTGTGTACTCCAGCCTGGCTGACAGAGCAAGACTCTGTCTTAAAAAAAAAGAGTTACTTGAATTTTTTGGGGGGGGACTATTAAAATTTCTGTTTGTACTGAGTAGAACCCATGGATAAGATTTTACATGAATTCTTTAGAATCGATGTATTTGATTCAAAACGAATTTTAAACCTACTTTATCAAATGAGATAAATAATTGTACTATAAAAGCTACACAAAAAAGAATTGTACTATACTGTAAGATAATTATTCTAAGTACAGGCTATCATTACCAAAAAGTGTAATTATATTCTAACTGCTCAACCAATTATCTTTTAGCAATAGTTTTTTTCATTCATTATATGTGTAGGAAAAGTACAATTATGATGATTCACTGTATTGATGTTATTTCTGAGCTTTAAAAAATGTGATTTTCAGCAAAAAAAAAAAAAAAAAAATTCAGGCAAATATCATTGTTGAACACTCATGCAAAAATCCTCAATAAAATACTGGCAAACCAAATCCAGCAGCACATCAAAAAGCTTATCCATCACTGTCAAGTAGGTTTTATCCCTGGGATGCAAGGTTGGTTCAAAATACACAGATCGACACAAATCAATCAATGTGATTCATCGTGTAAACAGAACTAAAAACAAAAACCACATGATTATCTCAATAGATGCAGAAAAGACCTTTGATAAAATTGAACATCTCTTCCTGTTTAACACTCTCAATAAACTAAGTATCAAAGGAACATACCTCAAAATAATAAGAGCCATATATGACAAACCCACAGCCAATATTATAGTGAATGGGCAAAACTTGGAAGCATTCCCCTTTAAAAGCAGCACCCAATCAGGATGGCCTCTCTCACCACTGCTATTCAACATAGTATTGAAAGTCCTGGCCAGAACAACCAGGCAAGAGAAAGAAATAAAGGCTTCCAAATAGGAAGAATGGAAGTCAAACTATCCCTGTTTGCAGATGAGATGATCCTATATCTGGAAAACCCCATAGTCTCAGCCTGAGAGCCCTTTAAGCTGATAAACAACTTCAGCAAAGTCTCAGCATACAAAATCAGTATACAAAAATCACTTACATTACAATACACCAACAACAGTCAAACCAAGAGCCAAATCAAGAATGTAATTCCATTCATAATTGCCACATAAAGAATAAAATACCTAGGAATACAGCTAAACAGGGAGGTGAGATGTATCTACAATGAGAAACTACAAAACACTGCTCAAATAAATCAGAGATGACACAAACAAATGAAAAAGCATTCCATGCTCATGGGTAGGAAGAATCAATATCCTTAAAATGGACATACTGCTGAAAGCAATTTATAGATTTAATGCTATTTCTATTAAAGTATCATTGAGATACTAAAAAACCACTTTAGTATCTTAACTACTTTAGTAGTTTTTTAGAGCTAGAAAAAACTTTTTTGAAAATTCATACAGAACCAAAGAAGAGCCCAAATAGCCAAGGAAATTCTATACAAAAAGAACAAAGCTGGAGGCATCACATAACCTGACTTCAAACTATACTACCGGACTACAGTAACCAAAACAGCATGGTACTGATACAAAAACAGACACATAGACCAATGGAACCAAATAAAGAACCCAGAAACAGGGTCACAAACCTACAACTCTCTGATATTTGACAAACCTGATGAAAACAAGCAATGGGGAAATGATTCTCTATTTAATAAAAGGTGTTGTGATAATTGGCTAGCCATATGCAGAAGACTGAAGCTAGACCCTTTCCTTACATCATATGTAAAAATTAAAGATGAATTAAAGACATAAAATGTGAAACACAAAGCTATAAAGATCCTGGAAGACAACCTAGGCAATACCATTCTGGACATAAGAACGGGCAAAGATTTCATGATGAAGATGCCAAAAGTAATTGCAACAAAAACAAAAATTAACAAATGGGACCTAATTAAACTAAAAGGCTTCTGCACAACAAAGGAAATGATCAGCAGAGTGAACAGACAACAGACAGAATTGGAGAAAATTGTTGCAAACTATGCATCCAGCAATGGTCTAATATTCAGCATCTATAAGAAACCTAAACAAATTTACATGAAAAAAACATTTTAAAAAGGGCATAGGACATAATACTTTTCAAAAGAAGACACACATGCAGCCAGCAATCATATGAAAAAAAGCTCAACATCACTGATCATTAGGGAAGTGCAAATCAAAACCACGATGAGATACCATGTTACACCATGTAGAATGGTTATTATTTAAAAGTCAAAAAATAACAGCAAAAGGAATGCTTATGGACTGTTGGTGGGAGTGTAAATTAGTTCAACCATTGTGGTGATTCCTCAAAGACCTAGAGACAGAAATACCATGTGACCTGGCAATTCCTTTACGGGATACATACCCAAAGGAATATAAATCACTGTGTTGTAAAGACACATGCATGAGTATGTTCATTGTAGCACTATTCACAATAACACAGACATGGAATCAACCTAAATGCTTATTAGTGATTGACTGGATAAAGAAAATGTGGTACATATACACCATGGAATACTAGGCAGTCATAAAAATAATGAGATCATGCCCTTTGCAGGAAAATAGATGGAGCTGCAGGTCATTACCCTTAGCAAACTAATGCAGGAAAAGAAAACCAAATACCAGGCTGGGTGTGGTGGCTCACACCAGTAATCCCAGTGCTTTGGGAGGCCGAGATGGGCAGATCACCTGAAGTCAAGAGTTCAAGACCAGCCTGGCCAACATGGCAAAACCCTATCTCTAATAAAAATAAGTGATTTTTATTTAATTATTTCCACATGCTAAGCAAAATAAATTCCAATTTTAAATAGACAATATATTGGATTATAACAGGTTGAAGAATGAGGAATAAGTGTTCTTATTTTTATAAATTTATAGGATACAAATAATTACATTATATAATTTTGATTTTCACTG
Source organism: Rhinopithecus bieti (assembly GCF_001698545.2). NCBI lineage: Eukaryota > Metazoa > Chordata > Mammalia > Primates > Cercopithecidae > Rhinopithecus > Rhinopithecus bieti. The sequence continues at coordinate 267,532 of NW_016804580.1, read as the reverse complement.
TCTTGTTCTCATTTCTTGATGTGAATATGAAAACATTTATTTGAATGGAGTTGAATTGAATCTAACTGAAATGAACCTAAATTGAAGAATGAACTCAGACACTGTCTGAAAGTTCGATTGGCTGATTATTGACAAAGGAGGACAAAGGACTAAGTTTGTTATTAGAATGTATGTAGACTATTTTCCACAAATGGAAGGAGCTTAGTCTGCAGCTCCAAGATTTGAGTCCAAAAGTTGTTTATGCTGTTCACTAACAGGAGAAAAAGAAAGAAGAAAGAAAGAAAAGAAAGGAGAGGAGAGGGGAGGGGAGGGGAGAGGAGGAAAGAATGAAGGAAAGGAGAGGCCAGGTGCTGTGGCTCACACCTGTAATCCCAGCACTTTGGGAGGCCAAGGTAGGAGGATCACCTGAGGTCGGGAGTTCAAGACCTGCCTGACTAACATGGGGAAACCTCGTCTCTACTAAAAATACAAAAATTAGCTGGGTGTGGTAGTAGATGCCAGTAACCCCAGCTACTCGGGAGGCTGAGGCAGGAGAATTGCTTGAACCCAGGAGGCGGAGGTTGCGGTGAGCCAAGATTGCGCCATTGCACTCTAGCCTAGACAACAAGAGCAAGACTCCATCTCAAAAAAAAAAAAAAAAAAAAAAAAAAAAAAAAGAGTGGAGGATATTTAAGCATATGATTCAATAAAAATATTATTTAAAGTAACTCAGGGCTGGGCGCTGTGGCTCATGCCTGTAATTCCAGCACTTTGGGAGGCTGAGGCAGGTGGATCACGAGGTCAGGAGTTCAAGACCAGCCTGGCCAAGATGGTGAAACCCCATCTCTACTAAAAATACAAAAATTAGCTGGGCATGGTGTTGGGTGCCGGTAATCCCAGCTACTAGGGAGACTGAGGCAGAGAATTGCTTCAACCTGGGAGGTGGGGGTTGCAGTGAGCCGAGATCAGGCCACTGTACTCTAGCCTGGTGACAGAGTGAGACTCCGTCTCAAAAAGAAAAAGTTATTCAAGCATATGATTAAATTAAAATTTTAATAAAAAATTTTGTAACAAAGGTATATTGAAATAATCAATGATATGATTTTCCAACTCCTTCCAAATCTATTGGGTTATGCAAAATTTCTCAAGCAGGCATAATTAATACACGTTTCATAAATCTTAGAGAAACTTTTTGTTATACTTCCCAGAAATTGAAAGAGTTTATTGATTGAGTAACAAATCAATTCATTTCCAATTCTTCCTTTCAAAACATTTAAAGGAAGATCTAATCAAATTGTCAGTTCATACATCATTAAAAATAATTTTGATGATACATCATTATATGATATTTGATATATATTTCAAGAATAATTTGAAAAACAAAATGAAATTGTTATAAAATTTCTCCCATTCCCATCTACTTAGTAATATGAGTAAGGCCTCTCAGGCTTTACAACAATAAACACAATGAATTAAACAGAATTTGTACTCAGCAATATATAATATTCATCTATGAATACATGAACTGATTGATATAAAAAACAGCCCTAGTTATTTCATTATGAGATTCATTTCCATTAATCTTTACTCTTTGTTTAAAGTAACTCTGTAAGATTGCAATATAGTTCTTGTATTAATTGTATTAGTATATTACTGATGATACTAATAACCCAGGAAAATAATTTTTAGATACTTAGAGACTTACTGTCAGAGGGATTTTACAAAACGTAAACAGTTAATTGATATAAATATTTTGTGGCAGACATATATTTTATAACATCAATAAAAGACAATCATAAAACATCTTACAAAGGATAAAATACAGGCAAGGTGAACTAGCATAGCGTTTAAAGAGGTAAATTTAATTTTGTAAAGTTTTTCTATTAAAGAAGAGCCTGTGCATTAATTTAAAAAAATAACTTGAAGTTTATTGGATACATTTATTTGTTTTTATCATGGTAAGAACATTTAACATGAGATCTACCCTCTTAACAGATTTTTAAGTGTTCAATACAGTATTGTTAGCTACAATTATGATGGTGTGTAGCATAGCTCTAGAACATATTCATCCTCCACAGTTGAAATTTCATACTTATTGAACAGCAACTTACCTATCTCCCCCCTTCCCAACCCCTGGCAACCACCATTCTACTCTCTGGTTGGATGTGTTTGATTACCTAAGGTACTTCATATAAGTGAGATCATGCAGTATTTGTCCTTCCGTGACTAGCTCATTTCACTCATGACGATGTGCTCATGGACCATCAATATTGTCACACCATGGCAAGATTTCCATCTTTTTTAAAGATGAGCAATATTCCATTGTGTGTATATAGAACATTTTCTCTCCATTTGTTTCCATGTCTTGGCCACTGTGAATAGTGCTGCAGTAAATATGGAAGTGCTAGTATCTCTTTAAGACCCTGATTTCATGTGGAAGTCAGTGTGGCGATTCCTCGGAGACCTAGAAACAGAAATACCATTTGACTTAGCAATTCCACTATTGGGTATATACCCGAGAGAATATAAATCATTCTATTATAAAGATACATGCACATGTATGTTTATTGCAGCGCTATTCACAATAGCAAAGTCATGGAACCAACTCAAATGCCCATCAGTGATAGACTGAATAAAGAAAATGTGGTACATACGCGTCATGAAATATATGCAGCTGTAAAAAGGTGATGTAAAAAATACATCATGTCCTTTACAGAGACATGGATGAAGCTGGAAGTCATTATTCTCAACAAACTAACACAGGAACAGAAAACCAAATATCACATGTTCTCACTTATAAGTGGGAGCTGAATGATGAGAACTTGTAGACACAGGGAGGGGAACAACACACGCTGGGGCCTGTCGGGGGGTGGCAGGGAGAGGGAGAGAATCAGAAAAAATAGCTAATCCATGCTGGGCTTAATACCTCCACCTAGGTGATGGGTTGATAGGTGTAGCGAACCACCATGGTGCACATTTACTTATGTAACAAACCTGCACATTCTGCACGTGTAACCCCGAACTTAAAGCAAATAAACCCCAAACAGTGAAGATCTGTAAAAAAGAGACCCCGATTTCAATTCTTGTAGATAAACGCATACAATTGAGATTGCTGGATCCTATAGTAGTTTTACTTTTAATTTTTTGAGGAACCGCTGTACGTTTGTCGTAGAGGCTGCACCATTTTACATTTCCACCAACAGTGTTCAGGGCTTCCAGTTACTCTACATCCTTGCCCGCGTTCATTGTCTTTTTAAAAATAATAGCCATCCTAACAGATGTGAGGTGATATCTCATTGTGCTTTGATTTGTATTTCTCTGAAGATTTTCAGGGATACAGGAGAAAATATTTGAAGACAAATGCTATAAATGTTACAAAGAACCTACTAAGGATACTGTAACTTTTTTCTTTGAGATAATTTTATTATTCTCAAATGAACATATAATTTAAAATTTAAATAATAATAGGATTATAATAAAATTAGTCATTCTCTGTTTCAAGTGTCAGCAAACTACACCCCATCAGCTGTTTTTAATGAAAAAAAAAAAAAGTCTCATTGGAGACCAGCTATGCCCTTTATTTCCAGATTGTCTACAGCGGCTTTCATACTACAAGGACAGAGATGAGTAGTTGCAATAGAGACCCTCTGGCCCATAAGGACTAAAGTATTGAAGTAAATGGCCCTTTACAGAAAATGTTTGTCAATTCCTTCTCTATTGCACCCTCTACTTTCCATTTCTGCTCCTCTGAAGCAGAAATTAAAATTCTTTTAGCTGTACCTTCTGCTATTTAATTCCACATTTATAAATGTCGTGTATATAGCTATTATCCTACATTTGAAGACAAATACACACACGTACATGTGCTCTAAACAGAAACACAACTACTTCCTTCTGCTTTTAATCAGTATTTAGATTTTACTTTTAGTTATTATGACTATACAATTATTGTTAACAGCTGGGACATTTCATTTATTTCCTGTGCCATCTTTTGATTTTCCTGAAATTAGAATTACTGTGATGTGTGCAAGTACAAAATAATAGAAACCTCGCATTTGCATAGCACTTGGCACTTTAAGAAGGATTTTACCTACATGCCTCTTATGCACATGCAGAAAAGTATAAGAGTATTAAATATGTTAAATATGTAGCTGGATAAAGTTTTACAAAATGTAACTGTTGTCCAGATCAAGATACAGAACATAACCAACACCTCAGCGTTTCCCTTGTGTTCCCTCCCAATCATTATAGCCTGAAAAGCAATCACCATGATTACTTCCATCACTATAGATTTGTACTTTTTTTTTTTTTTGAGATGGAGTTTCACCCTTGTCACCTAGGCTGGAGTACAATGGTGCGAGCTTGGCTCACTGCAACCTCCGCCTCCGAAGTTCAAGCAATTCTTTTGACTCAGCCTCCTGAGTAGCTGGGATTACAGGCTCCCACCACCATGCCCAGCTAGTTTTTGTGTTTTTAGTAGAAAAGGGGTTTCACCATATTGGCCAGGCTGGCCTTGAACTCCTGACCTCAGGTGATCCACTGCCTTGGCCTCCCAAAGTGCTGGGATTACTGGCGTGAGCCACAGCGTCCGGCCTGTGCTTAATATAAAGGGAATCAAGCAGCAATTACTCTTTTGTGTCTGACTTCCTTCATTCATGTTTGTGAGATTCATTTATGTGGGCACATGTAGCATTTATATATGCTACCCGATGAAGTCTATATACCACAATTTGTTTAGCCAGTCTAACATTAATGGACATATGGGTTGTTTTCAGTTTAGAAGATCATGAACAACACTGCTATGAATTTTTTGGACTGTGTTTTGGTGAGTATATGTATATATTTTTGTTGAGTGTCTATTTAAGAGTGGAAATACTGAGTCATAGTATAGGTATACATAGCCTAAGATTTTCCAAGAGATCATATATATTTGTACTCCCACCAGTACTGTGTGAGATTTGAATTGTTCCCTATCTTCTCTAATACTTGGTAGTTTCATTTTTCACACGCCCTTCTCATGGCTGCATAGTGGTGCTTCATTATGATTTAATTGCATTACTTTGATATTTCTTGAGGTTGAGTACTTTTTAATGTATTGATTGATCATTGCTATATCCTCTTATGTGAAGTTCATATTTGTGACTTTTGTCCATTTTTATGTGGCTTTTATTGTTGTTTTACATGAATTATTTTATATTTTGCCTAGGAATTCTTTTTTGGATATATATATTATATATAATATTTAT
>NW_016804580.1:219589-261795 GCF_001698545.2 Rhinopithecus bieti | reverse complement strand
TGAAGACCATGAAGATATTCTTTTATGCTTTTTTAAAAGATGTTTTGCTCTAAAAGTTCACCTGAAATTTTTTCAGTGTATTGTGTAAGAAAGAGAACATGACTTATTTTTTCCCACATGTACGGCCAGTTGATCCAATCCCATTTATTGAAATGGTTGTCATTTCCTTTTTGCACTATAACAATACCTTTGCCATAGGTGACCAAATAGGCATAAGTCTCTTTCTTGACTTTTATTTTGATCCATGAATACATTCATTTGTCTTTGAACTAATATCATACCAATAGCAATAATTGCTATTGCTTTACAATATGTTTGAATATCCAATTGTGTAAATCCTTTTATTTTTTTCTTCTTAAATATTCTTTTTGCTATTTGTGACCTTTTGAATTTTTATACGTATTTTAGAATCAGCTTGTCAGTAATCATAAAAATCCTACTGGGAGTTTGAATGTGATTGCATTGCAATAGACCAATCAATTTGGGAAAAATTGATTTCTTAATAGTGTTAAGTAGTCAACCTATGAACATAGTATATCTTTGCACTTATCTGGAAGGTTAGAGGATACAATGATAGGTAAGATACATTTCTGCCTTCCAGGAACTCACAGTCTCAAATAAGATTTCTGAAAGTATGTATGCATTGACCCTCACAAGGAACTATGTGAAGAACGCCTGCAAAATATGAGGCAGCAGGTCTAGTTTTCACACTCCATCAAGAACCACTTAGAATCTTCATCAGAATCTCTATGAGTGGTCCTAGTGATCTTCATACAGTTCCTCGTGGTGATTCTTATGTATAAATTAAATCATAAACATTTTAATTTCAACGAATTAGTAAATTTTTTTTTTAATTTTATCTCATGTGTGACTTATGCTTCTTTATCTTCAGTTTTTTTGCATTTCTTTCTTGTCTTTTCTCTAGGCTACAATTTGGATTACTTTCATTGGTCTGTCTTTCAGTTCACTGATTCTTCTGTGTGTAATATGCTATTAAATCCAACCACCAAATGTCATTCTTCATTTTAATCTTCATACTTCTCAGTTCTAGACTTTTCATACTGTTTTTTCCTTATAGATTTCAGTCCTTTATTCAAAAATCTTCATCTTTTCTTTTATATTCTTGAATATGTTTATTCTCTTTGTATCTTAAAGTTTATTTCTTAGTACCTATGAGTCTGTTTCCATTGGCTGTTTTTTCTCTTTTTTTTTTAAGTATTTTATTCTATCTCTTAGCATAACTATAATTTTTAATTGAATGTTGTGAGATGATTCCAAGGGGGGGGCCCATCCTGCCGTAATAGTGAATCTCGTCTTAGACGTTTTAGTCACAAATGTGTGTGTAACTAATAAAGCCACTATATACACACATAGTATTTGCTTTAATAATGTTTTCCTAACTGGCTTCCTTGCAGTAGACATTTAACACAATATGTAGGTAATTACAGCCACCTGATTGTCCCTGGAGAGTTAATTTACATTACTCAGAAATTCTCCCCATTTTAGGCCAGTAGATGCTTTTTAGAAAAAGTTTTTCCCCTTCTTTCTGCTCATCCAGTATTATGGCCTTGTTCAGTGTAGTGGCATATAGACCAAGTAACTCAACATACAAGACTTCCTCCTCACAACATAGCAGAATTATCTTTATACAGGTAAGAAATGTTCCCATTTTCAAGTTTTAATCAGGAGACAGAAGCCATATGAATTAACAGATAATTTGATATAAATTATAGTTAACTAGGTACTAGGTAATGCAAAAGGCAAATATCAAACACATAGATGTCACAGTGATATGGTTTGGCTGTGTCCCCACCCAAATCTCATCTTGAATTGTAGCTGTCATAATTCTAATGTGTTGTGGGAGGGACTTGGTGGGAGATAATTGAATCATGGGGACAGTTTCCTCCATACTATTCTTGTGATAGTAAGTATCATGAAATCTGATAGTTTTATAATGGGGAGTTCCCTTACACATGCTCTCTTGCCTGCTGCCATGTAAGACGTCCCTTTGCTCTTCCTTCATCTTCAACCATAATTGTGAGGCCTACACAGCCATGTAGAACTGTCAGTCCATTAAACCTCTTTCATTTATAAATTGCCAAGTCTTGGGTATGTCTTTATTAGCACTAATACACACAGAATAGTAGCTGTGGGATCCCTGGGGCTGGGAGAGAAAAGGAGGTAAGATTGCAAATCACTAAAACCAGGTAACTTTGAGGTGAGGCCCCATAGAAAGGACAGTAAGACTCCTGAGAAGGGGGTGCTAGCTGAGAGGTGCTGTTGTCTCTGAAAGAAGGCAATGATGCTGGTCCTGAGAATGTTGTAAATCCGTATGCTGGAAAAAGCTGCTGCTACTGGAACAAAATTCTGCTGCCAGGATGAAGAAGTAGTGTTGCTGTAGGGATGATGAAAAACATTGGGAACAAAATAGGAATCAGGAAGCAAAACAGGAAGAAGTATGCTTGTTTCTCCTCTAACCTTTCTTTGTCCCTCTAGCAGACCCTAAAAAGAAGTCATCTGGAAAATAAATAGCAACACTATATTTTTTCCAACTTTGGGATACACATTTGTTTTATATGTAATCATATTAGCAAGTGGTAGGAATCTTAGAATAGATGGCATATGATGGTAATGGTTCAAGTAGTGTTTTTTCCTTAATGTCATATAAAATCATGGGGCCTCTAATAATCATTTTCTTGAATTCTATAAGATGCAATATTTTTAAAAGCATGAAAATGCTTTCCATAACCAAACATTCTGACTTTAGTAATGATTGTTTTTCTTTTCTGAGTTCTCACAAACCATCTGTTAATTCGTTCTACTATTTTGTCAGGGGCCTAATGTTAATCTTTCTGATTTATAGTTTCTTCACTATTTCTCCACTTTTTTTTTTTGTTTGTTTGTTTTGTTTTTTTTGTTTTTTTGAGACAGAGTCTCACTCTGTCACCAGGCTGGAGTGCAGTGGTATGATCTCGGCTCACTGCAACCTCTGCCTCCCGGGTTCAAGTGATTCTCCTGTCTCAGTCTTCCAAGTAGCTGGAACTACAGGTGTCCAGCACCACACCTGGCTAATTTTTTTTTTTTTTTTTTTATTTTTGGTAGAGACAGGGTTTCACCATCTTGTCCAGGCTGGTCTCGAACTCCTGACCTTGTGATCCACCTGCCTTGGCCTCCCAAAGTGCTGAGATTTCAGGCATGAGCCACCGTGCTCGGTTATGGCACTCTTCACCTTATCTGTTGAATCCTTGGTCAAAAACCATTATGAGCATTTTCTGTGTTTTAGTCACCAAGCAGTAATATTGTGATCACATTTTTAGGTTCTTTTGGTGTCTTGGGATTTGAGTCAAATGAACATGAAAACTCTCTAAGAGAACTACTGTTCTCTCCTACTTTAGGTCCAAATTCCCTGTTAATAGTATTTGTACCTCTTTGAAGTTTTGCCTTAGAGTCTGTGGAAGCTTCTCAGTATCCCTTAATTGTACCAATTTTGACACCAAGATAAATAAATTTATGATATTCTGGGTCTTTCCAGAGGAAGTTCAAGCTGAGTCTAGAATGCACCTCTTTCTACCTGGAAGGGCATTGCAAAGCACTTTGTGTAATTACCATTGCATCACTTATGTCTATAAAGTTTTGTGTGACTCTGGAATTTCACCTCTTCACCTTATCTTGAGATTGGTTTCAACATATTTCAAAGTTTTTGAAGAAATGCACATATGTTGATTAGTCGGGGAGAGAGGTTACACTTTCCCTTCTTCTTTGTATTTGATGTGATATGTCAATATGCAAAAAAGATAAGTATCTTATCACATTGTAACATTATTGGAAAAACACAATTTCACCAAATAAAATGAAGGGCTCTATATAGTTTGTTTGATAATACATTTTATTACCTATTTCTGTTAACAAACTACCCAGAACCGAAGACTTCTGTTGCAAAACCTCCTCACCCAACTAGAAAGGTCATTTGTTGTATTTTCTGTTTTTCAGCTTATTGCAAATGACAGTTTAACCATAATTGTGCCAATACGTAACATAGATCATGATTTTCCCAGCCTCCTGTAGGTGTTCTCACTATTCATCCAGCCTTTTCTCGTAGTTTCTTCAACTCCACCCTCCAACTGCCTACAATCTAAGCCTATGCCACATATTTTAGGAGTATAGTTTGTTTTGTTTACAGAAGGACCCCACTTGAAGGTATTGAAGTCTATAGTAATCAATTACCACTGCCTAAAATAAAGACCTCCCACTTGAAGATGCTGAAACCTATGTTAATTATCACTGCCTAAAAAAATCCACCAAAACTCAGTGACTTATAATTACTATTTATTTAATTCTTTTGGGTATATGGGCCAGTTGGGGTTTGGTTGATCAACGCTGGAGTTGACTGGCCTTGGCTCTAAGATGCAGATTGAGTTCAAGTTTTCTCTTCCTCTTTTATCCTTACAATAGCCAAAGCACGAGAAGTCAAGCCCTGATGCACAGACACATTTCAAACCTCTGCCTAGATGATGTCTGCTAATATCCCATTTCTAAAGCAAGCCTAATGGTCAGAGAAGCATATTCTGGCCTCACTAAGGGGAGGTGGGAATGTACACTTGTTCAACAATCATTCCAGTTATTCTAGAGGTTAATTAGAGAGTGGATGTAGAAATCTCAGATAAAACTTTCATGTTAGATCTTTGAGTATTTCTGTCATTAAACCAATGCTAGTCACATTACTGTCTATTATTCAAAGACATGTTTTGGTCATGGTAACCCAAGCCTCCAAGAAATAAAGACTATTCTCTTTGTGTCATTACGCAGGTCATGGATGGATCTATTTGTGGTAGATCCATCCATGACCTGCGTAATGACACAAAGAGAATAGTCTTTAAGCTACCCAGGGAGTGTCGTTATGAATTACGTCCCCTTGAAATTCATATGTTAAAGCCCCAACTCCTAATTTGACTGTATTTGGAAATAGGGCATTTAGGGATGTAATTAAAGTTAAATGAGATCATAAGGGTGGCATCTTAATACCGATGTTCTTGGCAGAGGCTTGTTCTGTTGCCCAGGCTGGAGTACAGTGGCACAGTCTTGGCTCACTCTAACCTCTGCCTTCTGGGTTCAAGCAATTCTCCTGCCTCAGCAGGAGTACTGAGTAGCTGATACTACACGTGCACACCACCACACTCGGATAACTTTTTGGATTTTTAGTAGAGACAGGGTTTTCACCATGTTATCTAGGCTGATTTCTAACTTCTGACCTCAAATGATTCACCTGCCTCAGCCCCCCAAAGTTCTGGGATTCCAGATGTGAGTCACTGTGCCCGGCAATACTGATGTTCTCATGAGAAGAAGAGACACCAGTGGACTTTCTCTTTACATGAGCATGGAGGAAAGGCCATGTGAGGACACAGCAAGAAGGCAGCTGTCTGCAAACAAGGAAGAGAGCGCTCACCAGATACGGAATTTGCAGACACTTTTATCATGGACTTCCAGTCTCCAAAACTGTCAGAAAATAAATGTCTTTTATTTAAATTACCCAATTTGTAGTGTTCTGCAGCTCAAGCCGACTAATAAGGAGATGGAGAATGTGAAATGATGGTAATGACTGGCTGGTATTTAAAACTAAAAAGAAGAATTTTTTTTAGTCCTGGAGGAACACAAATTGAGCTTGGGTCAATATTATAGCAATATTGTCAAGATACCAAACACTGATGATGGGACCAGGCAATTAACATCCATTTGTGAACTAGGTAAGACGTAAGAAAATAGGGTAAGGTACTGTATTAGGGTTCTCTAGAGGGACAGAGCTAATAGGATACATATCAAGGGGAGTTTATTAAGCATTAACTCACACCATCACAAGATCCCACAATAGGCCCTCTGCAAGCTGAGGAGCAAGAGAACCAGTCTGAGTCCCAAAACCAAAGAACTTGGAGTCCAATGTTTGAAGGCAGGAAGCATCCAGCATGGAAGAAAGATGTAGGCTGAGAGACCTAGCCCTGTCTACTCTTTTCACATTAATTTTTTTCTGCCTGGTTTATATTCTAGCCATGCTGGCAGCTGATTAAATTGTGCCCACCCAGGTTAAGGGTGGGTCTGCCTTTCCCAGCCCACTGACTCAAATGTTGATCTCCTTTGGTAACACCCTTACAGACACACCCAGGATCAATACTTTGCATCCTTCAGTCCAATCAAGTTGACACTCAGTATCAACCTTCACAGTTGGACTTCACGGTGAATGGAAGAGTGCATGCTTTGTTTAGAGAACCTGAAAAAGAATTAAAAGATAGTTGAAAAAAGCAAAAATGGCAAAAATTAGTTAGTAGATGAATGAGAAGATGATACCTTACTTACATAATCAGGGACTCTAAGCTAGATTATTTAGGTATTCTATAGCTAGTCGCTATCTCCATGGAAATTAGAACCATAGAGACCCACCTAAGATTCAATGTGAGAGATATTAATTTGAAAAGAATTGTTAGAAGAGAAATAATTTTGATAACCTGTTGAGGACCCTTTGAGCTTCATGTCAGCAGAATGTTGAGAATTAAGGAATGTTTCTAGTAGCAGCCTCAGTAAAGGAGGTACGCTGAGTTTTCAGCTAGTAAGAGAAAAGTGAAAATTGAAAATACTAAATGAAAAATAATCTGCCTTCCCAGAAAATGGATTGACAGATTTATAGGCACATGTTAATGCATGCATCATAATGCATGCATCTCCTCACTGACTTCTCAGAGCAGAATTTTATTGATGCAGAATGAATGTTTAAAGACAATCCCAGGAGATCTTGTCAAATCTGCGCTGTGGCCTATCGTTTGTTTAGATCAGGTGTCTTTGTTTTGATGACCTTAGAAAAGACTCAACAATATAAGACAGGTTAAAAAAAAGTCAAAAGCAAGCAGCAAAGCCCTCTCTCAGACTGGTGAACTTTTTTATAGCAGTAATTACATATTTGCTTTTCTTTTTAATGTACAGGTGTTTCCAGCATCTGTGCTCCTGATTAATTCTGAGTTCTATTTCTCTGACTTGTTCTCTTCAGTTGATCTCTCTTTGCTATTCTCATATATCACTTATCCCAGAGATGTTTACTTTGAGATTAAGGGGCAGGGAGCAGTGGTAAAGAAACAGTTTTATTTAGTAAAACAGTTGTAGAATATCAAATTATTTCACCACCTTCACTTCCCATAAGGTGGCTAGACTCAGTTACATAAGACTTGATAACTTTGAACTCTCCCTTCAGGTCCCAGAAAAGAAGTGATCATTTTGATTCTCCTGAGTGTCATTTGGAAATGTTCCCAAACGGATTTCCACTTTGTGATAAATTATGTCAACCAATTCCCCAATCCAAAAAACTGTAATACTTAGGACTTCTTGGCTCTGTCAAAGATTGTCCAACAAAATGAAACATCCAGGAGGTCATTCTGCTCCCAAGATCTGATCTGCAAGTACATCTTTGAGGCTGATTTTCTTAGGAACAGAGAATAATTCACATCGCCTGGGACATAAATTTCTTAAAGATATGCTATCTCTGGTAAGCTCCAGAGCTTTCCTTTGACCACAGGTGGGACACTTCAGAGCTGCTCTCCCCAGGTGACTATGAACATGAGAGAAGAAGGTGGTAGTGATGTCAGAGGTGTTCGAACCAGAGCAACTCCATCTTGAATAGAGGCTGAGTGAAATAAGACTGAAACCTTCTGGGACTGCATTCTCAGATTAGGCATTCTTAGTCACAGAATGAGATAGGAGGTCAGCAGTACTAGTATCACAAGATACAAGTCATAGAGACCCTACTGATAAAACAGGGTGTGGTAAAAAAACCAGCCCAAACCCACCAAATGGAAAGTGACATCTGATTGTCCTCACTTCTCATTATACCTTAATTATAATGCATTAGCATGGTAAAAGACATTCCCACCAGTGCCACGACAGTTTACAAATGCCATGGCAAAGTCAAGAAGTTACCCTATATAGTCTACAATGGGTAGAAACCCTTCGTTTTGGGAATTGCCTGCCATTTTGTTCATGAATCATCCACCCTTAGTTTAGCATAGAATCAAGAAATAACCATAAAAATAGCCAACCAGCAGCTCTTGGGGTTGCTCTGCCTGTAGAGTAACCATTATTTTGTTTCTTTACTTCTCTAATAAAGTTTGTTTCTTCACTTCACTTTACGGACTTGCCCCAAATTCTTTCTTGCGTGACATCCAAGAACCCTTCTTGGGGTCTGGATCAGGACCACTTGGAGAAAAGGATGTAGACACATGGGACCTGATCTACAGGAAAACACACCAACAATCTTTCTCATTCTGTATGTGCATGAATTAGAAACTAGCTGAGTGGCACTCCATCCCATGAGATCTATTCTCTGAACATGTATCTACATCCCATTAGCATTGTATGAAAAAGCTTTTTTGTAATAATAATGAAGCTCAGGGAGGGAGACCTTTGCTACCTAATCCATAGGGCTCTATTCTTCTCTTGATAGACCTATAACTCCTATCATAGCTAATGGGAGTTCCAAACTGACATCAAAAAAGCTGTCTATCCCATTGTGTGAAAAAGGTAAAGGTCTCTTTTTGCAAACCTCATTATCATTCAAACTGATCTTTTCTCTTCTGCTTTGCTCTCAAAGGCTGTGCCTCTCCCTTGAGATACTGGTAAGGCAGGAGAGCCTTGGAAATTACACATCTGGTAAATAGAATAGATTTCAATGCAGCTTACTCCACAGTTCTTCATCTGTGTCTCTTGGATACCAATGAAAAGGTTTTAAACTTAAAAAAAGACATTATTCTTCAACAAAATGGGCTCACATTTAACTCAAAGAGCATATGTTCTGCAAATGTGATACAGCAAAGGTTAGTCTGAAACCACAAAAATTTATGAATTCTTGAATTCAATGAAGGAAATCAAGCCATACAGATCTCTGCATTTTCTAGTCCTTCTCTGTTTTTGCTGCATAGACTTTTTTAAAGCTATTAAGAGAATGGGAGTAGTGGAAAGGAGGTAAAACTAATATGAAACACATTTTTTAGAAGTCTTTCATTTGCACTTTCAATTTTTGGCTATAGCATTCATTCTGACACTTTGTAGAAAGACACCTTGAACTGTTAAATAGGACATTTCCTCTCTCCTTTGAGATGATGTCCTCCTCATAAACATGGGCTCTGTATTTTGCACCCTTCCCTCGTAAAACTTCAACATAATGTTCAGGAAACCAAATGGAGCTCTGTGACTCTGGTGGTTTGTACTGTACAGACAAGGCTAAGTGAAACTACATTTCCCAGAATTCTCTTTTCTGTATGTTTCTGGGTTAGAGTGACACAAAAGAGAAACTCACATGCAATTGGGAAGGCAGAGGTAAAGCAGCGATCACCTTGCTCTGTAAGTTGGGATGCTAGAATAGCGGTTCCCAACCTTTTGGGCACCAGAAACTGGTTTTGTGGAAGTTAATTTTTCCACAGATGGGGCAGGGGTTTGGTTTGGGGATAATTCAAACACATTGCATTTATTGTGCACTTTATTATTATTACATTGTAATATATAATGAAATAATTCCACAACTCACCAGAATGTAGAATCAGTGGAAGCCCTGAGCTTGTTTTCCTGCAACTAGACAGTCCCATCTGGGAGTGATGGGAGACAGTGAATGGCATTAGAGTCTCATAAGGAGAGCGTACCCTCGCATGTGCAGCTCACAATAGTGAAGTGGCGTTGTTGTCTGGGGTAAATACTTGAGGTATTTTTTTTTGCACCAACTTAATAGAAGTTAGCAAATTTTATAGACTTAACCATCATTCTATTTTTTGTATCATGTCAGATTCTAAGTTTCTATCCTAACATTAGCAGATTTCCATTTATACCATTGCATCGGTAACAAAATGGAATGACCGAACATTTCTGTGTTATTTTTGGCAATAAAGATACATTTATACAAATACATCAGTGTTTTCCCATGTATCTCAAGGCATTCTCAAGTCATATAGCAGTCATATATTCTCTACATCGTTCGTTTATTCTTGAAGATCTAAACAAACTGTTAAGCAATATTTTAAGCCTGTAATTACAGCCGATATGTTGGGAATGCTACTTGATTCTGAGACCCTGACAGAGTGGGTACCAACTTTTCCAGGCTGAATCTAATAGCAAAGGCAATTCATACCCTTAGATGTAGTGCATATAGTGCTAGAGGCAAAGAATAAGATATTGGCTAAGAGAGACTACTAAGGATTTAAGCCAGAGAAAGGTGACCAAATGGATTGTCATGGTAAGGAAAACTGAAGAAGGAAGTTGGGAGCTGAGAACAGAAGTAGTAAAAGCCAAGAGACAGCAGAGCTAAGAAGGTCTACAGTAAGTATTTTCTAGTGGTGATGAAGAAAAGAGGTGAAAAAGCCTGGAAGGATCCTAGGGACAGGGAGCTGTCTCTGGTGCTGGGCTTCTGAGCCCTTTCAATGATAGTATTTGTGTGAGAGGGGTGGATCCACTTAAAACAATCCAGAGTGAGCTAGCACAGCGTAACTGCAATAGATAAGCATGACTTTTGATTACTGATATCCACTGTCTGTCACTGGTTTAGACAGAGCTTTCTCCAACAGTTATCTTTATTCTTTTTTGTCTTATCCCCCATCTGTTGAAAAAAAGAACTCAGCACTCTTATTCCAGTTACTGGTGCCCTTATATACTAAGAATAACCTTGACCCGGTCATCATGGTTCTTGACTTTACCTTATGAGTTTTCCGGCCCTGAGCTCGAATGATGAGATTGAGGGTTCTTCAGCCTTTCTTTGGAATCAGGCATTACTGTGGCTGCAGCAGATAAGGCCAGACAGAGCTAACAATGGCCTTGAATCTGTTTCCAGTTCCTCAGCCTGGTCATCCTGATATGTAGAACCCTGGCTGGGAATGCTAAAAGGCTGGCCAAAGTGCCATATACCCTAAGTAAAGTTGACCCTATTATTCTGCTTGTTAATGTAACTATATTTTTGAAGACAGAATTACTTATCCAAATAAACAGGAAAAGGTAGTCACCAAAGACTAACTGAAGTGCTAATTGTAGAAATGAGAAAGTGAGTTCTCCAAATGTCTCCTGAGTCTAATGTTGAGGGCACAGTGTCATGGAGGTGCTGACACACATCTGTCATTAACAATATGAAGGTTGAGAAAAATGGAGAGAAGGTATCAGGAAGTAAAATAAGCAAGTAGAATTTAAATAGAGACTGAATATAGCAAAGCAAATGGGAAAACAAAGAGAAAATGCATTCCCTCTGCTCAGAAATGCAGTGGCTGTATGAAAGATCTGGTCTTCATTTAGTAATTTTTCAACGTTGACAACCAAACTGGATAATTGAGGCCCAAGATAGAAAAAAACACACCCTTGATTGTAATTAGCCAGTTTTCTCCTGAATTATGTAGGTCTTTATCTTCCGTCTCTACTCAATCTTGCATAGCATGTCTTAACAGAGAACAAGCAAGAGGAACACATCACCCCTTCTGTGGGAATGTCTTGGCTACGTAGTGAACAGACAATGGCAAAAAGAAAAAGAGAAGAGGAGGAAATGGTGCAGCAAAGTTTTGCAATGAAAATACACACCTATGCAGAAATCATTTCATATTCTCAGTGGAGAAAACCTGGGGAATTTACTTGTGGATGTTTTCTTTTTAATGGGACACCACTCAGGAAGAAAAACAATGCTGAACATGCCTGAAAAGTACATACACATGTTAACTGAAATTGAATGAAGACTGTAAACAGAGTAAAAATAAAATTTACTAGTAAGGTCTGAGAGCAAATTCTTAGACTAACCATGGCTGGAAATGGGCATCTACAATGCTCAAGGGGCAGGCAGAACTTCTCTGAGCTCAGTGTGAGGGAAAGGTGAGAGGAAAGATAGAGCACCTGATCTATTATTAATGACAGGTCTGTGTGTGAGATGGAGTTTTTGAAAACTTTTCACAGACGAAAAGAAAATGTTTGCAAACATCAGAGAAGACCAAGGAAATGTCATTATCTATGATCTAAGTATCCAAGACTGTGCATTTTCAATTTTGGCAAAATAGATGTTTCCCCTCCTGCCCATCCCCATAAGGACCCTACAAACCAGCAAATGTCATCTAACAGTAAATAGATGGAAAGAGTCGTGGGACAGTGGAGTGATAGAACTGGAAGACTTGTAATTATCTGCAACGTTCACTGATATGCAGCAGCTGTATTTGATATACACAGGCACACTTAAGATAATAAAACAACAGTAGCCATGGTCCATCCATGCAAAATTGTCTGTTTATTCTTTGTTGAGAGTTTCCTTGTGCATAACATTTTCAATGACTTTTTTTTTTTGAGCCTGTGAGAAGAATCAAATTATGCTTATTAAAAATATGTATATTTCTGGAGGGATATGCATTCCTATAACCTTCATTATGATGCTCTTAATTAACCAATATGCCTCATAATAAAGTATCTAGCTGTCACCAAAATCAACACTTTTCAGTTATTAATAGATTAAGGAAAGAATGTTAATTTCTTCAAGCTCCATTTCATTTGGTCTCATTACTTCAGGAGCCAGATGGTTCCAGGGCTGGACCTGTCAACAGTTACTGTGAGGAAGAATGCATTCAGAAACACCAAACTGAAGTATGAATAACAGCTGAAAAATGAATTTGAAGGTAACAATGCAAAAAGCAAGGCGGAAAGTTATTCTGCCGAGAAATAGAGAAAATTATGAATCAGGCATGTTTTAATTGATACTTTTCCATGAATACCCTCTCTTTTCCTCCCCTCTTCCCATTAAATTTTGTGGCCCCCCCAAACCAAATAACAACCATGCAGGGCTCCAGCTGTGTTGCAGAGCAGCTCTGTATTTTTCAAGTGTCTGACAATTTCTCTTGTCCCTCACGCTGCCAGAATCTGACAGTTCTCCTACACTGTCGGTTGATTGATGATGTCAACTTGGAGGAGACAGTACCACCAGCAGCCAGTTTTTTCCAAGATGTTTTTCTTCTTTGATTTTAAAGATTCCTTCTGAATGTTTCCAAAGGAAGTCACCCTGAAGGGCACCTCCAGCCTGGCTCCTTGAGTTACCCTGTGGCTGGCTGTGTTTTGGGAAACGTAAAACTGAGTGTTTTGCTCTTAAGTATTGGGTGAAATAACCGCTGAGTTTCCTGACAACTTTCAGATTCCATCATTCTGTAATTCATCCAAGTGATGATCAATATCTAAAACGAAGAAACAAGATGTTGGAATCATAGACCGTATTTTTGGTGAATTTCTGTGCTTTCAAGCAAGTCGTTCGCTCTGGATACACCACGGTTTCTGTTATCTGCCAAATAGGGTCAATAGTCTCTCCTTGTAAAATATTTTGTGATGTTCAAGAGTGAAGCGTTACACAACTTGCCATTTCTATGTCACAGTAGCTCATGTGGGACCGCTTTGTATTTCTAGTCCTTCTTAGCCACAGATGTGTCTCAATACCTGCCCTCTAGTGGGCCTGAAGCAATTTGCAACCTGCTTCTATTTTAAGGGGAGATTTAAATTGCACAGATTTGCTGATGTTTGGTTATTAGCACCTAGATGCCTAGCAGCTGGAAATGAAAGCCTTTCTGAACTTGAAGGAATCTTGGAAATTCCTTGTCCAAACCCTGCGCTTTACAAATGAGAAACCGAGAAACCACAAGAGTTTAAAAGATGTGCATAAGGTCATACATATTGTCTGTGATGGTTAATTTTAAGTGTCTGCTTGACTGGATTAAGGAATGCCCAGATAGCTGCTGAGGCATTATTTCTGGGTGTGTCTGAGAGAGTGTTTCTGGAAGAGATAAGCTTTGGATTAGTGGACTGAGTATGGAAAACCCACCCTCACCAACGTGGGCAGGAAGCATCTAATCCACTGAGGGCCCAGAGAGAACAAAAAGGCAGAGAAAAGGCAAATTAACTCTCTCTCTCCTGGAGCTGAGACAGTCTTCTTCTCTGGTGCTTGCACATCAGAAATCCAGATTCTCTGGCCTTTGGATTGTGGGGTTTGCACCAGTATTCCCCTGGGTTCTCATGCCTTTGGCCTCGATTTGAGAGTTGTTCTATTAGCTTCTCTGGTTCTGGCCATTGTAATTTATCTGAGCCATGCCACTGGCTTATCTGGGTCTTCAGCTTAAAGATGGCCTAGGGGGGCTTCTCAGCCTCCATTATCACATGAGTCAATTTCCCTATTATGTCCCTTCTCATATCTCTATCTATACCTATACCTATACCTATACCTATACCTATACCTATACCTATACCTATACGTATACCTATACGTATACCTATGTCTGTCTGTCTGCCTGCCTGTCTACCTATCTCTCCTGTTGGTTATGTCTCTCTGGAGAATCCTGACCAATATATTATATAACCAACTCTAGATTAGAAAAGTAGAGAAACAGAACAGAATCCAGAGCTGCCCCCGGACCATGAATCTCGTTTATTAAATAAAAAAGCCCTTTCTCTTTGTAAGTCCTAAAATTCGTTCACTTATCCAAGCGTGTGTTTATTATTTGCTGAGAATCTACTGTGTTCTAGATTTTGCTGCAGATGTCGGAAATAACTTTTGAGCAAATACATCATTCAGCAATTATTTTCAGCAGTCTCTTCTAATTCTATAGAAAATTAACTTTCCCTCAAACAGTTGTTTCATTCTTAACAATGAAAAAGTTCTGCTGGGCGCGGTAGCTCAAGCCTGTAATCCCAGCACTTTGGGAGGCTGAGACGGGCGGATCATGAGGTCAGGAGATCGAGACCATCCTGGCTAACACAGTGAAACCCCATCTCTACAAAAAAATACAAAAAACTAGCCGGGCGTGGTGGCAGGCGCCTGTAGTCGCAGCTACTCGGGAGGCTGAGGCAGGAGAATGGCGTAAACCCGGGAGGCGGAGCTTGCAGTGAGCTGAGATCCGGCCACTGCACTCCAGCCTGGGCGACAGAGCGAGACTCTGTCTAAAAAAAAAAAAAAAAGAAGAAGAAAGAAAAGTTCTTAAAATCAAAAGTATGTTGTTTTAGGATACTTTTCTTCTTCTAGGGTGAAAATCCAAATATGCAATTCTTTCATCCAGCCTGGTGACCCGAATTTTTAAAAGGGAGGAGTCCAGTTTAACTAAGGAAAAGTGGGTTTGAGGAGGAGGCTTTCCTATCTGTGTTTTCCTTCATTCTTGTATCTGAGTTGTATGAGTGTCTTCAGTTAGTTCTGCTTGTAAAGTTACTCCATGCTTAGCTGAGGATATTGCCCATACTGGCCAATGCCCTCCTGCCTTTTACAGTAATAACCTGGTGGAATCGTGTTATTGCATTTTCTCTCCTTGTCCCCAAACTGATTAGAAGAATCAGTCTTCTAAGGAAATATAGAAGTGTGGACAGAGGACATTTGGTTCTAAATGAGTGATGCGTATAATTTTTGTAGAACAACTTTTGGAAAAATAAAGCAGTTGATGAGACATATTTTTTTTTTCTCAAATTTCAAAATGGTAGTAGGTTTATTGAGTACCGTGGAAAAGCAGTGTATATTTTATTCCACCTAAAGTTACCTACTCAGCTGGGTAGAAGAACGCCAATTTGAAACTTAACACTGAATTCCAGGCACTAAAGGTAACCAAATCGTCAGCCATTGTGGCAACAGAAGGTTCTCTTGCTATCCTTCCGTCTGGGCTGCCTCTATTTACCTGGGTCTTGAGTAGTTCACTGCTGGCATAGATTGTGAATACCACCAGCAGTTTGACTTGTCTGGGTAAACAAGGAAGACTCATAGGTCAAGTCCTGGAAATGTATTTGTATTTCTAATACAAATACCAAATACAAGTTTTATATTTGCACGAGGAACTGAGTAGCCTCTTGGGAAAGATCCCATGGCGAGGGAAGAGAGAGACTTGCATATTAAGTTTGGCTAATAAAGAGTCTCAGCCATTGGAGAGCAGGGTAAATTTTAATACAGGATGTTGTTTGTTGCTCATATTTTCCCAAGCCAATTGACCTTGAGACCTAGAAAGGGGTGAACGATTAGAGTAAACTGAATAAGCTATTTTCTTGCAAGCTCCCGAGAGTCATTGGAAACCAAAAGGATTTTAGATTACAATGAAAGTGAGGCATTCTGTCCCCTTGGGCACTGGGTATTTGACCACCTTGGATTCCAGCATAGTGTTCTCACCACTGACTCCAGTTGCAGTCAGAGCTGAGAGCTGCATCCTTTTGGGCAGTATCTGTCACTCAGCTTCAGCAGCAGCCAGAGGCGGCGCCAGCCTTGCTTAGCCTTGCTTGAGGATGCTGGACACTGGAACGAGGGGTGACATTGGGTTGGGCTTATCTTGACAGGGACCTCCAGCAAGAGCAAGGACAAGGGCTGAGCTCCAAGAGCACCAAAGAACTCAGAGCAGGAGGGAAGGAGAGTGGGAGTTGCCTGTTGCTAGCTGAAAGGATTTGTCTATGAGTACATATAAGGGACCCTCAGGGGCTCCTGGAAATAGTTGGAAGGAGGAAGAGACATTGAAGGAAATGAAAGGAGCTCCAGAGGTTTCACAGTTGAAGGAACACACCCTGGGAAATACTGTTAAGTGGCCCCCTTTTACTTTTAGAATGATGTGAATTGGGATTTTATAAAAAAGCCTTAGAAAGGCAGTAGGGTAATCCTTTGAAGAAAACATAAGGGAACCATGTCTTCTGTATTTAACCTTTGCTCTGCCACTACCAGATACCAGAAAGATGACTCCAAGTTTTTTGCAGTCCACCGTATTGGAACTGGGCATTCAGGTCTGCTTTGGAACTATCCTTAAAAGTCCTGTAGTTGTAGTTACATACTGTTTACTGTCCAAGAGGGCCTTCATGTTCCCCTCAGCTTGACCAAATTTTAGACAGGTTTCTATCTGACTATAGACCTCTGATCTTACTTTCCTTAGAGCATTTACTTTAGAAAACTTGCAATTGTAAATTATTTCTCTGCCCCTCTGAGATGTAAGTCTTCTCCCAGAGTCCTGCCAGTTTTAGAAATCAGGAATATCTTTCTCAAGGAATTGGAAGACATCCCTTTGAATGGTAATCATCACGAAAGATAGTGTCCTTGTCTCCCAGACTCTGTGAGAGGGTAGGAGCCTAACTTCCATAGGCACCAATTAGCAAACAGAAGAAGTCTAATCACGTTGGCTAACTTCTCCTTTATTGTCCTCTAGTACTTTTCCTCTAGCTCATCTCAACACAGCGCTCCCATCTTGTTTCAGCAGAGTTGAGTTTAATCTGTCTCCCATATTGTAATAGTCTTGAATAACGTTTTTCTTGCCTGTTTAATTCTGATCAGTATAATTTTTCTTTGATACTATCAATAGACTGGATACTTTTCCTTGTTACTTAGACTAATCCTGGCTGGACAGAAGGATTTTTACCTGATTATATTTTGTGCATTTATTTTCTTCTCCTCCTCCTTCTTTTTCCTTCTTTCTTCTTTGAGATGGGGTCTTGCTACGCTGCCCAGGCTGGTCTCAAACTCCTGACCTAAAGCGATCCTCCCACCTAGGCCTCTCAAACTGCTGGAATTACAGGCATGAGCCTCTGTGCCCGGCCTTGATTTTAGATTCCCTTACTGACCCTGATATAAATGAGCTTTCACTTTGTTCCTGAGCTCTGACCCAACGCTTACTTCCCTTGACATGTCCCAGTTTTAATAACTGAACTTAGCCTTGGTCTGTCTTTCTCAGTTTTCTTTATGAGAAGCTACCTGGTTCTTGCCTTACGTCCTGGTTGGTACCCTTTCTTGATGGGTAGACATTCTACATTGTACTTCATCAACCTGTTTATACCTCCGAATTCATATCAGCTTGGATTCCATAGTGTCAATTGTTTGCCTGGACTGAAACTGAACATCATGAGAAGATGCCTTGGAAAACACACTCAGATCCCAAAGTTGCCTAGCCCTTGGGTATTTTCAGCTGGATCACTTCTCTCCTAGGTCCCCCGTCTTGGTTGAATGAATAAGTGTCACTTCAGTTCCTTGCTCCTGCCTACCTGACTTATATTATTGTAATCTCATTAAGCTCTTCTGTTGACCTCTGAAGTCTTTTGAGAGGAACATTTAGTGGCCTCTGTGTCAGATTTTAAAGGAGATATTATAGGCATTATTTATTGTAAGGCTTTTAACATCCTATGAAGTAGAGACTTTGCAACCCTCATTTTATAAATGAGATAACTGTAGCCCAGGGAAATTATGTCACTTGTCCAAGGACACAAGGCAGCTGTGTGCCTTTAGATCTTGTACTCTTTCTTCTGTACCATGCCAAGTGTCAATGGTATTAATGAAATACCTTCATAAAGCTTTCAGGGAACAATGTAAAATTTAATTTGACAATTTGGTGCTGTAACGTTTAGCTGAAAATTAATACGATTATGAAGTATGGTAAGCCACACCAAAATATTTTGGGAACTATTAAAAACTGGCTTTGGTGAGTCTTTTAGGAAATATTTTCAATATTTGTACTTGTGCTTTTTTATGTGTACATGATTTTTGTTTCCATTAGAGGTATTTTTCTTTAGCATCTGCTTCTCTCACCCCATATCATGTATTCTCACACACAGTTTACTCATTCTGTATTATGCCTTCCTTTTAAATATTCTTGTTCCCTAAGGATCTATTTTCTAGAACACTGCTGTCATGTCAATCCTATTTAAAACACCAAAAATGAGACCTGACATAGTTGCATAATGATTATGGGTTTATGTCAATCTGAGTATGGGATTGTTAAGGAAGGTGGGTCTATTGTTTACTAGAGCCTTTTAGTTCCAAACATGGTAGGTTCCTATCCCTTTCCCAAGGCACACCAGCCCACATTCAGAATCCCAGCCATTGGGTAATATGTTCTGGGGCAGTGCAGTCTGCTTGTCTCTACACCAAGAGGGTCAAAGTGGAGATTGCTGCCTACTGTTCATAGCTCTCTAGGGACACTTTGTTCACTAACCACTTTGAAACAAGATTCATATGAGCAAGATCACCTTTTTAATGCTGTATTTGTTTTCTATTGCTGCTGTAATAAATGGCCACAAATTTAGTGGCTTTAAACAACACAAACTTATGATTTTATAGTTCTGGAGGCCAAAAGTCCCAAATCAGTTTCACTGGATAAATTGAAGGTGACAGCAAGGCTTTGTTTTCTCTGGAGGCTCTGAGGAAGAATCCATTTCCTTTCCTTTTCCAGCTTCTAGAGCAAACTTGTCCAACCTGTGGTCTATGGGCCGTATACAGCCCAGAATGGCTTTAAATGTGGACCAACACAAATTCGTAAACTTTCTGAAACATTATGAGATTCTTTTTGCAATTCTCTTTTTGAGATGAAGCCTTGCTCTGTCACCCAGGCTGGAGTGCAGTGGCACGATCTCAGCTCACTGCAACCTCCGCCTCCTGGGTTCAAGCAATTCTCTTGCCTCAGCCTCTTGAGTAGCTGGGATTATATATAGGCACCCACCACCACGCCTGGCTAACTTTTGTATTTTTAGTAGAGATGGGGTTTCACCATGTTGTCCAGGCTGGTCTCGAACTTCTAACCTCAGATGATCCACCAGCCTTAGCCTCCAAAAGCACCGGGATTATAGGTGTGAGCCACCATGCCTGGCCTGCAATTTTTCTTTCTTTCTTTTTTTTTTTTTTGTTAGCTCATCAGCTATTGCTAGTATTAGTGTATTTTATGTGTGTTCCAAGACAATTCTTCTTCCAGTGTGGCGAGGGAAGCAGAAAGATTGGACAGTTCTATAATCTAGACATTGCCTGCATCATTTGACTCATGGCTCTTCCTACATCTTGAAAAGCCAGAAATGTTGCATATTCTCTCCTTTTTAACCTCCATTTCTGTCCCTACTTCTTCTTTCTCTTTGTCATTGATACTCTTGCACCCTTGTGATCACTGTGGACCCACATGCATAATCTGGGATAACCTCCTTTACTCAAGATCCTTCACTTAATGGCATCTAGCAAGTCCTTTTTACCATATAAGGCAATATGTTAGTATTTCTGGAGATTAGGTTGTGGACATCATTGGGGAGCTATTTTCAATCTGCTACAAATGATTTAGTTACCAATATTGATAG
This sequence comes from Rhinopithecus bieti, assembly GCF_001698545.2. Taxonomy (NCBI): domain Eukaryota; kingdom Metazoa; phylum Chordata; class Mammalia; order Primates; family Cercopithecidae; genus Rhinopithecus; species Rhinopithecus bieti. The sequence goes on along the minus strand of NW_016804580.1, from coordinate 241,731 downwards.
CACAACTGGTGGGGAAAAAAATAGTTTGATTTGGCCTGGAGCAGTGGCTCACACCTGTAATCCCAGCACTTTGGGAGGCCAAGACAGGTGGATCACCAGAGATCAGGAGTTCAAGATCAGCCTAGCCTATGTAGCGAAACCCCATCTCTACTAAAAATACAAAAATTAGCTGGGCGTGGTGGTGGGCACCTGTAATTCCAGCTACTCAGGAGGCTGAGGCAGAAGAATCACTTGAACCTGAGAGGCGGAGGTTGCAGTGAGTCAAGATCGCGCCATTGCACCCAGCCTGGGCGACAAGAGTGAAACTCCATCTCAGAAAAAAAAAAAAAAAAAAACATAGTTTGATCTATCTTTTCCTCCCTTCCTCTGCTTCTCCCTCTCTTTCTTTCAACATTAGAAGATCTGATTGTAGTAGAAAGGCTAATCTATTGGATGTTGGAAAGTTTAAATGGAGTGATAAACTGTAAACTCTGGGTCCTAGCTGTAGCTCTTCACTGATGTTAAGGAATCAGAGAATATCTGTTTGTCTATCACAATCTTTGAAGATCAAAGATGCATTGGTACTTTTATGTCATTAAAATGTACACAATCCATTTCTTCCTCTTGGGGAAAAACTGTGTTAAAAACAGAAGCATACAAAGAGTCATGTGCCATTTTCTAAAATTTAAGAAGATAAGTTTCAATTATTTTAAAATGTCTTGCAATACTATTAATGTCGTACTAAATAACCATAAAAACACAAATCTTTCCAATTATTTTTTTTAAAAAAGGCGTTGCTTACCGTGTTAATTAAAACAGAAAATATTATATATGTGGCTATATTTTCTAGGTTTTTGCAGAATTCACATTTGGACTGAATTGCTCTTAACTCGACGTTTGTATATGTGTAAGAAAATCAAATATTCTTTCTAATAGTTTAAACATATCTTAGGTAATTCAGTAGTTCTAAAAAGCGACACAGGAACGTCAATTGGAGGCGTTTTAGCAGATTACTTGTTCAGTTGTGTTCTAGAAACAAATCCACTGTAAGGTCAATGCCATTCAGAACAATGTAGATCATCTTGGAATTTAACATCTGGGAAAAAAGTGTATCCCACCCAGCCCTCTAGCAGGATGAAATAGGAGACTCTAAGCGACTTTACCAACATACATTTTAAAATTCCTCATGTCGAAGAAACTTCTTCTTTCTTTATATAAACAGGGGGAACAAAATTAAAATGCCAAAAAGAGTTCGCTAATGCAGATTGAGTGTCAGAGGAACATCATTTTCCCACAATCTACACATTCTGGAATTATTAAGCGTATTCACAATTTAGAGACGTAAGGCTAGCTCTGAAAAGCACAATATTTGAAGCATAATACGATTACAAATGAAAGGAATGCAGTAGTCTCACTTTTTGATGTGTATGACCACAGGGAGTCAATCTTTTTTTTTTTTTTTTTTTTTGAGATTGAAGTCTATCTAGTTGACCCGGCTGGAGGTGCAGTAAGGTCTGGCTCACGCAACCTTCTGGCCTTCCCAGGTTCAACCTATTCTCCTGCCTCAGCCTCCCGAGCTTAGCTAGGATTGCAGGTACCTGCCACCTTGCCGCTAAGTTTTGTGTTTTAGTAGAGATGGAGTTTCACCATGTTGCCAGGCTGATTGAACTCCTGACCTTGTGATCCGCCCAGCCTGCCTTCCAAAAAGTGCTGCGGATTTACAGGTGAGCACTGAGCACACCGGCGAGTCAACTCTTGATTATTTAAGGGATCGAATTGAGAATTGGTGGATCCTAACCTCTTTGTTTTTTCTTCCTTTCTTGAGCCCCTTCCAGAAAGAACTTTCGAGTCAAGGAGAGGAAATAAAATGAGAAGCGGCACTTGGGTTAATCAGTTGCTCAGTTGGTGTTTTGGAGAGATGGGGATGTAGGCCGATGAAAATTGTCTTAATCAGTATACCCATATCTTGTCTCCTGGTAGCTTACAAAAAAATGGGGGGTCTTAGGCCTTTTACTCTTAAATGATTCCTTTTTGTCTTCAGTTGGACCAACAACCAGCAAATAAAAAGATAATTTCCTCTGAAAACCTTGGATTTTCAAAAATAATTTTTTATTCCAAAAAAGGTTATATGTATATAGAAGATAAGATAGAGGTGAACTCAGTGCCACAATTTAATCAGAGGGGAAAGAGGGGATGTCTATAAAATAATCCAATAGTTCTGTCTTTACCACCCTTTCCAGATTTTGGAAATGATGCATAGATTTTCAATAAGACTCTGTTGAAATAACAATAAGCCAACACTCTGCTATTTATACAGCTCTTATCTTCATTGAGTTCAGAGTGTTTAATAAAAACAGATCTCATTAATCTTCGAACTTCCCTATATGGAAAGAGGTTCCAGATATCATTATCATATCTTTTCACAAAGCAATAGTTTGCCTGCAGAGTGGCTAAGCAACTTGTCCAAAGGTCACGAGGGAGTCAGTTGGCAAAAGCCAGAATTAAACTCCAGGGCTTTGACCTCCAAGATTTAGTATCTCTCAGGGAGGCACACTGAAAGAAGGGAGCAAGGCTTCTACATGCATATTCATAAATCTTCCAAGAAAAATTTCTCCCATTTCTCAATATTTTCATAGGCCAGGACTTTTATGCTAATTGTGATGTGAGAGAAAACCTAATGGGAAGTACTGATGGGGGAAATACTTTGAATTTGTATGAGGAGAACCATAGTGTCAGATGCTTTGAAGGCCTCATTAACATTAGATACCAGGCAGGTTGACTGCATGCAATTATTAGGCCAATATTAAAGAGCCAAGGGAGCAGGGAGTAGACACCACAGAACGTGAAGACCCTGCCTGAGATGACTAACTTCCAGATTGATCAAACATGACCCTCTTTGGTTTGCCTCTTCCAACTTCTTTTTGCATCGGAAGGTATGTTCGAATCTTTTTTTTTTTTTTTTTTTTTTTTTTTTTTTTCCCCCTCTGTTACTTTTCTTTTTTTTTTGAGACGGAGTCTGGTTCTGTCGCCCAGGCTGGAGTGCAGTGGCACCATCTCGGCTCACTGCAAGCTCCGCCTCCCGGGTTCACGCCATTCTCCTGCCTCAGCCTCCCAGTAGCTGGGACTACAGGCACGCACCACCACGCCAGGCTAAGTTTTTGTAATTTTAGTAGAGACGGGGTTTCACCATGTTAGCCAGGATGGTCTCGATCTCCTGACCTCGTGATCCGCCCGCCTCAGCCTCCCAAAGTGCTGGGATTACAGGCGTGAGCTACGGCGCCCGGCAACATGTTCGAATCTTTAGCTGTCAGCTTAACCGCTCCTCCTTAGAGAGCTCCCTTGACCTTTCTAACCGGGGGTTTTGTTTTTGTCAATCATGGAATATTCTTCTTTTCCTTTGTAGCTTTCATCTTCATTGGTATAATAGCACTGTGTGCCAACCAGTTTACAATCTGTCTCCCTCTCCAAACTGTAAGCTCCCGCATAATGAAAACCAGTGGTTATCCAAGAGCATGTACTCGGTGAAGAGATGATGCCTGAATGGATGACTCCACTTAGTTTCTGCTTCCTCTGTAAAATTATAATAACGTACCTACCTCTTAGCATTGTTGTGAGGATTAAATGCACAAATATGTATAAAACTGCTTAGCCCCATGCCAGGTACATTTGTTCAATAAATAGTAACCTAAAATTATCATTAAGTGTCTAAGGACTTAACAATTTTTAAGTTATTGATTATTTTATCAAATGTATTATTTTGTGGAGTGATAGGAGTGGAACAGAGGAAGGGAAATATATGAGTATCAAGTACTTTTATAGAAGTGTAGTTGTGAAAAGAGAAGATTAGTGTTACAAGGGCACATAGGGTAGCAGTGAGATTGTGTGTGTAATTTGTTTATGTGCTGAGATACTGAAAAATACAGGTTACAAGAGACAGATTGATAAAATATATCAGTGAAGCATTAGAAGATTGTACGGAGTTTAAAGATAAATTAGTCTTGGATAGAACAAGGAACATCTCTTCTTTGGAAATAGGAGAGAAAGATACAGGGATGAATGTAGATGCAACAATATAAATTATTTTTATAGTAAAAATGTAGTTAGAATACTTACTGGGAAACAATATGTTTAGTTTTATATATATAAAGTCGTGTGTGTGTGTGTGTGTGTATATATATATATACACACACACACATATACATATATAGGCCAAATAATCTACTGAAGGACACACACTTAGCCCATGGTATAAACAGGCTTGTCTGCCTTCATGGCCCAGCTTGAAATTACATGGTTAAGTTGCTTCTCATAAAGGTAAGTCATTGCCGGTAGATTCTAAATTGAAGGGATTGAGTCTTGGGATTTCTAATTTCTAATTTCCTTGGGAGAAAAGAGGTCAGTCTTTGGTAGACTATGTATGTGTGGGAGGGTATACAAGCAATAAAATATGGAAGAACTTGAGAAGAGTGGTAAAGATTTGCCCTAAAGACCATGGGATTTGAAATTGGCTTTAGACTCCAGAAGCTGTGCATTTCTGGTGGGTATCACTGATCTTAACAATACCATCAGCCTCCATGCTGGAGAGAGTAAGTGGAGGGTTAGCTTGAGCCATGGTTGGACAGTTGTTGCTGAAAGCTAAGGGAGAAATAAGATTGGTGATGCCAGTAAGGAGATAAGAAAATTGGTTAACCATCAGATCTAGACTGGATAAGTAAATACATGAAGCCAGGAGGAAATATATTGCTTAGGGAAAAAAGAAAAGTCAAAGAATTAGAAAACAACAGATCAGAGTGGGAACAGGTAGCTAGAAAAATAAAAAGAAAACTTAGTTAATAATTTTAAGAATATACAAAAAAATGAATGATGACAAGACCCAGAGAAGACTGCTGAAATTAAACAAAGGAGAGATTGCAAAACAATACAGGGTGGAGTTACCCAGAGAAATTAGATTTAAAGACAAGGACTTCAGGACTTCATGGTGCATATGCAGAAGTCCTGTGCATGTAAAGTCAAGGTTTTCTGGTGGAGGGGACATTCTACGACTCTCTAAGTGTATCCTGGAATCCCACAAAGGAGGCCTTTCCTTGGTTGATAGTTTGATAATGTTAAATAACTGTAAAGAAGCCCTTTGTCTTTATCTCTGACAGTAGTTGGCATTCTCTTAAAACAATCCACAATTTCTGCCAAAATATGTTCAGGAAATATGAGCTGTTGCAGCTGTGACCCCTTTAGATAACCGCAAACTGAATCATGGAATACAGTTCAGCTGAGTAATAAAATATAATCAGATTGGCAGACGGCGTCAGACTGGGCCATACTCATACACATCTTCTTTTAACCCAGTTTAACAAGTTGCTCTCCAGAAGTTATTTATTCCACCTGTCAACATTTCTATTGTGGAAATCACAGCCATCAAATCTCTTTTAGATCCTAATCCTATTCTTTTCTCTTCTGCCTCAGGTAGTAGAAAGCCTCATATAAGCAATACCGTTTCAGTCAGCTAAGTGATTTGTTTGACACTGATTGTTTGCTTGAAGGAATAGCTATTATCTTAAAAAATAAATGTAATATCCCTGTCATTAGCTATGTAGTAAATTTAAAATAAATATCTGCAACCAAAATTACTTTGAAATCTTATAAGGTCTGGATTCGTGTAGGTAGCTGTCCAACCAGCAGTAATCTGCCATACGACTCCAAACGGCATAATAAACTGTCATTTTGAGCTGCTGCATCACCACGAGGTACTGTCACACTGAGTTTTGCATTTCATTCTCAACCTCTTCCTTAACTAAGGTTTGGTGCTAATAAGACCAAGGGAGGTCAGTGATTAGGAGGAGATGACCTTCAATTGGAGTCCTCATATTTAATAGTAACAAAAAGAATTATTAATTACTAAATGGATTCACGGATTAAAATGATAATCAATCATAGAAAATCAATAGTTGATCTGGGCCAGTCCTAGGCAGATCTCATCTTAGATTTAACCAAATACCTTTCATAATTTCATTTGCCTTTTAATAAAAATAGCCAGAATTTATTGACTATTCTCTTTGTGCCATATGTTGTTCTTAGTGTTTTTGTGTATGTGTATTTAACCATATGTGATATATACTGTCATTGTCTTTATAGTACAAACAAGAATAAGCAAGAAGACTTAAGATTAGGTGATGCGAGTACCTTACCCATAGCTAGGAAGTAGTAGTTTTAGGGTTTGAACAGAGGTAGTTGAGTTCTAGGGCCTGAATTTGTAAGCACTGTACATACAGTTCTATCTATACATGCTCCTCTTTTAGAGCTGAACTCAGAACTGCAAGGAAAATATGCTACTTAGCTCAGGAATTCTTAAGTCCTAAAATAGAGAATCTGGGGTAATCAAGTTATTGAAATTAAAGATAATAAGAAAGATGAAATAGAGAGCTGTGCTTCTGAAAAGTTCTATATTGTCACAAAAGACCACCATTCGTGCTATAACAAAAGAAAACACTAGATAAATATTTTTATTTAAAGGCATAAAATCTGTGGATGCAAAGAAGTCTAAATAAACAAAATTCTAGAGTGAGATAAGTATACGAGTAGTGAGCAGGAACAAGTGACTGCTTTGATTACTAGAACATTTGCAAAACCTCAAGGCATGAGCAGAGAGGGAAGTGTACTTGCTGTAGGCAGAAGAAACCATATTGGGACAAGAAGAAACCATATTGGGACAAGAAGAAGCCAGCTAGATTTTGAACAGCTCCCCAAGGCCTGGCATGGCAGACTGGAATATGGAGGAGTTTCAAACTCAGAGCTAGTTTTCTCCACCGACCAATTCTCCCTTAAATATGCAGCAGCTTAAGGAACTGGAAGCAGTGGAAAAGAGATAGATAGAGATAGAGATAGAGATAGAGATAGAGATAGAGAGAGAGAGAGAGAGAGAGAGAGAGAGAGATCAGTCTTGCTATACTTTGATTTAAAATCCTATTGGAGAGAGAAGGCTGATCCCATTCTCAAGACATTTAAAATGCAGAGGTGAGCTGAAGCAACCCAGCCTTGAAACAGCTCAGCTTCTTAGTAGATCAGAGATAGTCTATCTTATTAGATAACTGACAGAGAAAAGGTTAAGTACTTTTTGGAGGCTGAATAATAAGGACTTTAGTCTCTACTATTATTTTATACACAACGTTTATTATATAATAAAATTATGAGATATGCAAAGAGGGAGAAATGTATGATCCATGAATTTAAAAAATCAGAAAAAAGAAAACTCATAACTGAGCAAGGACGACAAGGACATTAGCATAAAAGTACTAATATATTAAAACTTTAGAAGAAAATTTTGAAAAAATGAGTACAACATTGAGTTATTTCAACAAAGATATAAAACTGTTTTCTAATCAAAAGGAAATTATAGAACTTAAAATATAGTTTATAAAAAATGGATTCTTTGGATAAGGTAGCAAAAGACTGGACAGTAGAATTTGTAAACAGTTTGCAAAATTACCTGAAGCACAGGGGAAATAAATGAATGAAAGGAAAAGCTATTAGGGATTTTTGTGGTGATATCAAATGGTCTCACATACATTTAATTTCATCCTCAGAAAGAGAGGAGAGACAGAAGGGGCAAAAACAATACTAGAAGAAATAATGACCAATAATTTTCAAAAATGGATGAATACATTAACCCAGAAAGCTCCCAAGCAGGACAAACATTAAAAAAAAAATACCTGTCTGGGCATGGTGGCTCATGCCTGTAATCCTAACATTTTGGGAGGCTGAGGCAGGAGGATCACTTGAGTTCAGGAACTGGAGACCAGTCTGCACAAGATGATGAAACCCTGTCTCTATGAAATAAAAATAAAAGTTACCAGGCACAGTAGCATACATCTGTCATCCTAGCTACTCAGGAAGCTGAGGTAGAAGGATCTCTTGAACCTAGGAGTTCAAGGTGGCAGTGAGGTATGATAGTCCAGCCTGGATGACAAAATGAGACCTTGTCTCTAAAAAAATAAGAAAGGAAGAAAAGAAAAAAGAAATCATACCCAAACCAATCATAGTCAAACAGCTGAAAACTAAAGGTGATGAGATCTTCTTAGGCAGTCAGAAAAGACATTAAATCAGAGAACAATGAAATTGACAGCTGACTTCTCATGAGAAACAATAGAAGCCAGAAGAAATGGACTATCTTTAAAGTATTGGAAAGAAAAGAAAAAACTGTCGACCTAGAATTTTATTGCAGCGAAAATACCCTTCACAAATGAGGACAAACATGAAGATATTTTAAAACCAATGAAAAAAAAGACAGAGAGGGTATATTGTCCCTGGAAACACACTACACAAAATACTAAAATAATTTTAGGCAGAAATGATCCCACCTAACGTGAAAATGGAAACTAAGATATCAAGAAAGAAAAAAGAGTAATCAAAAGATATGTAGGTGGATATGAGAAACCTTTTCCTCCTATTTTTAAAAGTAAATTGGCAAATATAAAGTCAATATATTATGGAATTTTCAGTAGAAGCAGAAATAAAATATGTGTTAACAGTACTATAAAGGGTTGGTGGAAGATAAAATGAAATAAATATAAAATTATTGCCTTGTTAATTTAGATAACGTTAATTCAAAGCACACTATGACAACATAAGAATGCATGTTATAATCTCTAGAGTAACCACTAACAATTACAAAAGTAAGCACACAACAGAGGAAACAAAATGGAAAACTTTAAGCATTATAAAATACTCTTTGGTTTTAAGCAGTTTAAGCTTTGTGTGGGTTTTTTTTTTAATTGATCCTTTTAAGGTTCTTTGAGCTTTTGGATTTGTGTAGGCATCTTTCATTAGTTTTGAATTTTTTTTTTTTTTGAGGTGGAGTCTAGTTCTGTCACCAGGCTGGAGTACAGTGGTGCCATCTCAGCTCACTGCAACCTCCTCCTCCTGGGTTCGAGTGATTCTCCTGCCTCAGCCTCCCAAGTAGCTGGAACTACAGGTTTGTGCTACCACGGCCAGCTAATTTTTGTATTTTTAGTAAAGATGGGGTTTCACCATGTTGGCCAAGATGGTCTCACTCTCTTGACCTCATGATCCGCCCACCTCGGCCTCCCAAAGTGTTGGGATTACAGAGTTCTGAAATTTTTAAAAACAATTATCCCTTCTAGCATTGCTTCTGTCTTATGCTTTATCTACTCTCCAGTATATTTTTAAATCTGTTGTGTTTTTTCTATATTTTTTCTCTTTGTGTTTTAGATATTTTTAGTTAACCTATCTTCAGGTTCATTCATGCTGTCTTCTGCTGTATTTAGTGAAACTTAGTTTAACTCTGGTTCATCCCTTTCTTCAGGCCTAGTCCATGTTGGCATTTGATTGAGATTTTGGTTAGTCTCTTCTCCTTAGCCCTGAAAAATTAAACAAGACTCAGTTCTATTATTTGGAGATTTTGAGCTTAGCTCTTTAGCTCCTACTCTAGACAGCTTCAAAAATCTACCATATGTCTTAAGGAGAAACTCACCATGTATTTATGTCAAACTTCCTATCTCTAGCAAGATATATTTCTTATGCACTGCAGGAGATTTTAGTCTGCCATCTATAAATTACTTGGCTTCTCTTCAGTGTATTGCACAATTCCAGAACTTAACTAACATCTCCTGGTACAAACCATGTGTTTGGGAATCATCATTCTAGTCTATCACATCTGTCAAAAACTCTACTGGTTTCTCTTTCCCCTATTAGGATGTCTTTCCCTAGGCAAATGAATTTGCACCTGCCCTTAGAGCAAGTGAATGGCCTCAGGGAAGTAAATGGTTTGTGACTTAATGGGTTTTGCATTGCCATAACAGAATACCTGAGACTGAGTAATTTATAAAGAAAATAAGTTTCTTTGTCTCGTGATTCTAGAGGTAGGGAAGTGCAAGATCAGGTAGCCTATCTGATGACAGTCATGTACTGCTTCAACTCATGGTAGAAACCAGAAGGGAGGGAGTGGGCATGTGTAAAAAGACTAAATATGGGAAGGAACAACCCATCTCATGGTAAGTAACCCAGTTGTGCAAGAGTGAGAATTCACCCTTAGAAGAAGACATTAGTCTATTTATGAAGGATCTGCCCATGTAGCCCAAACACCTCCCACTAGTTCCCACTTCTCAACATTCACACTGAAACCGACAATTTGGAATCATATTTCAACATGAGTTTTGGTGGGAAGAAACCACATCCAAACCATAGCAGCTAGCAATTATTAGCCCAAACAAGAAGGGTTCTTTCTCTGTGGAACCAGTTCTTTTGACCTTTCTGGTATCCCTACAAATATTACTTTGTAAAATGTATCCATCATTTTTTCTAGTTGTTGCTTAGTGTTGGCTTGCTGAAGTATGCCACACCCTATTTAGAAGTAGAAATATAGCTTATGTTGATTTTGATCCACCATTTTCACTGGTGAGTATAGATCCACTATTGTTTGTACTGTAATATCTCTTATTCTGTGAGTCAGGGAAACAATGGGAGGTTTCTTTCAGTTCAGGACATCTATTCTATCTATTCATTAGTATTCATTAATATAACTTTGGGGCTATTATGTCCTCTAAAAGCAGTCTTAGTAAAAACTTCATTTATGACCTGAAACTTCTTTTATTCCTGTTATGATGGTGCACTCTCAGTAAGTTGGTTGTCGAGGATTTACTAATCTAAAGAAAATAGTGTTTGTTAAATTAGTATAAACAGCCACCAGTCTCTCCTCATTTATCACTAAAATTTGATTATTTCCCTTCTTCAGGTACTAGCATGAAGGTTAATGGCTCCACATCCTTTAGAAAAGGCTAGGAGGAATTTTCATAGTATACTTTTATACGACATACCATCATCTTTCATGAGGCATAGTGAGCCTTCCACTTTTCAAAGGGCTCTGCATTTGTAATGTAAACCAAGTCTAGAAAGAGGCTAATGTGTCATGACTAGATAAGTGGCCTGAATCAGGCCCCTGATAAAACAACTTAGAGAAATGTTTGTATCACATACCAAGTAACTCCCTAGTGGGTTAATTATTTATTTTATTTTGTGGACTCTGTGATTATTTATACATAACCAGAGATATCTACCTTTTAGACAATTCTAAAAAATACGACTGTATTTGTTCTGTTGACTGTTGAGCAATTCATCCCCACTGTGCTCCTTGTTTGAGGTCTGCCTCTAGGCTGAGCAGCACCAAACATCTTCTATCCCAATCCATTACAATTTCAGTCCCTTTTACCAGAATTCATGTTCTAGGGAGACCTGCCTATAAAGTGATTTTTTGGGGGGTCCTAGTGTTCTTACCACCTATACATTCCACAGGGATATTTTGAGGAACAGGGGAGAAAATAGAGAACTCAAGAAAAAGGTTATACTGGAAATTCTGGATAAACCCTATTTTATCATGTTGGATTATTCTTTAATATACAATATAGTTGGATTTCAGCTTCTTGTGTTATTTAGGATTTTAACAGTCACACTCATAAATGAGATTAGTGTAGTTTCTTTTCTGTGCTTTGTTGAGTTATGAATAGCTCCATCTTATTCTTCACATTCTGTTTCTTAAAACTACAAGTTTAAATTAAAAGAAATCATTTATTACACTAACTGGGAAGACTGCATTTTAAAATATGCAATTCTTTGAAAATTCTCTGAAAAGCTTAAAATGTCTTCTAAGTTTTCTATTTCTTGAATAAAATTTTGGTTATCTTATTTTTTCTAGAAAACCAACCAGTTTATCAGTATTTTCAAATGTATCAACCACTCTCATGAACGTTATTGTCTTATGATTTAAAATTTCTCTGTTCATTATCTTAATTTGTTTGCATTTGCTCGCTTTTGAAATTGCTATAGATGTATCTCCAACTATTAAAAAGATGTAGCACCTACATTAATTTATCAAAATGGCTGTTTTCTCTAGTTCTGCCATTACGTTTACTGTTTATTTTCTCATAATATAATGGTAGCTGTTGTCTTCTTTTCCAGATCTTGCATTGCCCTTTTAATACATTCATTTTAATAATGAAAACGTTTAAATACATAAAATTTTAAAGTATAATTTGGAAACATTTCAAAAATTTTTTGAAGTTATATCATGAATTATCATATGCTGCTTGCTGAATTATTGTAAGCATTCACTAATCTCTTCCTACTTGCCACTAAAGCTGGGTTATTTCCCTTCCCTTTGTCCTGTCATTCAAGTTAATGTCTCCGTGTTCTTTTTAGGAAAGTCTAGAAGGAGTTTTCATGGTATGTCCTACCTAAGTCCATTACAATTTACAAATGCTTATACATCTGCCTTCTGTGAGTGGAGCTTTAAGCTATTTTCATTTTTTACTATTTAAAATAGTACATAACGAATGAACTTACTTGTCAGTCATTTTGCATTTTTGCAAGAATATCTTTGGAATAGAATCCAAGAGGTGGGTATATTGCATCAAAGGGTAAACGTGTGACCGTGGTTCAGATATTGCCAAGTTTTCCACCATAGGGATTTATACTAATTTGCATTTACATTCTCAGCACCACTGTATCTATCTTCCGTAACCTTGACTAACAAGTACATTGTCAAGCTTTCTGATTTTTGTTAGTCTAATTGGCTTAGAGATATTTCTCACTGTAGTTTTCCTCCAGACCATCATAAAGGTTAAATCATATATTGTGAAATGTTCAAAACCTGTGTGTAATGTATGAACTCGTGTAACCCCTCCTACTTTCAAGACAAAGAATAGTCTCATCATCCCAGAAAATTTTCTCATGCCTCTTTCCTAAATCCTCCACCTCTAAGCAACCAGCTTTCTTATTTTTATAATCTTGGATTAGGTTTGCCTCTTCTACAACTTCATACCAGTGGAATTATACAGTATGAATTATTTTGCCTTTTGAGTCTGTGTAATGTTTTAAGATATATCTGTGTGGTTGCATATACGAATTGGTCATTCATTTTTACTGCCAGATTGCATTCTATTACATGAATACCAAAATCTTTTTATTTCTTTTTCTGTTGGTGGACACTTGGGTTGTCTCCAGTTTAGTCATTCTAGTGAGTGAGGAGTGATATCTCATTTTGGTTGTAACACATTTTCCTAATGCCTGATCATCTTGAGTGCTTTTTCTTCTGCTTAATGGCTATTTGTATATCCTTCTATGCAGCATATCTTATACAATTTGACATTAAAAATTGATTATCTTTTTAACATTGAGTTACAGAAAGTGTGTATATATCCTGGATGCGACATCTTTACCAGAAAGACGTATTGAGAATAGTATCTTCCAATCTGTAGCTCTACAGTCCATTTTCTTAGTGGCATCTCTTGGTGAGCAAAAGTTTAACTTTTGTTGATATTTTATCAGGTATCAATGTATAGGTTTATTTTTTTGATTTGTGCTTTTTGTATCTAATACAAAAATCTTTGTCTATAGGTATATCTCCAAATTCTTCCTAAATTTAGGGAGAAAGTGTTCAGTCTTTCACTGTAAGTTTGACATTAGCTGCAGGTTTTATAGAAGCACATTACCACATTAAAATATTTCCTTCCATCTCTAATTTGCTAAGAATTTTGCTTTTACAGTATCTGTTTTAAAAGGTTTTATTAAGTTATGATTTACGTACATTAAAATTCACCTTTTCATGTGTATAGTTCAATGAGTTTGGTCAAGCATATACCCTCAATGAAGTAAGTAAGATATAGAATATGTGTAGTATTTCAAAAATGTTCCTCATATTCTTTGGTAGTCAGCCCTCTACCCTAACCCCCAGCAACCAGAAACCACTAACATGCTCCCTGTTTCTATGGAGTTTTCTTTTCAGGTTGTCTTATAACTGGAATCATATGGTAGGTATCTCCTTGAGTCTAGATTTTTCACTTAGCATAATGTGTTTGAAATTCATCCATGTTGTTGTACGTATAAGTAATTCATTTCTATTTTATTATTGAGTAGTTTTCTGTTGCCTAGATGTATTACTGCTTGTTTACCAATTTGTGCCATTTTAGATTTTGATAACTATGAATGAGGTGCTGTAAAAATTTATGCACAAGATTTGTGTGGGCATGTGTTTTTATTTATGAATAAATAACAAGGAATAAAATTGCTGGGTCATATGGTAAAAGGACATTTGGCTCTTTAAAAATGCCAAACTACATAGTTGCTGACTTTATGTTTTGTTTTTTCTAATTGGTTTCCAACTTCTAATTGTTAAACTACCCAAATGCAACAGCTTTTGGTGTGTTAACCTTGTTCTAGGAGTATTTTCTAGATTCCTAGATTCCTCATTTTCTACACTGATAAACATATTACCTGGGATTAGGAAGAGTTTTATTTCTTCCTTCCCAATCTGTATGCCTTTTATTTGTTTTTCTTGCCTTGTTCACTGGCTAGAATTTCCTGTACAATTTTGAATGTGAATGGTGAGAGTGAACATCCTTGCTTTGTTTCCAACCTTAGAAGGGAAAATTTTCAGTCTTTCACAATTTAGAATGTTGTTAGCAGTAGGATTTTTGTAGATGTCCTTTACCAAGTTAAACAATTTTCCTAGTTCTGGTTTGCCGAAAGTTATTATAAATGGATTTTGAATTTTGTCAATCACTTTTGCTGTATCAATTCACATGATCATGAGACTTTGTTCTTTTGCTTGTCGACGTGGTGAAAACATTAGTTGTTTTTCAAACATGGAACTTGTCTTGCATTTCTACGATAAACTCCACTCACTCAGTCATGATATAGTATTCTTTTTATGCTATATTTGATTTGCTAATATTTTGTTGAGATTTTTGCATCTACGTTTATGAGGGACATTGGTTTGTAGTTTTCTTTCTGTACTTCATCAGTTTTGTTTTTGTTCTTGTTGTATTAAATCAGGGTAATGTTGGTACCATAAAGTGAGTTTGCTATTGTTCCGTAATCTATTTTCTGGAAGAGATCATGTAGAATTGATACTCATTCTTTTATAAATGTTGGATAGAATTTACCAGTGAAACCATCTGAGCTTGAAGATCTCTTTTTCAGGAGGTTTTGGATTTTTATTTTTAACGTAGTTCCAAGATTATTCAAATTACCTCTTTTACCTTCAGTGAGTTTTAGTTATTTGCAATTCTTAAGGAATTGATTGATTTCATCCAATTTGTCAAATGTATGTGCATAAAGTTGGTTTAGAGAATTCCTGTATTATCCTTTTAGTTTGAATGAGTCTATAGTGATTTCTTCTTTCATTCCAGATATTAGTCATTTTTGTCTTTCTCTCAATCTTGCTAGAGGTTTATCAATTTATCTTTTCAAAGAATCAGCTTTTTGTTAAGTTGCTTTCTCAATTGCTTTCCTGCTTTCAATTCCATTGCTTTCTGTTATCTTTACTATTCCTTCCTTACGCTTCCTTTGAGTTTATTTTGGTCTTCTTTTTCTTTATATATAATTGCTCGAGATTGAAGCTAAAATGATTAATTTAAGATGTTGTTCTTTTCTAATATACGCATGTAATGCTATAAATTTCCCTCTAAGCGCTACTTTAGCTGCATCCCACATATTTTAATTTGTTGCATTTTCATTTTTATTCATATAAGATTTCCTCTTATGTCCAAGCTGTTAATAAGGTTGGGCTAGTACTCTAACATCCTCTAGCGCTGCTCAAATTCTAATATCCTGTTCCACCCACAAACTGATATTAGTAACTTTCTGATAGGCCTCAAGTAGTCAGGTGTTTTTTATTTATTTATTTATTTTTTGAGACGGAGTTTCGTTCTTGTTATCCAGCCGGGAGTGCAGTGGCACAATCTCATCTCAGTGCAACCTCCGCCTCCTGGGTTCAAGCGATTCTCTTGCCTCAGCCTCCCAAGTAGCTGGAATTACAAGTACCCACCACCATGCCCAGCTAATTTTTGTATTTTTAGTAGAGACGGGGTTTTGCCATGTTGGCCAGGCTGGTCTCGAACTCCTGACTTTGGGTGATCCACCCATCTCGGCCTCCCACATTGCTGGATTTATAGACATGCGCCAGTGTGCCTGACCATAGTAAGGTCTTGTACATTTGCAGCCCAGCCGTCACCAAAAACTTTGGGGGAAATTCGACACAGATTTCTGCCCTGTTTATTCTTCCTCACATTTATTCCTCTGTGTCTCATGTCCTGCAACCTCCAGTCACTGAAGCCACCCTGAAAGCTGATGTCTCCCTCCTCTGTTTAGCAGGAGAGCTATTTTGTGCTTGGATGTCAGATCACTGTGCTATAATCTGGAAACTGTTCCCACAGAGTTGGGTTTATCTTGGGCTCAAGTTGTGGCAGGAATTGTTGTCTTACACTTTCTGTTGTTCAGTGTCTGAAAATCATTGTAACATATATTTTATCTGATTTTCTGGTTGTTTATAGCAGCAGGCATAATTTAACACCATTTTCTATATCATAGCTAAAAGAAGAAGTCTCTCATGAATTTCAATTTGTTATATATACTCATTTTCTTTACTTCCTAAATAGAGAGAAATTTCATTTTTGATTCCTTATTTATTCTCTAATGTAACAATTCTATTTTAATTTAAAATTATATAAGTATGTTTTACATTATGCTCAGGTAAATTATAAAGATGAATCATCATGACCTAGTAGAGGGATTTTAATTTTAGAATTTTAGTTTTNTTTCATTTTTGATTCCTTATTTATTCTCTAATGTAACAATTCTATTTTAATTTAAAATTATATAAGTATGTTTTACATTATGCTCAGGTAAATTATAAAGATGAATCATCATGACCTAGTAGAGGGATTTTAATTTTTAGAATTTTAGTTTTTAATTTCAATTTTTAAAATGTAATTTGAAAGCCCTGTCAAGTAAAAAATGCAAGGCTGAGTGAATGCTTTGAGAATCTCAAATCATTCTTCTGCCAGAAAAACTCTACTTTCATTGTTTCCTGATAAAATTTCAACTCAAGAAAGAGTTGGAAAATTACTGACATAAATGTGCTCAAATTTTTGCTAACGTTTCATGGACACTTAAAATGAAGATGCAATCTTAGATTGGATTGTAGAAGATACACACGTACAAACACACATGCAAACCTATATACAAACACACACATAAAGTATATACATACATAAGCATATATATCTCTAATGTAATTATGCGATATTGTCATTCTCTCTATATTTATTTATTTTGCATCTCCTTAGTCTACTGAATAAATAGCCCTAAAACAGTTTTCTCCGACCCTAAATTAATTTCTTCACATATTTTACATTTTTGCTTTTTGTACTTTATATTATCTTATTTTGTATAAAGGCTGCTAATTGTATACCTTTATTAGAAATTTTACCCTTAAATACCAAGTGACTTTTATTTATGTAATGCTTTTTTGTCTTAAACTTTGTGCCTAGAATTTATATTGTTGATTTTGCTTTTGTTTATTTATTTGAATGTGTCTGTACATCAGATCTTTAACATTTAACCTTTCTCTTTTGTTAGGTGAACATGATAAGCTCTGTTCATTGACGTTCGTTCTTAAAGGACCATATCTTTCATGAGAGGAAAACCAGCCTATTTGACTTCATTATCACAATTGATTTGTCTAAGTTTATATTCATTTATTGTAACTTTTATTTTTGAACTTTGTTTCTTTTGTTTTCTCTGTAAACCATGCTTGTTTTAAAAAATTTTAGACTTTATTTTCACTTGTAGCTTTCCATAAACATGGTTTTCTCCTGAAAACAAATGCGAAGTGAAATAATAGTTACAATGAGCTCTATTTTTTTCTCCCACTAATTTCTTCTCTCCCCATTTCAAATCTCTTCTGATTTAATCAGCTTACTAGTAATGTAAAATTACAATTTTGAAGTTCTTTGGCACTTTTTTTTGTTTACCAATTAATTTAATTATTTTATTGTGATAAGAACACTTAATATGAGATTTACCCTTTTAAGAAATTTTTTGGTTTTTGATTTTGGAGACAAGATCTAGCTGTGTCGCCCAGGCTGGAGTGCAGTGGTACAATCATACACTGCAGCGTTGCACTTCTGGGCTCCAGCAGTCCTCCCAACTCAGCCTCCTGAGTAGCTGGAACCACAGGTGTGTGCCACCATGCCCAGCTACCTTTTCTATTTTTTATACACACCAGGTCTCACTATGTTGCCCAGGCTGATCTTGAACTTCTGGGCTCAAGTGATCCTCCTGTCTCAGCCTCCCAAAGCTCTGGGATTACAGGCATGAGCCACTGCATGGGCATTAAGAAGTTTTTAAAAGCACAGTACAGTATTGCTAACTATAGATGCAATCTGGCACAGCTAGCATCTAGAATGTATTCATCTTCTATAACCGAGGCTTCATATCCCTTGATCAACAACTCTCCATTTCACATCTCTCCTCACTTTTGGAAACTAATATTCTTTTTAAAAAATATTTTATTTCAATAGCTTTTGGAGAATAGATGGTTTTCAGTTACACGGATAAGTTCTTTAGCGGTGATTTCTGAGATTTTGGTGCACCTGTCATCCGAGCAGTGTACGCTATACCCAATGTATAGTCTTTTATCCCTCACCACCTCCCACCATGACCCACTGAATTCCCAAAGTCCATTATATCATTCTTCGGCCCTTGCATCCTCATAGCTTAGCTGCCACTTACAAGTGAGAACATATGATACTTGGTTTTCCCTTCCTGAATTACTTCACTTTGCATAATTGTCTCAAATTCCATCAAGTTGGTATAAATGCCATTATTTCATTCCCCTTTATGGCTGAGTAGTATTACGTGGTGTGTATATACCAACATTTTTAAAAATTTAAGTTTCAGCATATATGTACAGGATGTGCAGGTTGGTTACACAGGCAAACATGTGCCATAGTGGTTTGCTGCACCTATCAACCCATCACCTAGATACCATATCTTTTTTGTTTGTTTGTTTGTTTTTTGTAAAGTTATACTTTAAGTTCTAGGGTACATGTGCATAACGTGCAGGTTTGTTACATATGTATACATGTGCCATGTTGGTGTGCTGCACCTTTTAACTCGTCATTTACATTAGGTATATCTCCTAATCCTATCCATCCCCCCTCTCCCCACCCCATGACAGGCCTCGGTATGTGATGTTCCCCACCCCGTGTCCAACTGTTCTCATATACCACATCTTCTTTACTCACTTGTTGGTTGATGGGCATTTAGGCTGGATCCATGTCTTTGCAATTGTGAATTGTGCTATTATAAACATGTGCATGCAAGTGTCTTTTTCACATAACTTCTTTTCCTTTGGGTAGATACCCAGTAGTGGTATTGCTGGATCAAATGGTAGTTCAACTTTTAGTTCCTTAAGGCATCTCCATCCTGTTTTCCATAGTGGTTGCATTAGTTTACATTCCCACTAGCAGTATAAAAGTGTTTCCTTTTCACCACATCCATGCAAACATCTATTATTTCTTGTTTTGCCTTTTTAAATGATGGCCATTCCTGCAGGAGTAAGTGGTATCTCATTGTGGTTTTAATTTGCATTTCCCTGGTAATTAGTGATGTTGCGCATTTTTTATGTGTTTATTGGCCATTTGTATATCTTCCGTTCAGAATTGTCTATTCATATCCTTAGCCCACTTTTTTATGGTATTATTTGTTTTTTGTTTTTTGTTTTTCTTGCTGATTTGTTTGACTTCCTTGTAGATTCTGGATATTAGTCGTTTGTCAGATGCATAGTTTGCAAAGATTTTCTCCCACTCTGTGGGTTGTCTGTTTATTCTGCTGATTATTAATTTTGCTGTGCAGAAGCTTTTTAGTTTAATTAGGTCCCATCTACTTATCTTTGTTTTCATTGCATTTGCTTTTGGGTTATTGGTGATGAATTCGTTGCCTAAGCCAATGTCTCAAAGAGTTTTTCTGATGTTATCTTCTAGAATTTTTATGGTTTCACGTTTTAGATTTAAGTCTTTGATCCATCTTAATTTGATTTTTGTATAAGGTGAGAGATGAGAATCCAGTTTCATTCTTCTACATGTGGTTTACCAATCATCCCAGCACCATTTGTTGAATAGGGTTTACTTTTCCCACTTTACGTTTTTGTATGCTTTGTCAAAGATCAGTTGGTTGTAAGTATATGGCTTTATTTCTGGGTTCTCTATTCTGTTCCATGATCTATGTGCCTATTTTTATACTAGTACCATGCTGTTTTGATAACTATAGCCTTGTAATATAGTTTGAAGTCAGGTAATGTGATACCTCCTGATTTGTTCTTTTTGCTTAATGTTGATTTGGCTAGGCAGGCTCTTTTTTGGTTCCATATGAATTTTAGGATTTTTTTTCGAGTTCTGTGAAGAATGGTGGTGGTATTTTGATGGAAATTTATTAAATCTGTAGATTGCTTTTGGCAGTACTGTCATTTGCATAATACTGATTCTACCAATCCATGACCTTGGGATGTTTGTATCAACTGTGATTTATTTCAGTAGTGTTCTATAGTTTTCCTTGTAGAGATCTTTCACCTCCTTGGTTAAGTACATTCCTAAATTATTTTATTTTGTGGCAGCTATTGTTAAAGGGATTGAGTTGTTGATTTGACTCTCAGCTTGATCATTGTTGGTGTATAGCAGTGCTACTGATTTGTGCACGTTGATTGTGTATCCTGAATATTCTACTCTCTGTTTCTATGAGTTTGGTTATTTTAGGTAACTCATGTAAGTAGGTTAATGCAGTATTTGTCCTTCTGCCACAGGCTTATTTCACTTGACCTAATGTCCTTGAGGTTCATCTATCTTGTCACTTCTAGCAGGATTTCCTTCTCTTTAAAGGCTGAATAATATTCCATTTTCTGTAAATACCACATTTTCTTTATCTATTGGTTGTTCGATATTCATATATTCGTTGATATTTAAGCTGTGTCCTCATCTTGGCTACTGTGAATAGTGTTGAAATAAACACAGGTGTACTAATATCTCTTCAAGATACTGAATTCAGGCCCATTGATTATTCCCATGTGACCACTCTCTTGAAGTTAGGTGGAGGTCAAGAGGGAATACCCATAGCACCATTATCCCCAAAAAGATTCTTATCACAAATATACTCTTCATCTCTGTTCTCTTGACCCTTGCATCCTTGGTGTGGACAGGAAGGTGGGGGGTGTGTCTAAGAATTATGACACTTGCTCTTATCATTTCCTCTGAAAGTTTGCATCTTGATTGTGTACGTGAACCTGGTGTCCATTATAATTGCAACTCAGATAAAACTTATAATTTAACATTCTGCTACAAAGGCACTAATTAAGCTAATACATCAAAAACTAGGGCAAGAGGTTCTGAGTTATAGCAAGTAGGCAGCTAGTGAAACAATGAACAGAAATTAGATGTGTTAATTCATTCAATAAACATTGAATCTTTATCATGTAACAGCTTCAGAAAAAGGCATCGGAGTGAGAGAAGTAGAAAACATACATAGGCATTGCCTTCATGGAGCTTATAGTCTAAATACAGAGAGCGGTATTAGCTAAATAATCAAACAAAATAACACAGTCACCCCTTGAACTGCACAGGTCTAAACTGTGCAGGTCCACTCACATATGGATTTTCTTTTATCTCTCTCACCCTTGAGACAAGACCAACCCCTCCTCCTCCTCCTGCTTTTCCTCAGCCTTCTCAACGTGAAGACAATGAAGACTTTTATGATGATCTACTTCTGCTTAATGAATGAAGTAAATATATTTTGTCTTCCTTATAATTTTTAAAAACGTTTTCTTTTCTCTAGCTTTATCATTAGAATACAGTATACAATTCATATAACATACAAAAATAAAAGATCCTGAATTCAATTATTTTGCATATATACCCAGAAGTGGGATTGCTGGATCACAGGGTAATACTATTTTTAATATTTCTGGGAACGTCCATACTGTTTTCTATAGTGGCCGCGCTATTTTACCTTCCCACCAACAGTATACAAAAGTTCCAGGCTGGGCGCGGTGGCTCAAGCCTGTAATCCCAACACTTTGGGAGGCCGAGACGGGCGGATCACGAGGTCAGGAGATCGAGACCATCCTGGCTAATATGGTGAAACCCCGTCTCTACTAAAAAATACAAAAAACTAGCCGGGCGACGAGGCGGGCGCCTGTAGTCCCAGCTACTCCGGAGGCTGAGACAGGAGAATGGCGTGAACCTGGGAGGCGGAGCTTGCAGTGAGCTGAGAGCCGGCCACTGCACTCCAGCCTGGGTGGCAGAGCGAGACTCCGTCTCAAAAAA